>NC_054871.1:3834077-4181249 GCF_018320785.1 Cheilinus undulatus | reverse complement strand
AAAAGAAAAACAAACAAGGCCAAGGAGGAGGTGCAAAACAGCTTAGGTGAAAAGACGAAGCAGCACTGGTAGTGGAGAAGCAGTATTGCTGGAGCTGCAGTAGTTGTAGTTGTTGGAGCTGCAGTAGTTGTAGTTGTTGGAGCAGCAGTAGTTGTAGTTGTTGGAGCTGCAGTAGTTGTAGTTGTTGGAGCTGCAGTAGTTGTGGTTGGAGCATTACAGAAGTTACTGTCACAACACGATGCACTACTGAAAGTTTCAACCTGTGATATTGTCGAAAGCCCATTCAGGACGTCAATATCCAGACACAAATTTTGAGATGCACAGCCAGAGACAGGAAAGTTTCCACTGCTTGTTAACACTAAACAAAACAAAACAACACAGAAAAAAGAATGAAAAGTCATTGTCTTAAGTTTTAAGTTTGTGATAAAACTACATGTTTTGACTATTTCAGAAAAGTCAGTTTTTCAATAAAAGACGCTGTTTTACTGAGTTTCTTCTGTCTTCTGCAGATTGCTCCGCTCCCAATTTTCACTAGAAGTTTGACCCCATATTTCATGTGTTCTTCTTTGGGCATGTTTTATTATAGAGCTAAATGTCATAAAGCCACCCACTTTCTGTTTTTTTTTTTTTTTTGTTGTTTTTTGTTTTTTTTTCCAACATGATCATGTGAAAAAAATTGTGTTGAGGTTAAGGCTCATTTTACATGAAACAAGTAAATTTCATTTACCTTTCAGTCATATAAAGAAATGTATCTGAAATTTACAAAAGTAGAACATCTTTGATGATACAAACTTAAGCTGGACTTGAGTAACTGCATGACATTACTTTAAACAATTGTTCATTCTGTTCAGATCAAATTTCATGTGGGCAAACTGTTTCAAACACTTACAGTTTCCTTGGATGCATCTGTCCTCTGGTCCCTGACACTGCAGTGGAAACATGCATGAGGAGTTAGAACAACACTGTAGGCTGTTATCTGGTCCAGCAGTAGGGACTGAAAGAGAAAATTACAGTTTTACTTTCTTTTTATTTCAAGGGCAAAAGAATCTTTAAAGGTTTACATTTTATTCACCAAACTCTGTTAACATCTGTCAGAACTTTTTTTTCATTCATACAACACTTATAAAAACAAATGTCTACCAAGATCTTTGACTGAAAAGAAATGGCAGGCTTTCTGGAAAACATCACAACAAACATCAATGTACAGGCTGAACAGAGAGCAGTTTATGAAGGTCAAACAAAAAAGCAAATGCAGGAAGATTACTTGATAAAAATTAATTTCTGAGTAGAAAAAGATGCTGCAGACAGGCCTCGACAGGTAGTTCAATTAAGTAACTTGTAGGAAAGATGGCAATAAAACGTGTACAGTAAACAACAAAATAAGCAGCTCAATAGAAGATAGATTATTCTCTAAGCAGAAGAAATAAAGGAGGGTCAGAGCAGAAGGACTAAGAATAGATACATACAAAGTTCTGGACTTACACGTTACATTGACAGTGTTGCAGTCGTCTGTGTTGCAGCACTCAGCAGATGCAAGAACATCACCTATGCCCAGGTCAGCTGAAAATGTCTGAGGGCCTGTGGATGGACACAGGCCGGACAATGCGCACCCCCTGAAGAAACGGGGTTCAGTTGTTCCTCCAGTAGTGACTACAAAATCAAAGTGCAGATTGTTAATAATGGTGGACAGAAGACAAACATTTACAGTCCATACATTTCACAGAGAAGTACCAGATGACGAAAATGATTACATAAACTAGTAGATGAAATGCACATCGTCTCTGTTGTGCATGTTTCCTGCACCGTGGATGAACATGAAGAATCTGTGCAACGTACACACGTCAGAGCTCCAACTGCAATGAGGAGAAAACAGTCCATTAGTGATAAACAAACCGTCTTAGAGGTCATAATGTCTCAGCTGGTTAAGGGCTGAAAACTTTTCTTCCACTTCATGTGGAATTAGATTCAAAGTTCAAAGCATATAGTTTTATACACTTTATAAAGTTGTTCCAGATGTCTTGCCTTGAGATAAATGTGGGTGTCCTGTAGGAATTTATTATAGATGTACAAGCATACATAACTATTACAAATTAAAGATACTGTAACTTGTCTTAAAGTTGTGATTTTACATAATGGAGTACCTTGAGATTTTAAAGTCATACCCACAAACCCAGGCACAGACACACACATGCAGTGAGGAGAAAATATCCTCCCTTTTATTCTGTGGTCTTTTATGTGGGGAGGGAACATATACCTCAGTGTTTTAATTGTTTCATCCCTGCGTCGTTTTGTCTATTTATGTCAGTCACTCAGATACATACAGAGCCATCTGTAGGGCTGACCTCAGTGGTCAGCAAAAAAAACATGTTTCAATGTAACAATGTCATTTAGCAGACACTTTTCTCCAACGTGACGTACATTCGAGAGCAAGAACAACACAAGCAAAGATCTAGACGAGAAGAAACAACATCAGTAAATGCCATCAAGTGCTTCAGGTCCAATTTGACGCGGATGCTGCCATGTAGAATTTTAGGCAAAGCACCTAAAATATACGTTGTTGTTTTTTTTTTTGTTTTTGTTTTGTTGTTCTTGTTTTTTGTTTTGTGTTGTTTTTAAACAGCAACAATGAATCAAGCAAAGTGTGGGATCTCTAATCGCCATCCATTTGACTTCACAACAGCTAATTACCAAGTATCAAGTGCTGGGTCATTCACAAAGAGCTGGGCAAAGACATCCCAGAAGTAGAGCAGGACAGTGCGAGCCAACTGTAGCTGGGAGACTCATTCAACCACTGGGGACAGCAGTGGAGAATAGTCTGGCTGAGACTCAATCTACTACTGGGGACAACAGCAGAGAATAGTCTAGCTAAGTGCATAGTGTTCTCTGAAGAGCTGGCTCTTTAGCTTTCTCTTGAAAGTGGAGAGGGAGTCTGCAGATCGAATGGAGTTGGTTAATTCATTCCACCATTTAGGGACAACAGAGGAGAAGAGTCGGGCTAGTGACTTAGGAGCATGATGTGCTGGAAGTACCAGGCGCCTTTCGCTGGCTGAGCGTAGTGGGCGAGAAGGAGTGTAGACCTGGATGAGGGACTCCAGGTAAACAGGGGCAGTTTTTCTTACTGCTTTGTAAGCAATGATTAGAGTTTTGAATTTAATGCGAGCTGCAACTGGAAGCCAGTGTAGAGAGATTAAAAGAGGTGTGACATGAGCTCTCTTGGGTTGGTTGAAGACCAGACGTGCTGCTGCGTTCTGGATCAACTGCAGAGGTATAACTGTGCATGCAGGTAGGCCTGTCAGTAATGAGTTACAGTAGTCAATGCGTGATATTATAAGAGCCTGTACCAGGAGTTGTGTAGCATGCTCTGTCAAGTAAGGTCTGATCCTCTTGATGTTGTAGAGGGCGAAACAGCAGGACCGAGCAATCGAGGCCACATGAACCTTGAAGGTCAGCTGGTCATCAATCATGACACCCAGATTTCGGGGTGACTTAGTGGGCAAGAGATTATTTGATCCAAGCTGGATACTGATCTGTGGTTCCACAGTGGGACTGGCTGGGATGATAATGAGCTCAGTTTTGGGCAGGTTGAGCTGAAGGTGACGTTCCCTCATCCATTTAGAAATATCAGCAAGGCAGGTTGAGATCTGAGCTGAGACAGTTGTGTCATCTGGTGGAAAGGACAGGAGTAGCTGTGTGTCGTCTGCATAGCAGTGATAAGAAAAGCCATGGGAGCGGATGATTGCACCAAGTGAGGTGGTGTATATTAAGAAAAGTAGGGGACCAAGCACAGACCCTTGAGGCACCCCTGTTGATAAGCCATGCAGTTTGGACACTCCTCCCTTCCATGATACTCTAAAAGATCTCCCTGTGAGGTAGGACTTAAACCACTGTAGGGCAGATCCTGAGATACCAAGTGAAGAGAGTGTGGAGAGGAGGATTTGGTGGTTTACTGTGTCAAAGGCAGCGGACAGATCCAACAGTAAGAGAACTGAGGACTGACCAGCTGCTCAAGCCAAGCGAAGTGATTCTGTTACCGACAAAAGTGCAGTTTCTGTAGATTGGCCCCACCTAAAGCCAGACTGATTCTGATCAAGTAGATCATTGTTCTGCAAGTATTCTGAGAGCTGGTTGAAGACTGTGCGCTCCAGTATTTTTGATAGGAATGGGAGAAGTGAGAGTGGCCTGTAATTTTCAACCAGGGCTGGGTTGAGAGTGGGTTTTTTTGAGCAGTGGTGTAACCTGCGCTTGCTTGAAAGCAGCAGGGCTGATTGTGGGCTCAATCGCCTGCAAGAGATGTGATGGTATCGGATCGAGAGGACAGGTTGTGGGCTTAGAGTCAAGCAGAAGCCTGGTGACTTCGCTCTCACTTGATAGAACGCCTTCTGAGCAGATTTTAGAGCAGAGGTAAAACAGGACAGTTTTTGCTGATAAGAAGTCAAGTCAGTAGTTTGTTTGGATTTATGCCATTTTCTCTCTGCCGCCCTGAGCCCTGCCCTTTGGGTTCTGATGACCTCAGTGAGCCAGGGACAAAAACATAACAGCAAAAATTATTTTCTTTACTGAAACTGAAAATGGAGGAAATCATTTTAGCTGCAATAAATGCTATACCAACAAAATGAACACTTGGGCATGAATTTTTGATTGAAAACTAGCAGACAGAGCTGTTTAGGGGATGTTGTCTTCCTGCTCTTACACATCTTTAGTACCTGAATGAACGGCCTGTTCTGCACAATAACTCTTACAGCAAAAACCTCTTTGGAGAACTGGGAGCTCATATACCTTTGAAGCTATCTACGACAGACAGACACACAGACAGACTTAACCACAACTACTGGACTTAGAGATTAGTTCAAGCTTCAGTGTTTTTTCAGGGGTTTTTTTTGGCCAAGATACTAGACAAATTTTAGTTGTGCAGTGTATTAATTGGTTTGAAATGATCAAATTTGATCTGGAATAGCCACAAGGGAATTTTTATTAAAATACCAAATTCCAACTGAGTGCCTCTTAATAAAAATTTGTCCAGTTGAAAACGAAAACAAATAAAAACAGGGTTTATTTCCAGCTTGTGGATGGCAGAGTACAGTATAATGGTATATTGGCATTGAAAAGTTTAGATTGAGAACAGCTCAGGAATACATTTAATTTGCTGAATCAAAATAAATCTAGTTTGACAGAAAGTGTCAGTATTCCCTCTAAAAGGCCTGCTTTAGAAGCTTTATTAATAAAATAAGAGGAGTTACCTGTGCAGGAGAGTCCCACAATGAGAGTGAGAAAAAGGATCAGCTTCATGACGATGAAAAGGTAAGAACTGCCGATCGGCTCTTCTGGTTGTTGATTCTTCTTCTTTAATGTCCCTGGCTTTATACACACCAACGGCTGTTGGAATAAATTAGGACACTTGCATAGAAACAGGAATGTTTGGGGGTGTTTTCATATGTACGGTGTGATTACAAGGGCACTTTTTTCCTCTACTGTGCCCTAAAAGAAAACCATGTCAACAGACCTGACCACACCCATTTGAATTAGGCATCCTGGCAATATGATTCACCATTCCTTTTGTAACCTCACACTTCAGAAGCCAAATGCCTGTCTAGATCGTTGCTTAAGTCTGTTTACTGTGAGAATGAAACAACATCAGCTGTGCGGCATTTCACCAGGTCTGACGTCCAAGCCTGCCGTACCTTAACGCAGATCACGCTCTGTGCATGGGGCCTCATCATCAGTGGGGGACACACTGATTTTTGTTACATGTCAGAGTTGTGTCAGCATGATAAATTCTAAGCAGTATTCAGACCTGGATTTAAGAAATAAAGTACAAAATACCACTGGGCACTTTGAGAATAAAGTCGAAATGGCGGGAAAAAAAGGTCAAAGTGTAAGAATTCAAGTTAAAATGAAAAGAAAACGTTAAAATGGTGAGGAAAAAAGCTGAAATGATGAGAATGACATGAAAATGCTGAGAATAAAGTCAAAATGTTGGAAAAAAGTTGAAGTTATAAGACTAAAGCCGAAACTTGGAGATTAAAGTCAAAATTTTGAGAATTAGTCAAAATGAAGGTAAAAATGTTTAAAATTATGAGAATAAAGTTAGAATTATGAGAATAAAGTAAAATTGACAAGAATAAGGTCAAATGAAAAGAAAAAGTGATGAGAATAATGTTAAAATTTCAGAATTAAAGTAAAATTAGAAAAAAGATAAAGTGATGTGAATAAAGTCAAAATGATGAGGTTAAAGTCAAAAGGACAAAAAAAATGTTAAATTAAAATTAAGTCAAAATGATAAAGTTGAAATGTCAGGATTAAAGTCAAAATGTCAGAAAAAAAGTTGAAACAAAAAAAATTGAAATGTGTAGATTAAAGTCAAAATGATGACAATAAAGTCAAAATGTCAATCTTTAAAACTCACAAGAATACATTTGAATGAGAAAAAGTCAGGACTAAAGTCAGAATGGTGGATTTGTCAGTTACCGTGTTTCTCAGTGGTGAATCCACCTTGCAAAGCTCCCGTCTGAACCCTTTGGGCCCGGTTAGAAAGTGACAGGACCAATCAGCGTCAAGGGACAGTACTTTTATGACGTAAGCAAGCAGCAACAAGAGACCGGTGCAATTATGGCAGAAGAGCTTAGCGTGGATGCTGCTAAAGCGCCAGTTTTATCAGAACTTGATGAAATTTTTTCAATAAAAGAAGAACAAAGAACAGCAGTGAGCTGTTTCCTTCTCAAAAACAACAAAAGTGGAGTACTGACATGTCTACAGTCGCCATGGTTCGCTTTATGCAGTTCTCTAGTGGAGTTACTCGTCTCGTGTTTTGTTGCTCTGATTGGCCCACAAAGATGTGACAAATAGAATTTTCATCCAATCACACTTCAAGTTGTTTTTCAAAGGCTCTGCCCTTTCCCAAACACCATCTATAGGAAGGTTTACCAGATCTGGCGTGTCAGGTTAGCAAAAATGGGTTTATCTTGCAAAAATGGGCACAAAAAGCCATAAAAGGGGTTAACAATGACAATACTGACTTTAAAGTGACGTATAAGGCGGTGAAATGAGACTAAAAATGGGTGTTATTTCACAATTAAGTTGACGACATATGTTAAAACCTATGACAGAGGATGGACACCAATTTCCATCAAGAAAAACAAAGAAAAGATGAAAAAGAAGACCTCAGTCTCAACTACAACTCCTGGCTAGCTTAAAAGCCAACAACAACTGCCAGTAACTGCCATGTAACACTGCCTGATCAACAGGAGACTACTGAATGCTACCTGCTGAGGTAGCATGGCGGCGGGTACTGACGAAGCAATCATGGGTCAACAGAGGCAGGGATAGGCAAAGAGTGGCAATAATTCATTTAGAAGTGGGAAAAAACAGCCAGAACACGTCATGGGCAGGGTTAAAATTTTTTAAAATGGCTTAAAAGTTGAGGAAGTTGGTGAAATGGGATTCAGAAGTCTGAGAAATGTGTTTACAGTGCAGAAATTTGGTGGGAAATTATGCAGAATAGATTAAAAGTAGCAAATAAAGGGGGTAAAATTGGGTGGGAAAAGTTGTTAAAAGGTGTCACAAAAATACAACATTAGAACCTAATAATATTTTGACCCACTTTTCAGCTCCTTATGAGTGATTTGTGACCCAGGATGCTAGCACCAATGCTTCTGTTAAAACACACTGATATTATCAATAAATCACATCTGGAGTGGGCCAGTCTCTGGGTTTGTCAGGAGCACAGCCACATCTGTAGGCAGACCTGTTCAGTCTGACTTTTTATGGATTTTTAAACATTACTTTGATTTCAGTATTAATCTAACCAAATGACCGTGATTTTATTTGACATTTAATTTATATGTTCATAAAAATTGATCAAATATACAGTCGAACATAATTAAAAACATTCTTGTTCGTTTTTCCAAGGCATCTGGCGACCGCCAAGGAGGACCCAACCCCAATGTTGAGAACCACTGCCATAGATATACCTGAGGGTGAATCAGTTCACTGATGGAGAAGAAGAAATAAGCAGCCACAGACTAAACACCTACGAGGAAACACTTCCTTGTTAAAATTCAGGTTGGGTTACCTGAATGGGGTTGTTGTTATTAATAGCCACTACAGTTGTGGGAGGTGACTGGGTTGCTCTTAAGGTCACAGCTGTATCCCCTCTCTTTGTGTGTAACTAATTTTATATGTGAAGTGTTTGTGCAGGTGTGTGTGTGATGGAGTGTGTGGAGATTGTGCTGATTCCTGTCACCTGTGCTGCTGCTGCAACAAGGAGAAGCTGATCAGTTAGCAGCTGCAGACAAACCAATCAGCCAATGAGTGGACAGCACTGATCAGCCCAACCCTTTTTTAAAAAGCCTGGCCACCCTTCAGTCTGTGCAGCTCTGTGCCTGAGCTCGCCACAGTGCCTCTTTGTTAGAATTCTGTTTAATGTTTAAGTTTGTGTTGTGATTCTGTTGGATGAGGCACTCGTTTTGATTCATTGGGCCAGGTAGTAGTTTAGTTTAGGCACACACTCACATGTAGGTTTTGGTAAGTTTGTTTAGTAACAACAGGTTTAAGGGTGCTGCTCTTTTGTTGTTAGATTTGGTTAGTTAGTGTAGTTTGTTTGGAGTTATGTTCATTTTGTTTCACAAAGTAGTTTTAAAACACTAGTTAGATTCTGTTGTATTTGGTTGTTAGTTGAACAGCACTCAGCGGTCCTTTTATTTTGCATCACTTCTGTTCAGCACAATTTTACTTTTTGTAATAAATAACTGTAATTTATCAGTTTTATCTGGTTTTTATGTTACGTCCTTTTACCCACTATGAGCTGGGCTGTAACAGTTGCCAAGTTTGAGTCATGTTGTTAATGAACAGTCTGCTTGATTTAAAATATGAAAGCTCTTTGTGCATGACGAGTTTGCTTGTGCCTTTGATAACAAACATGAAGCCTGCTGAGAGAGATGTTATCTGTGTACAAGCAAGGTTGTTATAGTTAACTAAAACTAACTAAATAACTATAACAAAATTCAAAAATCATTTTAGTTAACTGAAACTAAATAAAAACTAAGCTTTACCAAAAAAACAAAAACTAACTAAAACTGTATAGTGCGTTTATAAAACTAACTAAAATAAAATAAAAATGGACACAAAATATCCTCAGTTTTAGTCTTTGACACAACCATACTGACTGGCACCTACACACAAGTCTGGAGAGTGTAAAGCTGCCTGATCTGATTGGTTAAGACTTCACACAGTGGTAGTTTGATGTCTGGAGTTGTATTCAACATCATCATTAAGAAAATAAAATGAAAAGTGAAGAGTAGAACAGTAGATTTTTGTTTTATAAAATGTATGACGCTCACTCAGCCCCGACATCTATCTGTAAAAAACTAAAACTAAAACTAATAAAAACTAAACTGAAACGAAGCATTTTTGCAAAAGAAAAACTAAACTAAACTAACAAACCAGCAGTCAAAACTAATAAAAACTAAACTGAAATCAAACACAGAAAGTGAAAACGAAATAGAAATAAAAACTAATGAAAAATCCCAAACTATTATAACCTTGTGTACAAGATCTGCATCTGTTTATAAATCTGCCGGTAAACTGGAGCAGTTCAACGTCACGTCCAACTCTCCACAGCCCCATCTGTGTGAATACCAGTCCTGACACTGACAGGCAGCTGTATGTTGCAGCTATTGGTTGGCAGGCTAAACAAAAAATTGTCATTTCCACATAGCCTATCACATCCTGACTTGTGCGCTATAGCATCATATCAGTAAACACCCCACCAATCACAGATAATCACGCGCTATTTTCAAAGTTAAAACTAGCAGTGAGACTTCATTTCAGCTAACAAAATGGACAAACAGACGTTTTTGAAGGCAAAAGATAAAAACAGCTGTGACTCAGGAGTCATCAGCAGCAGTCGTGACGCTGAAACAACAGCTGATGCACCTGCATGCTGACAGTGAGTTACCGTCACCTGTACACACAGCTGAGAGCTGAGATGAAGAGTTAGCAACACCTGCTAGCAGGCTGCTATCACTGGGTACCTGAATTATGACTAACAGGACAGACCTGAGAGAAACAGGCAGCGCTTCATCCATGTCACAGTGTCACATATTGCTATATTAAGGTAAGACCATGTTTTAATTATAAATTTGGCCGCCGTGCCTTAACATGAGCTCTTTATTTTTCGCTGCCTGTAATTATGTTTGGATGCATTTATAGCTTTATTATGAGATAAAAACAAGCTGTCAGCAGATCATCCAGTGATGTCTGAAGTGTGTGAATTCTGTCATGTGAGCTGTCCCACAGCTACTAACCTGGGCGTGTGTGCTGTGAACTGTGGAAGCAGTCTACATCATTTAGTTGTGTGTGTTTGTGGGCCCATCTGTGTGTGTGTTGGCGCAGAGAGTGTCCGTAGTAATGAATCCAAACAGAGGAAATGTGTTGGTTGACACTTAGGCACATAGTCTCATCCTGTCCTGAGCACAGCAGCTGATTTTAGTTAGAAGTAATGACTGCAGTGAAACCCTGTGCACCAGCTGGTCTTAAGCTGCTCTTATGTTCTGACATGGTGTAACATTTTATGCCAGGGATGAGCTGGCGCAGGTTTAAAACATCAGAGGTAACTATAGTAAGAGCAGGAAAACACAGCAATGTTCATAAAACGTGAGACCTACATGTAGCATACACCTGTCCTCTGAATTTTCCATCTACTGGCTTTTTATTACTTATAAGTGGTGAAATGTCTCCTGTAACTCTAGCTGCTCTTCCCTTTGCTGCTCTTAAAGCTGTGTGATGTTTTTAGGGGCAGTTTTCTGGCTGCATGTGGTTAATCTGAGTTTTGGTGCAGTACTTGCAGCGTTAGTCTCTCTCTCTCTCTCTGCACCTGTTTGTAGGTGCGCTCTTGTCCTAGAGGTGTCATTCATGCCCGGCGCCACTGATCATACTCGACCATTTATCAACATGTGTGACATTATATTAGATATAATGTGCAATAATGTCTTATCAGGAGAATACAGAGTAGTGAGGCAGTTGAAGCGATGAAAGGTGGAGAGACTGAGGAAGCTCAGGTGAGGTCTTAAACTGATTAGTGAAATATGTATTAGCCCATTAATACTTTTTAAACATAAACAATTTTATCAAGAGAAGAACTGTCATACATTCAGGGAAGAGACAGGAGAGGCAGATGGAGCTTCAGTGTGTGAGGTAAGGTTTATAAATCACATTATTGATTATAATAGATTCAGAAAGGAGAACAGGTGAGGACTGATGTCAGGTTGGTTTTTTTAAAGAACAATTTTCAATAATTATGTCATTATTTCCACAGGTACTATAAGGAGGGTTTGGGTTAGGTTATGATTAGGTTATCAGCTGCACTAGAACACCCCACTAGTGTTCTGCACATTTATATGGTGAAATTCTCCTCCATAGAGACTAATAAGTGGATTTTTCTCCTGTTTAGTTTTAAAATGAGCCACCTTTGTGCTCAGGAGCTGGACCTTGACAGCTCATTATCATTATGCTTTGATTAAAGACTCAAGCCATTTTGTTGAAGAGGAAGAGGGAGAAGTGGTTTTTCTGGGCGGTTTGCCCACATCTTAAGATCATAGAACATATACATACAGATGTTATACATGCATTTATGTAGGTGTGCACAGCACTATTTTTCCAAGAAACATTTGAAAAAAGAAGAAAGTAAAAGATCACATAACATTTTGTGAATGTTTTGCAGGTCGGTCAGGTTTCCAATATGTGTCCCCCCAATGTTAAACTCATTCCTACGCCCTTGGTAGTCCTTGTTAGCTTCCAGTTTAACCCTCTTTTGCTGATAGGTTTCCCTTCAGCTTACAAGTAGTAGCGACCCCTGACTGGTTTGTTCACCGAGAGGAGTTATCACCGATCGCCCACAGAAGGTCTCAGGACCGAAGAACATATGTACGCCAATCGAGCCAACATGTTGGAGTCTGCAAGAGACCCGATGAGCAAACTGGGGCCCCTTTTTATACCTGGTTACGCTGACATATCTGGAAAGTCCCACCCTTTCGAGTTGAACTTTATACACAGTTCTGAAGTTTGCAGAAACCAAGAGTTCACTTAAGTTCACCAAGTTCTCAGAAGAGTTCATTTAAGTTCACCAAGTCAGCAGCACCAGAGGGTTCAAAAGTTCACCCAAAAAGTCCCTAGTTGTTTTGTCTTTTACCGCCTTTCTAAGATGGCGATGCAGCACCTGCAGGGGACGCCTCGCTGTGCCTTTTGGCTTTCGCACTTCTTCTGTCAGCAAGGTTTCGGTTGCAGTTGCAGCAGCAACCCTGGTATTTTTATAGACGTGTGCACATACAAACCTAGATAAGCTTAATTAGATAGCTTAATTAAATGACACGCCAGATGGATGTGTTTTACACGTCAATCTGGGAAAGCTTCAATAGGAAGCATTTGAGAAAAGGCAGAGGGTTTGAAAAACACTCGGAGTATGATTAGATGGACGTTCTGTCTGTCACATCTCTACGGGGCAATAAGAGCAGCAAAACACATGACGTAGCCGCTATCAAGCTGCGCCTGTGCAGCTACTGAGGATTAACACGAAATATGGTGACTACAGACATGTAAGTACTGACTGCTGTTGTTTGTGAAAAGAAAACAACTCTCAGCTGTTCTTTGTTCTTCTTTTAATGAAGACATGTCATCAAGTTCTGATAAAACTGGCACTTTAGCAGCATCCACGCTAATCTCTTCCTCCATAACTGCACCAGCTCTTGCTGCTGCTTGTTTACGTCACACTCTGCTGCGCCTGAAAGTACTGCCCCTCGTCGCTGATTGGTCCTGTCACTTTCTAACCGGGCCCCCTGGTTTAGACAGGAGCTTTGCAAGATGGATTCGCCAGTGCAAAAACAAGGAAACGGGCGTATTCATCTGCTTTGCAAGGTTACTTAATTACTGCATAAGAAATAAAATAAAACATTAGTCTTGTTAAACCCAACTTTGGTTAAATATTCCAAAGTGACAACTGATAATTAAACTGGGGTTAAGACCAATTTTTTTTTCAATGAAAATAATTTAATAACACTAGAAAGTTGATTCTCTCAACATTTTGAACAAGATTAAGAAAGACAGATGTGGAGGCCAAGTTGGTCTAAATTTAAGTGGGCTATATCTCTAATTTTTGCAGATATATGACAACCACATTTGACTCTTTTTACATAGCACTTCATATTTATACGCAGATTGTATTTTAGTGTAAAACATTCATTTTTTGTTTCTCAATTAAACTCATGGATGGTGTTGTGTCTCAGGGCTCTCTGGATCACTGAAATCAATCTCAGACACCTGTGGTCATTAGTTTGCCAGGTGAGCCCAATTAAAGGAAAACTACTGATGAAGGACGTTCCACATTATTAAGCAGGCCACAGGTGTCAGCAATATGGGAAAGAAAAAGGATCTCTGCTGCTGAAAAGTTTCAAATAGTGTAATGAAAACTTCAGGAAAACTTAGGTGTGATCATTGTACTGTGAAGAAATTTGTGGCTGATTCAGAGCACAGATGGGTTCATGCAGATAAAGGCATAATGAGGAAGTTTTCTGACAGACAGATTAATGGGATTAAGAGAGCAGATGCTAAAATGCCATTACAAAGCAGCAAAGAGGTATTTGAAGCTGCTGATGTCTCTGGAGTTCCACGAACCTCAAGGTGTAGGATCCTCCAGAGGCTTGCAGTCATATATAAACCTACTATTCAGCCACCCCTAACCAATGCTCACAAGCAGAAATGGTTGCAGTGGGCCCAGAAATACATGAAGACTCATTTTCAAACAGTCTTGTTGACTGATGAGTGCTGTGCAACCCTGGATGGTCCAGATGGAGGAGTAGTGGATGGTTGGTGGATGGCCACCATGTCCCAATAAGGCTGTGACATCAGCAAGGAGGGGGCAGAGTCATGTTTTGGGCTGGAATCATGGGGAGAGACCTGGTGGGCCCCTTTAGGGTCCCTGAAAGTGTGAAAATGACCTCGGCAAAGTATATAGAGTTTCTGACTGACCACTTTCTTCCATGGTAAAAAAAAAAAAGAAGAACCGTGCCTTCCATAGCAAAATTTTCTTCATGCATGACAATGCACCATCTCATGCTGCAAAGAATCCCTCTGTGTCATTGGCTTCTATGGGCATAAAAGGAGAGAAAATCATGATTTGGCCCCCATCCTCCCCTGACCTCAACCTTATTGACAACCTTTGGAGCATCCTCAAGCTAAAGATCTATGAGGGTGGGAGGCAGTTCACATGAAAACAGCAGCTATGGGAGGATATTCTGACATCCTGCAAAGAAATTCAAGCGGAAACTCTCTAAAAACTCACAAGTTCAATGGATGCAAGAATTATAAAGGAGATATCAAAGAAGGGCTCCTATGTTATCATGTAACTTGGCCTGTTAGGATGTTTTTGATTGAATTAGCTTTGATTTCAGTAAATATGACCTCCTAATGCTGCAAATTCAACAAATGACCATTTTCAGTTCTTTACAACCTATAAATTGTTTTGAAACATAATAATGTGTTACAGTGCGTTTTGAATATTTTATCTTTTGGGGAAAAAAAATAGCTATCATTGGGAGGTTTGTTCAATAAAATTTGAATTATGATCTAATGGATGATGACTTGAAAATTATTCTGTCATTTGCATCAACTATTTAGGAAAATCAGACAAAAACATAATTTGTATAATAATTTGGAAGGTGGTGTAAATATTAGCTAAAGTAAGGAGAAGTAAATGAAACACTGAATAGACCTGCAGAGAAATATCTGATCTAATTCCTGGTATTAACAAAATCTTTCCATGTCAACTCAGTTCAGAGAGCCAGAAGGCTCTGATTTATTAACCTGAAATAACACTGAATATTTTATGTCTTACTTTCATACAGTGAAGCACTTTGGTCAACCCTGGTTGATTTAAATGTGCTATATAAATAAAGTTGATTTGAACTGAAAAATACAATTAATTTGGGCATTAAGTGTAAATAAATAGTGATCTTTTTTATGTGTTTACACAAATGTTGGGTGGATCTAGACTAGACTAGGTCCATCCCTACTCCAATGCACTTGAAGGCACATTATGTCAAGCTGATTGTCAGCAGGGAAATAAAGCTTTGTTGATGGGAAAGACAGGGTAACAAGAAGGTTAGAGACTCAGCTTAAACCCA
This sequence comes from Cheilinus undulatus, assembly GCF_018320785.1. Taxonomy (NCBI): domain Eukaryota; kingdom Metazoa; phylum Chordata; class Actinopteri; order Labriformes; family Labridae; genus Cheilinus; species Cheilinus undulatus. The sequence continues at coordinate 4,166,079 of NC_054871.1, read as the reverse complement.
GGCAAAAGTCAGACCACCTTTCTTTATTGATGAGACGAGCTCAGAGAGACAGGACAGTGAACCATGTTATTGAAGGTTGCCTATCCTCCCTTCTTTGTGATTATAAATCAATAACAATCCAACTAGATCAACAAAAAGAGGGGTTTGTCTAATTATTAAAATAACATCATATTGAAAATCATCATCTTTGCCTAGATCCTTAGTCTTCTGTTTTTGCACCATTGGAGCAGCATGCTTCATTTGGGTGTGCCCATTAACATATCAAAGGACAGCGGTGACTGCTTAAGAAGTGGCTCAGCCAAAACACCTGTCCTTGTGCTGTCAGTCAGTATGAGTCATTGGTTATGCAACTGTGTGTGTTTCATTCTGTATGCATAGATAACATTGTTTTCTGGGGTGGAGATTTACAAGGCATGCACAAATCAGAACTGCAATGAAACAAAACAACACAATGGTGGCTGATGCAGCACTGTTGATCAAAGCTACATTTCAGTGCAAAAATTCTTTATTATACCCTTAATTATTTAACTGAAATGAGTTATTTTCATCCCATCCATCCATTTTCTACTCCACTTATCCCGTTCAAGGTTGTGGGGGACTGCCCCAGCTTCCAGTGGGTGCAAGGTGGGTACATCCCAGAGACAAACATCCAGGTCACACTGATACCTATGGCCAATTTAGGGGCATTAATCCACCTAATTAGAATGTGTTTGGCCTGTGTGTGTGTGTATGTGTGTGGGTGGGTGTGTGTGTGTGTGTGTGGGGGGGGGGGCTGGATTATCTGGAGGCAACCCATGCATGCACGGAGGGTAAATACAAAGACCAGGGGTCTGTTCAAATAGTCCATTTTGCTTTGTACGCAGATAAATACTAAAGAGTGCTCCCAAACTTTACAACAAGTCCTGATTGTTAAAAGATTAACCCAGTGTAGAAATCAGTGCGGAATCGACAGAATTGAAGTTTATTAGCAAACTTTATGACCTGGAAGACAGAAAATATGGTGCATTCAGGTAACCTTGGTAAATTAGACAACTGTATGCACTGAGTGAAACAACCTAGAAGTATTTTGGTGTCCACCATGATAAAGGCTGTTTGAATTCTCCAAGAGAAAAGAGAAAAGAGAACAACTCATTGCTGTTCTTTGTTCTTCTTTCAACAAAGAAATGTCGTCACGTTCTGATAAAACTGGTGCTTTAGCAGCATCCACGCCAATGTCTACCGCCATAATTGCACCGGTCTCTTGTTGCTGCTTGCTTAAGTCATGACTCCGCGCCTGAGAGGACTGCTCCTCGACACTGATTGGACCTGTCACATTCTAACCGTGCCCAAACGGTTCAGACAGGAGCTTTGCAAGATGGATTCACCAGTGACAAACGCAGAAACAGGTGACTCTATCTGCTTAGCACGGTTAAGGAAACACTGGACCATACTTTACCAAAGGAGAAAAGAGAAGACGACCCACAATTCACGAAACTTTATTTAAAGTGACGCGACTGCAGACTGCTCATCAGAACAAGCAATCAATTTTACTGTAACTTTACTTGCACTGATTTAAACACTAAAATTCATTGTCAAACTTATAATGCATGTGATAAATGGAAGGAAATATGGATGAACAGAGGAATATTACAGACATGAAAACTTTATCATTACACTTACAATAATGATTTCATTTCTTCTTATTTCCTTTATTCAAACAGTAAACCCATAGAAAATTAATGCCCATAAAGTTGGCATTTTGCAAAATTGTGATTATTATATTCATCATCATAACTACAGTCACAGTTCCTTATCCTAGAGAGACTTTAGGATATAAAAATCTTAATGAGCTCATATTTATCACCGAGGTTTTCACGTGTCATTCCCTGCTCATAACAACACTGAGAACGCACCTTGTGGTAGATGCGAATTTAGTTGTCCATCAATGCTAAATTGTAGTTTTTACACAAACAACACACATGACATCCGTAACATCCACCTAGGGAAAGTGTGGTTGCATTTCCTAATCACCGCTATTCTCCTTTCCTATCCTCTTAGTCCCACCTTTTTCCTTGACCCTGATACTTTTTTCACTGGGGCAAAGGAAAAGTGAATAGGAAAGGAGGTAATTTTGGACTTTGGACCCCTTGAATGGACTTCCAACGAGGAACCCTCTTGATGTGAGGCAACAGCGCTAACCCCATGCAGCCTGCAGCTATTTCCTAATCAGCTAAAACATGCATTTCCCTTCTGTTTAAACAACTAGCTAAAATGCTCAGAAAACAGTCAAATTCATCACAGAGCCATTGTATCAGTGAGTTTATGATGTGAGGCTGTTTTGCTGAGTAGAGGGTGGCTAAAGTTAGCAGCTAGCTCCACCAGCCTTTGTTCCTCTTAACAGATTGATACTGAGCTTAAGATGGTTATTCATCACAGCCTACATACATGCATTAATTTATACATCTATGTATTATACATGTAATAAATATACATTTATTTCCTTTGTAATGCTGCTGTTCCCACGAAGGATAGAATTTCCTCATTCAGCAAAACACTCACTTGAACTGTATTTAACTGACTAGTCTAAAGAGGAGAAAATACTTAGGAAACAGTCACATTCATCACAGGGTTGTTGTGTCGGCGGGTGTGATGTGATATCACAGATATGCTCTGTGAAGCATGGCAAACATTAGCCGCTAGCTCTGCCAGCCTTCATTCCTCTTAGCAGATTAGTGTTGTGCTTTTTTGTGGCCTATCGACTTCCGTTGAGTAGTTATACATGAGTACAACACTTGACAGCCAACATACCACTTTACTTCCATTTTCCACTTCCAAAAGATGTCATACCATGTTGTTACTACATGCTAACTGCTAAGCTATTGTGCCAGGGGAAAGCTCTGACACGAAGGCAGCGGACATTAACTAAAGAAACAGCTGCTTCTAGTGGCAGGAGGCTTTATTAACGTTTAAAAGAGCATCAGGCCATAATTTCAAGCCTGTGTTTATGAAAAACTAGAGGGTTTAACCCACTTGTAAATCTTGCACCAGCTAATTTGATCAATGAATTCAACTGTGTAAATGTGTTCATCCCTAGTTCCTACGACCCGTGTCTAGCTATGTCTAGCAAAGTGCTGGGGGAAAGTTCTTGCAGGAAGGCATTAACTGAAGCTACAGCAGCTAGTAGTGGCAGAAGGCTTTATTACAGTTTTAAAGAGCATTAGACCAGGATTTCAGGCTCATGTTAAAAAAAAAGGCTAGATGAATATTTTAACTGACTTGTTAATCTTGCACTGTCTAATTTGATGTCTGAATTTAGCCTGTTAGTCATCTAGTCTAGGGTGACCAAACGTCCTGTTTTCTCAGGACATGTCCTGTTTTCAGGTCCTGTCCTGGCTGTCCTGTCTGTTTTTTGTAAAGTGATGAAAATTTCTTGGTTTTCATTGTTTTTCATTGGGCCACTAAATTGACTGGCATAATAAAACACATCGAGCAGAGATTAATATTTAATCTGTGTGTTAGGATCAGGTGCGCGACAGAGGAATGCACACAGGAGAGAGCAGAGGAAGTCCACTGGTGCTCCGTCTCCAGTAAGATCATTCATCTGTAGTGCTGTCTGATGGTAAAGCTGAAGCTTCTTCTGCCCTCATTTTAACAGGTTTCTTTAGTCTCTTCCTGTCCATGCTCTCCCACACTGGTATTTTATAGGTGTGAGGCAGGGCCGGTTTTAGTGATTTTGAGGCCCAGGGCAAAGACCAATATGAGGCCCTTCCCCCTTTAGCTAAAAGCATCAAAAATGAGTGGAAAAAAATAGAAAACATCTCTTTGATGTTAAGAAAGCCACAGATCTAAACTAAATGTTGATTTAACACGTCATTAGACCAGGTGGAACTTGCATAAATAAAAAGAATATATGTTCATTATTAGTAACATCCTCTACTCTAACACTACAGACATTTTTATGTGGCCTATTGCATCCTATTTAACTACACAACAATCCAACAATTCATGGTTTCATTTTATTTCATCTATGGATCAGCTGACCTGTGGATCTTCTTACATCCCCTGTTTTGGAATGTGGCTCTCTCTAAAGTATTTTAAGACCATATGGACAATATGGCTCTTTGGTAGAATAAGGTTGCGTTCCCCTGGTATAGACCATCTTCAGACAGAGAAAGTCAGAATAAACTAGCTTTATTTGGAAAGCATGAACAGACTGAAAGAAGGAAGAGAGGAGTTATGAAACTATACATTTTTAGATTATATACCATATTTGTTTTACTAAATGCATTATTGGGTATGTTTTTCAACACCTTTCCATGAACTCACTCCAGCATATAGATCTTTAAATACCAACTCATAAACTCACTCAGGCTGTTATTAGAAAAAAGGAAGAACTCCTGAAGGCTCAGGAAAGGACAGACTTCTCAGGAGAAGAGAGTGAGCCAGATTATATGTCCTGATAAATGCTCTACAACTAGTAATCAAATAAGTATTTTAAGGTGCGGAGAAAAGATTTTGGTGCACGCTATATGCCAAGCATTACCTGCAACCCTTGGAGCTAAGCCCCCCGTCTTTCAATCCTAGTGACGGCCCTGATGATGAGTAACCTCTGAGAAGCCTATCTGAATCTGTGTCTTTGGTTATAGATAGTATTTGGTAATATAATAATTTTCTATCCGTACAGAGGAGGCATACTTTAAATGTATTGAAATTATAAGGCATCTTTGAGTAAACTTCGAGTATCATTTGAGTATCTCATTGCCGGGGCAAATGTCCTTGTTTTCGGTAATCAAAATATGTATATAAATTAACTCAGTTTTTGTAACCTGTTCTAAATACTTATTATAAACGAGTTACTGGTTCTTCTTGGCCATAACAGTTAAAGGGCTCAATTTTTCTTTATTTTACTTGGTTTAAACACATTAAGTAAAAAAAGGGGTAAAATTGTGTTTACTTAAAAAATCCAAAACAGCGATTTCAACTCTATTTCTATGAGCTGATAGAAGTCATTTTAGTTTGAAGTGATGTTGGATGGCACACTGATGTTAATGAAATATCAACTACTGGTTCTGTGGGTCACCAACAGCCATTGTTGCAAATGGTGCGTTACAGATACAGTGCTTAACAAATTTATTAGACCACCTCTCATATTTGTCTCAGAGACCATCCAGCATCATAAAATGCTTTAATGTGGACTCTTTCATTTTCAGTGAGCTCTCCATGTTTTACCATTTTGAACAGGAATGAGGAATTTCAAACTGAATTCACCCAAATTTGAGCCGGCTCACTGGGCTTCTCTGAGAAGTTAGAAATCAATCAAGCATAACATTCAACCACTTAAACTATTTTTTTTGTTCAGGAATGCAAGTGAATAACTATAATTTGACATATTAATCAAGAAATAATAATGTGCTTTACTATTTTTTCAAGTTTTTGTTTTTTTTTTGTTTGTAAATAATTAAATTTGAAAATTCATGGATAACAATAGCAATTCTATTTTAGCATTAAAATATCATTTGGGTTAAAGAGCTTCTACGTATTGGTGTATTAACCATTGCAGAAACATAAAAAATGATTTTGGTAATTCCCAACGCTGTTAATCTAGGGCAGCTGTGGCATAAACCTTACTTTGGTTAGGGTTAGGGTGGTCTGATAAATTTGTTGAGCACTGTAGGTTTGGGGTCTTTTCCTTTCTCACTTTCTTTTCCCCTGAAATTATGAGCTGGTAGACGAGATGCAGCAGCTGTGTGCAAATATATTGTCGGGTAAAGCCTGGGAAATAAAGACTACAAATCCCAGCGACACAGGTTGGTGTTGGGAGTAGGGCTGTCACGATATCAGACTTTCACTTTATGATTACAAAAATTGTCACGATAACAATATTATCATGATTTCATTTTAAAAAAAAATGTAATAATAATGGGACGATTAATCAAATTTATCTTTAACTTGATTTATGTTGTTTTCTTCTTTTGGCAGATGAATTACACTCAAAATACCTGTCTAAGGAGGTACTGCAGGTGCTGTGTCATTGCAGAGGGTCAGTGTTTGTGTGTGAGGAGGAAGGGGGAGGGGTTGTCGGGGTGCTACAGGAGGGAGATGAAGCAGGGCCGAAGAAAACAGGGGTGGATGTAGAAAATAAACTGTGTTCAAGTGGCACTGGATCGTTTACAGGATATTATCATATGCACATTTTTAACTCAATATTGAAGTTTTGTCTTTTAATACCAAGATTATCGTCAATATCGGTATATTGTGACAGCCCTAGCTGGAAGATGTCACTTCTGGTCTATGTGTATGAAGACTGGTTGATTGTGAAATTGGGGACACCTGTACAGAGAGCGGGGGATTTGAAGCAAGGCGAGGCAAGGCAAGTTTATTTGTATAGCACATTTCAGCAACAAGGCAATTCAAAGTGCTTCACACAGGTCATTAAAATACATTGACAAAGGGAAAAAGAAACACAAAGAAAACATTTTAGCTTTTTATGTATAAAATCCAAAAGAGATAAAAACACATAAAATTTTTTTAAAACAGCAAAAAAAAAAAAAAAGCTACAGTGCAGAGTTGGAGCAAAAAGGGAAAATTTGAAAGGTAAAAAGTTTTTTAGTCAAAGGCAGCAGTGAACAGGTGTGTCTTCAACCTTGATTTAAAAGAACTCAAACACTCAGCAGACCTGATGTTTTCTGGGAGTTTGTTCCAGATATAAGCAGCATAGTAACTGAACGCTGATTCTCCATGTTTGCTTCTGACTTTAGGGACACAGAGCAGACCTGCACCAGACGACCTGAGCGGTCTGGATGGTTCATACTGGACTAGAAGGTCTCTGATGTATTTTGGGCCTAAACCATTCAGTGCTTTATAAGGTAACAGGAGGATCTTAAAGTCAACTGCTTTAAGTCTAAGACATTAAAGCAGTTGCTCAGTGTTAGAAAGTAATTAAGCTGTTGAAACACAGCCTTTTCAGTAATTTTACTTAAAAAGGGAAGATTTGATATCAGCCTGTAGTTGTTCGTAAAGGTCTTTTCTAGATTGTTCTGTTTAAGAGTGGCTTAATAACAGCTGATTTCAGGGTCTGTGGAAGACTCCTGAGGTCAGAGACGTGTTTAGGATCAGGAACAGATCAGATGCCATGACATGTGAGACCTTCATGAGAAACTCTGTGGGTTAAACATCCAGACAGCAGTAGAAGAGTTCAGCTGGTCTAGAATATTCTCCAGGTTTTGTCATTGATTGGATTAAGCTGTGTCATGGTGTTTAAACTGTTTTAAAATGGACAGAGCCCAGATCCTGAACCTGGTGTGGAGGTCCTGACTGCCAGTCTAACATTCTGATTTTTCTCTCTAAAGAAAGAAGCAAATTCATTTCAGGCCTTAGCGGAGTGAAGTTCAGGTGCTATTGACACGGGGTTGTTAATCTCTCAACAGTAGAAAACAACACTCCAGCATTATTTTTGTTTCTGGTGATCATGTCAGAGAAGAAGGACTGCCTTGCATTCCTCAGCTGTAGATTATAAGTGTGAAGTTTCTCTTTATAGATGTCAAAATGAATCTGGAGATTTGAAGTAGCTGCAGAGCCATGACAGGAATGCCGTAAATAACTCCTCTTCACTCCTACATCTGATGGACTTCATGCTGACAAAATGTGAAGTTGTGTAGTTCAGCCTGCACCGTGCTCGCTTAGCTGCATGAGTTTAGCCCACTTGTTTTAAACCTGCACCACCGTTTCCATCATCTCTACACCACAACACAACAAAACCTGAACCAAACTAACCAGACAGGACTGGCAGTTTGTGGGAGCCAATGACTGTGCTCGTCAGGCAAAGACGCTGTGGTTGAGGTTCAAACTTCATGCCAGATATGCACGGCTGCCATTCATTCGCCTCTGGTTGACTGCTCAGCTCATAGTTGTGTTTTTATGTTTGGATTCAGTGACAGCAACTCCATTAATTGGGGTTGTCTAAGCTGCATTCATAACAGGTGGCACAAGTTAGTCCACCTTAAGTGAAATGATAACTTAAAAAATCTTTTACAGAGAGTACTATCTGACATTCTAAGGTAATCAGTTGACTATGATTTTTTGAGTGCTATGAAATTAACAGTGTTTACAGTGCACTACAAATATGAAGTATTGCACACTCAAAGTAGATGATTTAGCCTAATTCCTGCAAACTTAAATTAACATTTGAATCTCAGGTTTGAGCACTTAAAATAATCGATTTTAAACTAGTAGTATGGATAGTTCATAATGAATTGGTTAAATTTTGTATTTTAAAGATACAGTTAGGAAACTGAAGCTTGGGCGTCATTTGACCTTCCAACAGGACCAGTTAGTAAATATTGAAATTAATATTTTCTAAAAATGTCCCTCTTTTTCCTAAAATGTCTCCCAAACCAGATAACACCTGCTGGCGGGTCAAATGAAAGCCTGAGCAGCAGCAGCCACAACCACAGCAGAGGCCTCAGATGCCAGAGTACTGATCAGATGACTGGATCCGTGACTCTGAGCATTACTACTGATACAGCCTGTCACATATTTTTTTTAGACATTTAAAGATGCCATACTGTGGTTAAAACATATTAAAGATTTTACAGACCTTAATTGCATTGAACTTATTGCATAAATGCTTCAAGCCCTAACACCTGTAATGAACATAGTCTGTGATGATTAAATTCAGTTGTCAATAACTAGCAAGTAAACTATTGATATATTACACAGAATTTACTATAATCACAAATATACCTTGTTGATATTTCTTGTAACAACCTTTAACATATTAGACAAAGTTAGTTTTGACTTAATCTGCAGTTGCAATCAAATTTATTCAACCCCTTATTGTAAATCAGGTTTATTGGGAGAATTTCTGCTTTTTGCAGTGAACAAATGAAAAAAAACAATTGAAATAGCTCAACAAAAGTAATTCTTTAAGTGGTTTCCTCAAATTCAACTGGAAATGCAGCTTAAAGACTTCCCCAGTCTTAAAATTATTCAACCCATTCATGGTGAGCATCTTCAGTACTTAGTAGATCACCCTTTTGCTTCTATGACCTGCTACAAACGAGATGCATATCCAGACACTAGCTTCTGGCAGCATTCCTGAGGAATCTTAGCCCATTCCTCATGTGCAATTGCCTCAAGTTCAGTAATATTCTAGCGTCTGCATGCTGGGAACACTGACTTCAAATCCTACCATTTTCTATGGGGTTCAAGTCAGGCAACTGATGGCTATTGAAGAATCTTTCAGGACTTCTTCTGCAACCAAGCCTTGGTAGCAGAGATATGCTTGGGATCATGGTCCTGTTGGAAGGTCAAATGACGCCCAAGCTTCAGTTTCCTCACAGACGGCATGATGCTTCCTCCTAGGATCTCCTGATGCTTCAATGACTCCATCTGTCCTTCCACATGCTGCAGTGGGTCAGTAGTTGTGTACATCTTGGAGTTCTGGCATTGAAACCATCTACATTCATGTTACGCACCCGTCTAGGGGGAAGGTACCTAACATAATATAAGTAGAAAAAGTAAATGTTTTTTCCCCGTCCCCAAACTAACAGTACACTCCCTCCTGTACTCACCGAAACCTCAGTCCTTGTTGTCACCAAGTTTTTCTGGAGGTCTTCTGCAGTCACTTGAGGGTTTCTCACATCCTGCCCTTTCAGATATCTGGTTGCAGCCATTCATAGCTTCCTTTTTCTGCCCTGTCCAGGTAGTGTAAGCACCATGCTTCCTGTCTCTGTGAACATCCAGTTCCTTTGCTCTTTTTGTATCCTGTTGCTTGTGGAGGGCAGTGATCTCTTCTCTGAACTTTATGGACCATTCTTTGACTTTGCCATATTTCTAACATGCGGTCAAACATGACACTCAACAAAGCTCACGCATGTCAGGTATTTCACGTGTTCCAGCTCAAGCAAACCTGGTGACATTAATGAAGCCCTTGATCAGTTGCATCAGGCGTGCTTGAATAAAACACTGATTTTGCACATTTGAGCTGTTGTGAAGGATTCTGTTCAGGTGTTGAATAATTATGAGACTGGCACAGTCATAAGTAACTTTTTCAGTTGGAGACCACTTGAAGCATTAGTTGTGTTGAGCTCTTTCAATTGCTTTTGTTAGATTTGTTAATTGCAAAAAGCAGTAAGTCTACATTTTCACAACAAACCTGATTTGCAATGGGGGTTGAATACATTTGAATGCAACTGTAACTGTTTATAACTGCAACTCATAGTTCTGTTCATGTAAGGCTACCTGGACTAGTGTGAAACAAAAATTTTGTTTTGAATGAATCCAAGAGGCTGTAGGGACTTGAAGCCCAAGATCAACATTTTGTTGGAAAAACTAGCCTCAGAGTCTGGGACTCCAGGCATTGGAGATGCATATAAATGCATGATGTTTCATGGATGACACATAAACATTTTCCTTGGGCTATTTTTTTTTTCTACTTACATTGTGCACAAGGATCTGTCTTGCAATATACACAATTTGTAATGATATAAAGACAAATAATAATCAATTTCAAATTAAAGGACGGGATTTGAAAAAGTAACTATTTAATTTTAATGTGGATATTTGAATATATTTACACAAGAGGTGGAATATGTAGAGATTTCAGATGTGTGACTTCGCCTGATAATAGTTTATTCTGACTTTGTGGTTAGGAAAAAACTCCGAACCTCTGCAGGCATTGATAAAGAAATATTTTATAAATACTCCAAAACTGAGGTGAGAGAAGACACAAAAGACAAGATGACTTAGGTTGAGCTGTTTATTAGTCTTGGCTGAGGAGAAACAGTGACATCAACACAGTGAGAGGTTGAAGCCAGATTTCCAATGAAGCCCAAAGTAGTTCACACTCTTAAGTCTTTGGTCAACCTTAATCTTGATCATAACTCAAAATATGATCCTGCAGACTCTGACATACTGGAGCCAGACTGTCTCTAAGGTTCAAAAACACACAGGCTGTGAGGAAACAATCCTTGACTATAGTAACAAACAGCATTTTATCTAACTCAAGAATATGAGTTTAGACGATCAATCCAGGAGAACAGGAGAGACGCCTAGAGTCTCCACTCCTGACCGTACAGTGTGACCTGGGACCTTGAATTAGCTTAACAGAACATCTATAAAGCATTAGAAATATAAGAAATATTGGAAATTTCCTTATCAGACATTTGTGATGACTTGCTGATTTAGTTTGTTAAAAGGAGGGACAAGACCCACATATAGAAAGGTGTCGTGATTGATTTTGCTAAACTTTGTGCAATAAAAATAAAAACATGGAAGATTTGTTTCTTTCCTTTTAGTGGAAGCAATAAATCACTGATAGACAAAACTTACAATATAGAGTTTAATATGCATTACATACACATAACACAACACACATGACATTTGTCAATGTCAAATCTGTTGATAAAAAATTACATCGTCCTCTTGTTAGTGATGTGAATAAAAAGAAAACAAACAAGGCCAAGGAGGAGGTGCAAAACAGCTAGGTGAAAAGACGAAGCAGCACTGGTAGTGGGAGAAGCAGTGGTTGTTGGAGCTGCAGTAGTTGTAGTAGTTGGAGCTGCAGTAGTTGTAGTTGTTGGAGCTACAGTAGTTGTAGTTGTTGGAGCTACAGTAGTTGTGGTTGTTGGAGTTGCAGTAGTGGTGGTTGGAGCATTACAGAAGTTACTGTCACAACACGATGCACTACTGAAAGTTTCAACCTGTGATATTGTCGAAAGCCCATTCAGGACGTCAATATCCAGACACAAATTTTGAGATGCACAGCCAGAGACAGGAAAGTTTCCACTGCTTGTTAACACTAAACAAAACAAAACAACACAGAAAAAAGAATGAAAAGTCATTGTCTTAAGTTTTAAGTTTGTGATAAAACTACATGTTTTGACTATTTCAGAAAAGTCAGTTTTTCAATAAAAGACGCTGTTTTACTGAGTTTCTTCTGTCTTCTGCAGATTGCTCCGCTCCCAATTTTCACTAGAAGTTTGACCCCATATTTCATGTGTTCTTCTTTGGGCATGTTTTATTATAGAGCTAAATGTCATAAAGCCACCCACTTTCTGTTTTTTTTTTTGTTGTTTTTTGTTTTTTTTTCCAACATGATCATGTGAAAAAAATTGTGTTGAGGTTAAGGCTCATTTTACATGAAACAAGTAAATTTCATTTACCTTTCGTCATATAAAGAAATGTATCTGAAATTTACAAAAGTAGAACATCTTTGATGATACAAACTTAAGCTGGACTTGAGTAACTGCATGACATTACTTTAAACAATTGTTCATTCTGTTCAGATCAAATTTCATGTGGGCAAACTGTTTCAAACACTTACAGTTTCCTTGGATGCATCTGTCCTCTGGTCCCTGACACTGCAGTGGAAACATGCATGAGGAGTTAGAACAACACTGTAGGCTGTTATCTGGTCCAGCAGTAGGGACTGAAAGAGAAAATTACAGTTTTACTTTCTTTTTATTTCAAGGGCAAAAGAATCTTTAAAGGTTTACATTTTATTCACCAAACTCTGTTAACATCTGTCAGAACTTTTTTTTCATTCATACAACACTTATAAAAACAAATGTCTACCAAGATCTTTGACTGAAAAGAAATGGCAGGCTTTCTGGAAAACATCACAACAAACATCAATGTACAGGCTGAACAGAGAGTAGTTCATGAGGGTCAAACAAAAAAAGCAACAGAATGCAAATCCAGGAAGATTACTTGATAAAAATTATTTTCTGAATAGAAAAAGATTCTGCAGGCAGGCCTTAACAGGCAGTTTAAGTAAGCAACTTGTACGAAAGACGCCAATAAAACATGTACATAAACAATGAAATAAGCAGCTCAATAGAAGATAGATTATTCTCTAAGCAGAAGAAATAAAGGAGGGTCAGAGCAGAAGGACTAAGAATAGATACATACAAAGTTCTGGACTTACACGTTACATTGACAGTGTTGCAGTCGTCTGTGTTGCAGCACTCAGCAGATGCAAGAACATCACCTATGCCCAGGTCAGCTGAAAATGTCTGAGGGCCTGTGGATGGACACAGGCCGGACAATGCGCACCCCCTGAAGAAACGGGGTTCAGTTGTTCCTCCAGTAGTGACTACAAAATCAAAGTGCAGATTGTTAATAATGGTGGACAGAAGACAAACATTTACAGTCCATACATTTCACAGAGAAGTACCAGATGACAATAGTGATTACCTAAAACAGAAGCTGAAACACACATCGTCTCTGTCGTGCATGTTTGCTGCACCGTGGATGAACAAGTGTTAGTATCTGTGCACATTAGACACGTCAGAGCTCCAGCTGCAATGAGGAGAAAACAGTCCATGAGTGATAAACAAACTGTCTTAGAGGTCATAATGTCTCAGGTGGTTAAGGGCTGAAAACTTTTCTTCCACTTCATGTGGAATTAGATTCAAAGTTCAAAGCATATGGTTTTATACACTTTATACAGTTGTTCCAGATGTCTTGCCTTGAGATAAATGTGGTGTTCTGTAGGAATTTATATATATATGTACAAGCATACCTAATTACTACAGTTTAAAGATACGGTAACTTGTCTTTAAGTGGTGATTTTACCTACGGAGTACCTTGAGATTTTAAAGTTGTACACACAAACCCAGGCACAGACACACACATGCAGTGAGGAGAAAATATCCTCCCTTTATTCTGTGGTCTTTTGTGTGGGGAGGGAACACATCCCTCAGTCAGTCACTCAGATACATACAGAGCCATCTGTAGGGCTGACCTCAGTGGTCAGCCAAAAAACATGTTTCAATGTAACAATGTCATTTAGCAGACACTTTTCTCCAAAGCGACGTACATTCTAGAGCAAGAACAACACAAGCAAAGATCTAGACGAGAAGAAACAACATCAGTAAATGCCATCAAGTGCTTCAGGTCCAGTTGGACGTGGGTGCTGCCATGTAGAGTTTTAGGCAAAGCACCTAAAATATACGTTGTTGTTTTTGTGTTTTGTGGTTTTTTTTTTGTTTGTTTGTTTGTTTTTTTTGTTTTGTTTTGTTTTTTTGTTCTTAAACAGCAACAATGAATCAAGCAAAGTGTGGGATCTCTAATCCCCATCCATTAGACTTCACAACAGCTAATTACCAAGTATCAAGTGCTGGGTCATTCACAAAGAGCTGGGCAAAGACATCCCAGAAGTAGAGCAGGACAGTGCGAGCCAACTGTAGCTGGGAGACTCATTCAACCACTGGGAACAGCAGTGGAGAATAGTCTGGCTGAGACACAATCTACTACTGGGGACAACAGCAGAGAATAGTCTAGCTAAGTGCATAGTGTTCTCTGAAGAGCTGGGTCTTTAGCTTTCTCTTGAAAGTGGAGAGGGAGTCTGCAGATCGAATGGAGTTGGTTAATTCATTCCACCATTTAGGGACAACAGAGGAGAAGAGTCGGGCTAGTGACTTAGGAGCATGATGTGCTGGAAGTACCAGGCGCCTTTCGCTGGCTGAGCGTAGTGGGCGAGAAGGAGTGTAGACCTGGATGAGGGACTCCAGGTAAACAGGGGCAGTTTTTCTTACTGCTTTGTAAGCAATGATTAGAGTTTTGAATTTAATGCGAGCTGCAACTGGAAGCCAGTGTAGAGAGATTAAAAGAGGTGTGACATGAGCTCTCTTGGGTTGGTTGAAGACCAGACGTGCTGCTGCGTTCTGGATCAACTGCAGAGGTATAACTGTGCATGCAGGTAGGCCTGTCAGTAATGAGTTACAGTAGTCAATGCGTGATATTATAAGAGCCTGTACCAGGAGTTGTGTAGCATGCTCTGTCAAGTAAGGTCTGATCCTCTTGATGTTGTAGAGGGCGAAACAGCAGGACCGAGCAATCGAGGCCACATGAACCTTGAAGGTCAGCTGGTCATCAATCATGACACCCAGATTTCGGGGTGACTTAGTGGGCAAGAGATTATTTGATCCAAGCTGGATACTGATCTGTGGTTCCACAGTGGGACTGGCTGGGATGATAATGAGCTCAGTTTTGGGCAGGTTGAGCTGCCCAAAACTCATCCATTTAGAAATATCAGCAAGGCAGGTTGAGATCTGAGCTGAGACAGTTGTGTCATCTGGTGGAAAGGACAGGAGTAGCTGTGTGTCGTCTGCATAGCAGTGATAAGAAAAGCCATGGGAGCGGATGATTGCACCAAGTGAGGTGGTGTATATTAAGAAAAGTAGGGGACCAAGCACAGACCCTTGAGGCACCCCTGTTGATAAGCCATGCAGTTTGGACACTCCTCCCTTCCATGATACTCTAAAAGATCTCCCTGTGAGGTAGGACTTAAACCACTGTAGGGCAGATCCTGAGATACCAAGTGAAGAGAGTGTGGAGAGGAGGATTTGGTGGTTTACTGTGTCAAAGGCAGCGGACAGATCCAACAGTAAGAGAACTGAGGACTGACCAGCTGCTCAAGCCAAGCGAAGTGATTCTGTTACCGACAAAAGTGCAGTTTCTGTAGATTGGCCCCACCTAAAGCCAGACTGATTCTGATCAAGTAGATCATTGTTCTGCAAGTATTCTGAGAGCTGGTTGAAGACTGTGCGCTCCAGTATTTTTGATAGGAATGGGAGAAGTGAGAGTGGCCTGTAATTTTCAACCAGGGCTGGGTTGAGAGTGGGTTTTTTTGAGCAGTGGTGTAACCTGCGCTTGCTTGAAAGCAGCAGGGCTGATTGTGGGCTCAATCGCCTGCAAGAGATGTGATGGTATCGGATCGAGAGGACAGGTTGTGGGCTTAGAGTCAAGCAGAAGCCTGGTGACTTCGCTCTCACTTGATAGAACGCCTTCTGAGCAGATTTTAGAGCAGAGGTAAAACAGGACAGTTTTTGCTGATAAGAAGTCAAGTCAGTAGTTTGTTTGGATTTATGCCATTTTCTCTCTGCCGCCCTGAGCCCTGCCCTTTGGGTTCTGATGACCTCAGTGAGCCAGGGACAAAAACATAACAGCAAAAATTATTTTCTTTACTGAAACTGAAAATGGAGGAAATCATTTTAGCTGCAATAAATGCTATACCAACAAAATGAACACTTGGGCATGAATTTTTGATTGAAAACTAGCAGACAGAGCTGTTTAGGGGATGTTGTCTTCCTGCTCTTACACATCTTTAGTACCTGAATGAACGGCCTGTTCTGCACAATAACTCTTACAGCAAAAACCTCTTTGGAGAACTGGGAGCTCATATACCTTTGAAGCTATCTACGACAGACAGACACACAGACAGACTTAACCACAACTACTGGACTTAGAGATTAGTTCAAGCTTCAGTGTTTTTTCAGGGGTTTTTTTTGGCCAAGATACTAGACAAATTTTAGTTGTGCAGTGTATTAATTGGTTTGAAATGATCAAATTTGATCTGGAATAGCCACAAGGGAATTTTTATTAAAATACCAAATTCCAACTGAGTGCCTCTTAATAAAAATTTGTCCAGTTGAAAACGAAAACAAATAAAAACAGGGTTTATTTCCAGCTTGTGGATGGCAGAGTACAGTATAATGGTATATTGGCATTGAAAAGTTTAGATTGAGAACAGCTCAGGAATACATTTAATTTGCTGAATCAAAATAAATCTAGTTTGACAGAAAGTGTCAGTATTCCCTCTAAAAGACCTGCTTTAGAAGCTTTATTAATAAAATAAGAGGAGTTACCTGTGCAGGAGAGTCCCGCAATGAGAGTGAGAAAAAGGATCAGCTTCATGACGATGAAAAGGTAAGAACTGCCGATCGGCTCTTCTGGTTGTTGATTCTTCTTCTGTAAGAGTCACCGGCTTTATACACACCAACGGCTGTTGGAATAAATTAGGACGCCTAGACACAGGAAATGTTGGATGTGTTTTCACATGTACGCTGTGATTACAAGGGCACTTTTTTCCTCTACTGTGCCCTAAAAGAAAACCATGTCAACAGACCTTACCACACCCATTTTAGTTAGGCATCCTGGCAATATGATTCACCATTCCTTTAATATACCTAAAACGTCAGAAGCCAAATGCCTGTCTAGATCGTTGCTTAAGTCTTTTCACTGTTGGAATGAAACATCACCTGTGCAGCATTTCACCAGGCCTCACATCCAAGCCTGCCATACCTTAATGCAGATCATGCCCTGTGCATGGGGTCTCATCATCAGTGGGGGAGACACTTTTTTCTACATGTCAGGGTTGTGTTTGCATGATAACTTCTAAGCAGTATCCAGATCTGGATTTAAGAAATAAAGTTCAAAATACCACTAGGCACTTTGAGAATAAAGTCACAATGTTGGGGAAATGAGTCAAAGTGTAAGAAATTCAAGTTTAAATGAAAAGAAGAGGTTAAAATGGTGAGGAAAAAGCTGAAATGATGAGAATGACATGAAAATGCTGAGATTAAAGTCAAAATGTTGGAAAAAAGTTGAAATTATAGGACTAAAGGTGAAATGTGGAGACTAAAGTCAAAATGATGAGAATTAGTCAAAATGAAGGTAAAAATGTTCGAAATGATGAGAATAAAGTTAGAATGATGAGAATAAAGTAGTAAAGAAATGACAAGAATAAGGTCAAATGAAAAGAAAAAGTGATTAGAATAATGTTAAAATGTCAGGATTAAAGTCAAAATTAAAAAAAGATAAAGTAATGGGAATAAAGTCAAAATGATGAGGTTAAAGTCAAAAGGACAAAAAAAATGTTAAATTAAAATTAAGTCAAAATGATAAAGTTGAAATGTCAGGATTAAAGTCAAAATGTCAGAAAAAAAGTTGAAACAAAAAAAATTGAAATGTGTAGATTAAATTCAAAATGATGAGAATAAAGTCAAAATATTGATCTTTAAAACTCACACTCACTTATGAGAATAAGTCGGACTAAAGTCAAAATGGTGGATGCGTCTGTGTCCGTGTTTCTCACTGGTGAATCCATCTTGCAACGCTCCCGTCTGAACCCTTTGAGCCCGGTTAGAAAGTGACAGGACCAATCAGCATCGAGGGACAGTACTTTCATGACGTAAGCAAGCAGCAACAAGAGACCGGTGCAATTATGGCAGAAGAGCTTGGTGTGGATGCTGCTAAAGCGCCAGTTTTATCAGAACTTGACAACATTTCTTCAATAAAAGAAGAACAAAGAACAGCAGTGAGTTGTTTTCTTTTCAAAAATGACAAAAGTCGTGTACTGACATGTCTACAGTTGCCATGGTTTGCTTTATGCAGTTCTCTATGGAGTTTACTCAGTACCGGCTACATCACGTGTTTTGTTGCTCTGATTGGCCCACAAAGATGTGACAAACAGAATGTTCATCCAATCACACTTGGAGTTGTTTTTCAAAGGCTCTGCCCTTTCCCAAACACCATCTATAGAAGGTTTACCAGATCTGGTGTGTCAGGTTAGCAAAAATGGGTTTACAGTATATTGCAAAAATGGGCATAAAAAGCTGTAAAAGGGGTTAACAATGACAATATTGGCTTTAAAGTGACGTATAAGGTGGTGAAATGAGACTAAAAATGGGTGTTATTTCACAATTAAGTTGACGACATATGTTAAAACCTATGACAACAAGAGGATGGATAGTCCAGGACACCAATTTCCATCAAGAAAAACAAAAAAGATGAAAAAGAAGACCTCAGTCACAACTACAACTCCTGGCTAGCTTAAAAGCCAACAACAACTGCCAGTAACTGCCATGTAACACTGCCTGATCAACAGGAGACTACTGAATGCTACCTGCTGAGGTAGCATGGCGGCGGGTACTGACGAAGCAATCATGGGTCAACAGAGGCAGGGATAGGCAAAGAGTGGCAATAATTCATTTAGAAGTGGGAAAAACAGGCAGAGAACGTCGTGGGCAGGGTTAAAATTTGTAAAAATGGCTTAAAAGTTGAGGAAGGTGGTGAAATGGGATTCAGAAGTCTGAGAAATGTGTTTACAGTGGCAGAAATTTGGTGGGAAATTATGCAGAATAGA
Organism: Cheilinus undulatus; assembly: GCF_018320785.1. Lineage (NCBI taxonomy): Eukaryota > Metazoa > Chordata > Actinopteri > Labriformes > Labridae > Cheilinus > Cheilinus undulatus. The sequence goes on along the minus strand of NC_054871.1, from coordinate 4,147,169 downwards.
TTAAAAGTAGCAAATAAAGGGGGTAAAATTGGGTGGGAAAAGTTGTTAAAAGGTGTCACAAAAATACAACATTAGAACCTAATAATATTTTGACCCACTTTTCAGCTCCTTATGAGTGAAGTGTGACCCAGGATGCTAGCACCAATGCTTCTGTTAAAACACACTGATATTATCAATAAATCACATCTGGAGTGGGCCAGTCTCTGGGTTTGTCAGGAGCACAGCCACATCTGTAGGCAGACCTGTTCAGTCTGACTTTTTATGGATTTTAAACTTTACTTTGATTTCAGTATTAATCTCACCAAATGACTATGATTTTATATGTATATATTTTCATAAAAATTGGTCAAATATACAGTTGAAAATAATTTACAAATATTCTTGTTTGTTTTTCCAAGGCATCTGGCGACCACCAAGGGGGTCCCAACCCCAATGTTGAGAACCACTGCCATAGATATACCTGAGGGTGAATCCGTTCACTGATGGAGAAGAAGAAATAAGCAGCCACAGACTAAACACCTATGATGAAACACTTCCTTGTTAAAATTCAGGTTGTGTTACCTGAATGGGGTTGTGATTATTAATAGCCACTACAGGTGTGGGAGGTGACTGGGTTGCTGTTAAGGTCACAGCTGTATCCCCTCTCTTTGTGTGTAACTACTTTTATTTGTGTCTGTGCAGGTGTGTGTGTGATGGAGTGTGTGGAGATTGTGCTGATTCCTGTCACCTGTGCTGCTGCTGCAACAAGGAGAAGCTGATCAGTTAGCAGCTGCAGACAAACCAATCAGCCAATGAGTGGACAGCACTGATCAGCCCAACCCTTTTTTAAAAAGCCTGGCCACCCTTCAGTCTGTGCAGCTCCGTTTCGTGCCTGAGCTCGCCACAGTGCCTCTTTGTTAGAATTCTGTTTAATGTTTAAGTTTGTGTTGTGATTCTGTTGGATGAGGCACTCGTTTTGATTCATTGGGCCAGGTAGTAGTTTAGTTTAGGCACACACTCACATGTAGGTTTTGGTAAGTTTGTTTAGTAACAACAGGTTTAAGGGTGCTGCTCTTTTGTTGTTAGATTTGGTTAGTTAGTGTAGTTTGTTTGGAGTTATGTTCATTTTGTTTCACAAAGTAGTTTTAAAACACTAGTTAGATTCTGTTGTATTTGGTTGTTAGTTGAACAGCACTCAGCTGTCCTTTTATTTTGCATCACTTCTGTTCAGCACAATTTTACTTTTTGTAATAAATAACTGTAATTTATCAGTTTTATCTGGTTTTTATGTTACGTCCTTTTACCCACTATGAGCTGGGCTGTAACAGTTGCCAAGTTTGAGTCATGTTGTTAATGAACAGTCTGCTTGATTTAAAATATGAAAGCTCTTTGTGCATGACGAGTTTGCTTGTGCCTTTGATAACAAACATGAAGCCTGCTGAGAGAGATGTTATCTGTGTACAAGGTTGTTATAGTTAACTAAAACTAACTAAATAACTATAACAAAATTCAAAAATCATTTTAGTTAACTGAAACTAAATAAAAACTAAGCTTTACCAAAAAAACAAAAACTAACTAAAACTGTATAGTGCGCTTATAAAACTAACTAAAATAAAATAAAAATGGACACAAAATATCCTCAGTTTTAGTCTTTGACACAACCATACTGACTGGCACCTACACACAAGTCTGGAGAGTGTAAAGCTGCCTGATCTGATTGGTTAAGACTTCACACAGTGGTAGTTTGATGTCTGGAGTTGTATTCAACATCATCATTAAGAAAATAAAATGAAAAGTGAAGAGTAGAACAGTAGATTTTTGTTTTATAAAATGTATGACACTCACTCAGCCCCGACATCTATCCGTAAAAAAACTAAAACTAATAAAAACTAAACTAAAACGAAGCATTTTTGCAAAAAATAAAAAAAAACTAAACTAACAAACCAGCAGTAAATCTAATAAAAACTAAACTGAAATTGAACACAGAAAGTGAAAACGAAATAAAAATAAAAACTAATGAAAAATCCAAAACTATTATAACCTTGGTACAAGATCTGCATCTGTTTATAAATCTGCCGGTAAACTGGAGCAGTTCAACGTCACCAACTCTCCACAGCCCCATCTGTGTGAATACCAGTCCTGACACAGACAGGCAGCTGTATGTTGCAGCTGTTGGTAGGCAGGATAAACAGAAATCTTCATTTCCACATAGCCTATCACATCCTTACTTGTGCGCAATAGCATCATATCAGTAAACACCCCACCAATCACAGATAATCCAGCGCTATTTTCAAAGTTAAAACTAGCAGCGAGAGTTAATTTCAGCTAACAAAATGGACAAACGGACATTTTTGAAGGCAAAAGATAAAAACAGCTGTGACTCAGGAGTCAGCAGCAGCAGTCGCGACGCTGAAACAACAGCTGATGCACCAGCAGACAGTGAGTTACCGTCACCTGTACAGACAGCTGAGAGCTGACAAGAGTTAGCAACATCCGCTAGCAGGCTGCTATCACTGGGTACCTGAATTATGACTGACGGGACAGACCTGAGAGAAACAGGCAGCGGTTCATCCATGTCACAGTGTCACATATTGCTATATTAAGGTAAGACCATGTTTTAATGATAAATTTGGCCACCGTGTCTTAACGTGAGCTCTTTATTTTTAGCTGCCCGTAATTATGTTTGGATGCATTTCTAGCTTTATTATGAGATAAAAACAAGCTGTCAGCAGATCAGTCAGTGATGCCTGAAGTGTGTGAATTCTGTCATGTGAGCTGTCCCACAGCTACTAACCTGGGCGTGTGTGCTGTGAACTGTGGAAGCAGTCTACATCATTTAGTTGTGTGTGTGTGTGTTTGTGGGCCCATTTGCGTGTGTGTTGGCGCAGAGTGTGTCCGTAGTATTGAATCCAAACAGAGGAAATGTGTTGGTTGACACATAATCTCGTCCTGTCCTGAGCCGAGCACAGCAGCTGATTTTAGGGTTATTTCTGAAGAGAGTTAGAAGTTCTGACTGAAGTTAAACCCTGTGCACCAGCTGGACTTGAGCTGCTCTTATGTTATGACATGGTGTAACATTTTATGCCAGGGATGAGCTGGCGCAAGTTTAAAACATCGGAAGTAACTATAGTAAGAGTGGAAAACGCACAGCAATGTTCATAAAACGTGAGACCTACATGTAGCATACACCTGTCCTCTGAATTTTCCATCTACTGGCTTTTTATTACTTATAAGTGGTGGAATTTCTCTTGTAACTCTAACTGCTCTTCTCTTTGCTGCTCCTAAAGCTGTCTGATGTTTTTAGAGGCAGTTTTCTGGCTGCATGTGGTTAATCTGAGTTTTGGTGCAGTACTTGCAGCGTTACTCTCTCTCTCTCTCTCTCACTCTGTGCACCTATTTGTAGGTGCGCTCTTGTCCTAGAGGTGTCATTCATGTCTGGTGCCACTGATCATACTCGACCATTTATCAACATGTATGACAATATATTAGATATAATGTGCAGTGATGTCTTACAGGAGAATACAGAGTAGTGAGGCAGTTGAAGCAATGAAAGGTGGAGAGACTGAGGAAGCTCAGGTGAGGTCTTAAACTGATTAGTGAAATATGTATTAGCCCATTCATACTTTTTAAACATAAACAATTTTATCAAGAGAAGAAATGTAATACATTCAGGGAAGAGACAGGAGAGGCAGATGGGGCTTCTGGGTGTGAGGTAAGTTTTAAAAATCATATTATTGTTTAAAATAGACTCAGAAAGGAGAACAGGTGAGGACTGATGTCAGGTTGAATTTTTAAAGAACAGTTTTCAATAATTATTTCATTATTTCCACAGTACCATAAGGAGGGTTTGGGTTAGATTATGATAAGGTTATCAGCTGCACTAGAACACCCCACTAGTGTTCTGCACATTTATATGGTGAAATGCTACTCCATAGTGACACATAAGTGGATTTTTTCCTGTTTAGTTTTAAAATGAGCCACCTTTGTGCTCAGGAGCTGTACCTTGACAGCTCATAATCATTATGCTTTGATTAAAGACTCAAGCCATTTAGTTCAAGAGGAAGAGGGAGAAGTGTTTTTTCTGGATGGTTTGCCCACATCTAAAGATCATAAAACATATACATACAGATGTTATACATGCATTTATGTAGGTGTGCACAGCACTATTTTTCCAAGAAACATTTGAAAAAAGAAGAAAGTAAAAGATCACATAACATTTTGTGAATGTTTTGCAGGTCGGTCAGGTTTCCAATATGTGTCCCCCCAATGTTAAACTCATTCCTACGCCCTTGGTAGTCCTTGTTAGCTTCCAGTTTAACCCTCTTTTGCTGATAGGTTTCCCTTCAGCTTACAAGTAGTAGCGACCCCTGACTGGTTTGTTCACCGAGAGGAGTTATCACCGATCGCCCACAGAAGGTCTCAGGACTGAAGAACATATGTACGCCAATCGAGCCAACATGTTGGAGTCTGCAAGAGCCCGATGGGCAAACTGGGGCCGCCTTCTTATACCTGGTTCCACTGATGTATCTGGAAAGTCCCACCATTTGGAGTTGAACTTTATACACAGTTTTAAAGTTTGCAGAAACCAAGAGTTCACTTAAGTTCACCAAGTTCTCAGAAGAGTTCATTTAAGTTCACCAAGTCAGCAGCACCAGAGGGTTCAAAAGTTCACCCAAAAAGTCCCTAGTTGTTTTGTCTTTTACCGCCTTTCTAAGATGGCGATGCAGCACCTGCAGGGGACGCCTCGCTGTGCCTTTTGGCTTTCGCACTTCTTCTGTCAGCAAGGTTTCGGTTGCAGTTGCAGCAGCAACCCTGGTATTTTTATAGACGTGTGCACATACAAACCTAGATAAGCTTAATTAGATAGCTTAATTAAATGACACGCCAGATGGATGTGTTTTACGTCAATCTGGGAAAGCTTCAATAGGAAGCATTTGAGAAAAGGCAGAGGGTTTGAAAAACACTCGGAGTATGATTAGATGGACGTTCTGTCTGTCACATCTCTACGGGGCAATAAGAGCAGCAAAACACATGACGTAGCCGCTATCAAGCTGCGCCTGTGCAGCTACTGAGGATTAACACGAAATATGGTGACTACAGACATGTAAGTACTGACTGCTGTTGTTTGTGAAAAGAAAACAACTCTCAGCTGTTCTTTGTACTTCTTTAATGAAGACATGTCATCAAGTTCTGATAAAACTGGCACTTTAGCAGCATCCACGCTAATCTCTTCCTCCATAACTGCACCAGCTCTTGCTGCTGCTTGTTTACGTCACACTCTGCTGCGCCTGAAAGTACTGCCCCTCGTCGCTGATTGGTCCTGTCACTTTCTAACCGGGCCCCCTGGTTTAGACAGGAGCTTTGCAAGATGGATTCGCCAGTGCAAAAACAAGGAAACGGGCGTATTCATCTGCTTTGCAAGGTTACTTAATTACTGCATAAGAAATAAAATAAAACATTAGTCTTGTTAAACCCAACTTTGGTTAAATATTCCAAAGTGACAACTGATAATTAAACTGGGGTTAAGACCAATTTTTTTTTCAATGAAAATAATTTAATAACACTAGAAAGTTGATTCTCTCAACATTTTGAACAAGATTAAGAAAGACAGATGTGGAGGCCAAGTTGGTCTAAATTTAAGTGGGCTATATCTCTAATTTTTGCAGATATATGACAACCACATTTGACTCTTTTTACATAGCACTTCATATTTTTACGCAGATTGTATTTTAGTGTAAAACATTCATTTTTGTTTCTCAATTAAACTCATGGATGGTGTTGTGTCTCAGGGCTCTCTGGATCACTGAAATCAATCTCAGACACCTGTGGTCATTAGTTTGCCAGGTGAGCCCAATTAAAGGAAAACTACTGATGAAGGACGTTCCACATTATTAAGCAGGCCACAGGTGTCAGCAATATGGGAAAGAAAAAGGATCTCTGCTGCTGAAAAGTTTCAAATAGTGTAATGAAAACTTCAGGAAAACTTAGGTGTGATCATTGTACTGTGAAGAAATTTGTGGCTGATTCAGAGCACAGATGGGTTCATGCAGATAAAGGCATAATGAGGAAGTTTTCTGACAGACAGATTAATGGGATTAAGAGAGCAGATGCTAAAATGCCATTACAAAGCAGCAAAGAGGTATTTGAAGCTGCTGATGTCTCTGGAGTTCCACGAACCTCAAGGTGTAGGATCCTCCAGAGGCTTGCAGTCATATATAAACCTACTATTCAGCCACCCCTAACCAATGCTCACAAGCAGAAATGGTTGCAGTGGGCCCAGAAATACATGAAGACTCATTTTCAAACAGTCTTGTTGACTGATGAGTGCTGTGCAACCCTGGATGGTCCAGATGGAGGAGTAGTGGATGGTTGGTGGATGGCCACCATGTCCCAATAAGGCTGTGACATCAGCAAGGAGGGGGCAGAGTCATGTTTTGGGCTGGAATCATGGGGAGAGACCTGGTGGGCCCCTTTAGGGTCCCTGAAAGTGTGAAAATGACCTCGGCAAAGTATATAGAGTTTCTGACTGACCACTTTCTTCCATGGTAAAAAAAAAAAAGAACCGTGCCTTCCATAGCAAAATTTTCTTCATGCATGACAATGCACCATCTCATGCTGCAAAGAATCCTCTGTGTCATTGGCTTCTATGGGCATAAAAGGAGAGAAAATCATGATTTGGCCCCCATCCTCCCCTGACCTCAACCTTATTGACAACCTTTGGAGCATCCTCAAGCTAAAGATCTATGAGGGTGGGAGGCAGTTCACATGAAAACAGCAGCTATGGGAGGATATTCTGACATCCTGCAAAGAAATTCAAGCGAAACTCTCTAAAACTCACAAGTTCAATGGATGCAAGAATTATAAAGGAGATATCAAAGAAGGGCTCCTATGTTATCATGTAACTTGGCCTGTTAGGATGTTTTTGATTGAATTAGCTTTGATTTCAGTAAATATGACCTCCTAATGCTGCAAATTCAACAAATGACCATTTTCAGTTCTTTACAACCTATAAATTGTTTTGAAACATAATAATGTGTTACAGTGCGTTTTGAATATTTTATCTTTTGGGGAAAAAAAATAGCTATCATTGGGAGGTTTGTTCAATAAAATTTGAATTATGATCTAATGGATGATGACTTGAAAATTATTCTGTCATTTGCATCAACTATTTAGGAAAATCAGACAAAAACATAATTTGTATAATAATTTGGAAGGTGGTGTAAATATTAGCTAAAGTAAGGAGAAGTAAATGAAACACTGAATAGACCTGCAGAGAAATATCTGATCTAATTCCTGGTATTAACAAAATCTTTCCATGTCAACTCAGTTCAGAGAGCCAGAAGGCTCTGATTTATTAACCTGAAATAACACTGAATATTTTATGTCTTACTTTCATACAGTGAAGCACTTTGGTCAACCCTGGTTGATTTAAATGTGCTATATAAATAAAGTTGATTTGAACTGAAAAATACAATTAATTTGGGCATTAAGTGTAAATAAATAGTGATCTTTTTTATGTGTTTACACAAATGTTGGGTGGATCTAGACTAGACTAGGTCCATCCCTACTCCAATGCACTTGAAGGCACATTATGTCAAGCTGATTGTCAGCAGGGAAATAAAGCTTTGTTGATGGGAAAGACAGGGTAACAAGAAGGTTAGAGACTCAGCTTAAACCCAGGCAAAAGTCAGACCACCTTTCTTTATTGATGAGACGAGCTCAGAGAGACAGGACAGTGAACCATGTTATTGAAGGTTGCCTATCCTCCCTTCTTTGTGATTATAAATCAATAACAATCCAACTAGATCAACAAAAAGAGGGGTTTGTCTAATTATTAAAATAACATCATATTGAAAATCATCATCTTTGCCTAGATCCTTAGTCTTCTGTTTTGCACCATTGGAGCAGCATGCTTCATTTGGGTGTGCCCATTAACATATCAAAGGACAGCGGTGACTGCTTAAGAAGTGGCTCAGCCAAAACACCTGTCCTTGTGCTGTCAGTCAGTATGAGTCATTGGTTATGCAACTGTGTGTGTTTCATTCTGTATGCATAGATAACATTGTTTTCTGGGGTGGAGATTTACAAGGCATGCACAAATCAGAACTGCAATGAAACAAAACAACACAATGGTGGCTGATGCAGCACTGTTGATCAAAGCTACATTTCAGTGCAAAAATTCTTTATTATACCCTTAATTATTTAACTGAAATGAGTTATTTTCATCCCATCCATCCATTTTCTACTCCACTTATCCCGTTCAAGGTTGTGGGGGACTGCCCCAGCTTCCAGTGGGTGCAAGGTGGGTACATCCCAGAGACAAACATCCAGGTCACACTGATACCTATGGCCAATTTAGGGGCATTAATCCACCTAATTAGAATGTGTTTGGCCTGTGTGTGTGTGTATGTGTGTGGGTGGGTGTGTGTGTGTGTGTGTGGGGGGGGGGGGCTGGATTATCTGGAGGCAACCCATGCATGCACGGAGGGTAAATACAAAGACCAGGGGTCTGTTCAAATAGTCCATTTTGCTTTGTACGCAGATAAATACTAAAGAGTGCTCCCAAACTTTACAACAAGTCCTGATTGTTAAAAGATTAACCCAGTGTAGAAATCAGTGCCGAATCGACAGAATTGAAGTTTATTAGCAAACTTTATGACCTGGAAGACAGAAAATATGGTGCATTCAGGTAACCTTGGTAAATTAGACAACTGTATGCACTGAGTGAAACAACCTAGAAGTATTTTGGTGTCCACCATGATAAAGGCTGTTTGAATTCTCCAAGAGAAAAGAGAAAAGAGAACAACTCATTGCTGTTCTTTGTTCTTCTTTCAACAAAGAAATGTCGTCACGTTCTGATAAAACTGGTGCTTTAGCAGCATCCACGCCAATGTCTTCCGCCATAATTGCACCGGTCTCTTGTTGCTGCTTGCTTAAGTCATGACTCCGCCGCGCCTGAGAGGACTGCTCCTCGACACTGATTGGACCTGTCACATTCTAACCGGGCCCAAACGGTTCAGACAGGAGCTTTGCAAGATGGATTCACCAGTGACAAACGCAGAAACAGGTGACTCTATCTGCTTAGCACGGTTAAGGAAACACTGGACCATACTTTACCAAAGGAGAAAAGAGAAGACGACCCACAATTCATGTCGAAACTTTATTTAAAGTGACGCGACTGCAGACTGCTCATCAGAACAAGCAATCAATTTTACTGTAACTTTACTTGCACTGATTTAAACACTAAAATTCATTGTCAAACTTATAATGCATGTGATAAATGGAAGGAAATATGGATGAACAGAGGAATATTACAGACATGAAAACTTTATCATTACACTTACAATAATGATTTCATTTCTTCTTATTTCCTTTATTCAAACAGTAAACCCATAGAAAATTAATGCCCATAAAGTTGGCATTTTGCAAAATTGTGATTATTATATTCATCATCATAACTACAGTCACAGTTCCTTATCCTAGAGAGACTTTAGGATATAAAAATCTTAATGAGCTCATATTTATCACCGAGGTTTTCACGTGTCATTCCCTGCTCATAACAACACTGAGAACGCACCTTGTGGTAGATGCGAATTTAGTTGTCCATCAATGCTAAATTGTAGTTTTTACACAAACAACACACATGACATCCGTAACATCCACCTAGGGAAAGTGTGGTTGCATTTCCTAATCACCGCTATTCTCCTTTCCTATCCTCTTAGTCCCACCTTTTTCCTTGACCCTGATACTTTTTTCACTGGGGCAAAGGAAAAGTGAATAGGAAAGGAGGTAATTTTGGACTTTGGACCCCTTGAATGGACTTCCAACGAGGAACCCTCTTGATGTGAGGCAACAGCGCTAACCCCATGCAGCCTGCAGCTATTTCCCTAATCAGCTAAAACATGCATTTCCCTTCTGTTTAAACAACTAGCTAAAATGCTCAGAAAACAGTCAAATTCATCACAGAGCCATTGTATCAGTGAGTTTATGATGTGAGGCTGTTTTGCTGAGTAGAGGGTGGCTAAAGTTAGCAGCTAGCTCCACCAGCCTTTGTTCCTCTTAACAGATTGATACTGAGCTTAAGATGGTTATTCATCACAGCCTACATACATGCATTAATTTATACATCTATGTATTATACATGTAATAAATATACATTTATTTCCTTTGTAATGCTGCTGTTCCTAAGGATAGAATTTCCTCATTCAGCAAAACACTCACTTGAACTGTATTTAACTGACTAGTCTAAAGAGGAGAAAATACTTAGGAAACAGTCACATTCATCACAGGGTTGTTGTGTCGGGTGTGATGTGATATCACAGATATGCTCTGTGAAGCATGGCAAACATTAGCCGCTAGCTCTGCCAGCCTTCATTCCTCTTAGCAGATTAGTGTTGTGCTTTTTTGTGGCCTATCGACTTCCGTTGAGTAGTTATACATGAGTCCAACACTCGACAGCCAACATACCACTTTACTTCCATTTTCTACTTCAAAAAGATGTCATACCGTTACTACATGCTAACTGCTACGCTATTGTGCCAGGGGAAAGCTCTGGCACGAAGGCAGCGGACATTAACTAAAGAAACAGCTGCTTCTAGTAGCTGGAGGCTTTATTAACGTTTAAAAGAGCATCAGGCCATAATTTCAAGCCTGTGTTTATGAAAAACTAGAGGGTTTAACCCACTTGTAAATCTTGCACCAGCTAATTTGATCAATGAATTCAACTGTGTAAATGTGTGCATCCCGAGCTCCTACGACCCGTGTCTAGCTATGTCTAGCAAAGTGCTGGGGGAAAGTTCTTGCAGGAAGGCATTAACTGAAGCTACAGCAGCTTAGTAGTGGTGGAAGGCTTTATTACAGTTTTAAAGACCATTAAAGACAAAAAAAAAAAAAAAAACGTGAGATGAATATTTCAACTGACTTGTTAATCTTGCGCTGTCTAATTTGATGTCTGAATTTAGCCTGTTAGTCATCTAGTCTAGGGTGACCAAACGTCCTGTTTTCCCAGGACAGGTCCTGTTTTCAGGTCCTGTCCTGGCCGTCCTGTCTGTTTTTTATAAAGTGATGAAAATGTCCTGGTTTTCATTGCTTTTCATTGGGCCACTAAATTGACCGGCATAATAAAACACGTCGAGCAGAGATTAATGTTTAATCCATGTATTATGATCGTCAGGTGCGTGCGATGGAGGAATGCACACAGGAGAGAGCAGAGTAAGTCCGCTAGTGCTGCGTCTCTCCAGTAAGATCATTCATCTGTAGTGCTGTCTGATGGTAAAGCTGAAGCTTCTTCTGCCCTCATTTTAACAGGTTTCTTTAGTCTCTTCCTGTCCATGCTCTCCCACACTGGTATTAAATATGTGTGAGGCAGGGCCGGTTTTAGTGATTTTGAGGCCCAGGGCAAAGACCGATATGAGGCCCCTCCCCCTTTAGCTAAAAGCATCAAAAATGAGTGGAAAAAATAGAAAACATCTCTTTGATGTTAATAAAGCCACAGATCTAAATGTTGATTTGACACGTCATTAGACCAGGTGGAACTTGCATAAATAAAAAAGAATGTATCTTCATTATTAGTAACATCCTCTACTCTAACACTACAGACATTTTTAACTACACAATAATCCAACAATTCACAGTTTTATTTTATTTCATCCACGGATCAGCTGACCTGTGGATCTTCTTACATCCCCTGTTTTGGAATGTGGCTCTCTTTAAAGTATTTTAAGACCATATGGACAATATGGCTCTTTGGTAGAATAAGGTTGAGTTCCCCTGGTACAGACCATCATCAGACAGAGAAATGTCAGTGACAGGCAGAATAAACTAGCTTTATTTGGAAAGCATGAACAGACTGAAAGAAGAAAGAGAGGAGATATACATTTTTGATTAAATGCCACATTTTTGACTAAATGCATTATTGGTATGTTTTTCAACATCGTTTCCATGAACTCACTCCAGCATATAGACCTTTAAATACCAGCTCATAAACTCACTCAGGCTGTTATTAGAAAAAAGGAAGACCTCCTGAAGGCTCAGGAAAGGACAGACTTCTAAGGAGAAGAGAGTGAGCCAGATTATATGTCCTGATAAATGCTCTACTACTAATAATTAATTAAGTATTTTAAGGTGCAGAGAGAAGATTTTGGTGCACGCTATATGCCAAGCATTACCTGAAACCCTTGGAGCTAAGCCGCCCCTGTCTTTCAATCCTAGTGACGGCCCTGATGTTGAGTAACCTCTGAGAAGCCTATCTGAATTTGTGTTTTTGGTTATAGATAGTATTTGGTAATATAACAATTTTCTATCCATACAGAGACATACTTTAAATGTATTGAAATTATAAGGCATCTTTGAGTAAACTTCGAGTACCATTTGAGTATCTCATTGCCGGGCCAAGTGTCCTGGTTTTCGGTAATCAAAATATGTATATAAATTAACTCAGTTTTTTGTAACCTGTTCTAAATACTTATTATAAACGAGTTACTGGTTCTTCTTGGCCATAACAGTTAAAGGGCTCAATTTTTCTTTATTTTACTTGGTTTAAACACATTAAGTAAAAAAGGGGTAAAATTGTGTTTACTTAAAAAATCCAAAACAGCGATTTCAACTCTATTTCTATGAGCTGATAGAAGTCATTTTAGTTTGAAGTGATGTTGGATGGCACACTGATGTTAATGAAATATCAACTACTGGTTCTGTGGGTCACCAACAGCCATTGTTGCAAATGGTGCGTTACAGATACAGTGCTTAACAAATTTATTAGACCACCTCTCATATTTGTCTCAGAGACCATCCAGCATCATAAAATGCTTTAATGTGGACTCTTTCATTTTCAGTGAGCTCTCCATGTTTTACCATTTTGAACAGGAATGAGGAATTTCAAACTGAATTCACCCAAATTTGAGCCGGCTCACTGGGCTTCTCTGAGAAGTTAGAAATCAATCAAGCATAACATTCAACCACTTAAACTATTTTTTTTGTTCAGGAATGCAAGTGAATAACTATAATTTGACATATTAATCAAGAAATAATAATGTGCTTTACTATTTTTTCAAGTTTTTGTTTTTTTTTTTGTTTGTAAATAATTAAATTTGAAAATTCATGGATAACAATAGCAATTCTATTTTAGCATTAAAATATCATTTGGGTTAAAGAGCTTCTACGTATTGGTGTATTAACCATTGCAGAAACATAAAAAATGATTTTGGTAATTCCCAACGCTGTTAATCTAGGGCAGCTGTGGCATAAACCTTACTTTGGTTATGGATAGTGTGTTCTGATAAATTTTTTGAGCACTGTAGGTTTGGGGTCTATTCCTTTCTCACTTTCTTTTACCCTGAAATTATGAGCTGGTAGACGAGATCCAGCAGATGTGTGCAAATATATTGTCGTGTAAAGCCTCGGAAATAAAGACTACAAATCCCAGCGACAGGTTGGTGTTGGGAGTAGGGCTGTCACGATATCAGACTTTCACTTTATGATTACAAAAATTGTCACGATAACAATATTATCATGATTTCATTTTAAAAAAAAATGTAATAATAATGGGACGATTAATCAAATTTATCTTTAACTTGATTTATGTTGTTTTCTTCTTTTGGCAGATGAATTACACTCAAAATACCTGTCTAAGGAGGTACTGCAGGTGCTGTGTCATTGCAGAGGGTCAGTGTTTGTGTGTGAGGAGGAAGGGGGAGGGGTTGTCGGGGTGCTACAGGAGGGAGATGAAGCAGGGCCGAAGAAAACAGGGGTGGATGTAGAAAATAAACTGTGTTCAAGTGGCACTGGATCGTTTACAGGATATTATCATATGCACATTTTTAACTCAATATTGAAGTTTTGTCTTTTAATACCAAGATTATCGTCAATATCGGTATATTGTGACAGCCCTAGCTGGAAGATGTCACTTCTGGTCTATGTGTATGAAGACTGGTTGATTGTGAAATTGGGGACACCTGTACAGAGAGCGGGGGATTTGAAGCAAGGCGAGGCAAGGCAAGTTTATTTGTATAGCACATTTCAGCAACAAGGCAATTCAAAGTGCTTCACACAGGTCATTAAAATACATTGACAAAGGGAAAAAGAAACACAAAGAAAACATTTTAGCTTTTTATGTATAAAATCCAAAAGAGATAAAAACACATAAAATTTTTTTAAAACAGCAAAAAAAAAAAAAAAGCTACAGTGCAGAGTTGGAGCAAAAAGGGAAAATTTGAAAGGTAAAAAGTTTTTTAGTCAAAGGCAGCAGTGAACAGGTGTGTCTTCAACCTTGATTTAAAAGAACTCAAACACTCAGCAGACCTGATGTTTTCTGGGAGTTTGTTCCAGATATAAGCAGCATAGTAACTGAACGCTGATTCTCCATGTTTGCTTCTGACTTTAGGGACACAGAGCAGACCTGCACCAGACGACCTGAGCGGTCTGGATGGTTCATACTGGACTAGAAGGTCTCTGATGTATTTTGGGCCTAAACCATTCAGTGCTTTATAAGGTAACAGGAGGATCTTAAAGTCAACTGCTTTAAGTCTAAGACATTAAAGCAGTTGCTCAGTGTTAGAAAGTAATTAAGCTGTTGAAACACAGCCTTTTCAGTAATTTTACTTAAAAAGGGAAGATTTGATATCGGCCTGTAGTTATTCATTAAGGTCTTCTCTAGATTGTTCTTTTTTAAGAGCGGCTTAATAACAGCTGTTTTCAGGGTCTGTGGGAAGACTCCTGAGATCAGAGACATGTTTACGATCTGTAACAGATCAGATGCCATGACATGTGAGACCTTTTTGAAAAAAAACTGTGGGTAAAACATCCAGACAGCAGTGGGAGGAGTTCAGTTGGTGTAAAATGTCCTCCAGATTTGTGTCATTGATTGGATTAAACTGTGTCATGGTGTTTAAGTTGTTTTTAGATGGACATAGCACAGATCCTGAACCCGGTGTGGAGGGACTCACTGCCAGTCTAATATTCTGAATTTTCTCTCTAAAGAAAGAAGCAAATTCATTTCAGGCCTTAGCGGAGTGAAGTTCAGGTGCTATTGACACGGGGGGGGGGGTTGTTAATCTCTCAACAGTAGAAAACAACACTCCAGCATTATTTTTGTTTCTGGTGATCATGTCAGAGAAGAAGGACTGCCTTGCATTCCTCAGCTGTAGATTATAAGTGTGAAGTTTCTCTTTATAGATGTCAAAATGAATCTGGAGATTTGAAGTAGCTGCAGAGCCATGACAGGAATGCCGTAAATAACTCCTCTTCACTCCTACATCTGATGGACTTCATGCTGACAAAATGTGAAGTTGTGTAGTTCAGCCTGCACCGTGCTCGCTTAGCTGCATGAGTTTAGCCCACTTGTTTTAAACCTGCACCACCGTTTCCATCATCTCTACACCACAACACAACAAAACCTGAACCAAACTAACCAGACAGGACTGGCAGTTTGTGGGAGCCAATGACTGTGCTCGTCAGGCAAAGACGCTGTGGTTGAGGTTCAAACTTCATGCCAGATATGCACGGCTGCCATTCATTCGCCTCTGGTTGACTGCTCAGCTCATAGTTGTGTTTTTATGTTTGGATTCAGTGACAGCAACTCCATTAATTGGGGTTGTCTAAGCTGCATTCATAACAGGTGGCACAAGTTAGTCCACCTTAAGTGAAATGATAACTTAAAAAATCTTTTACAGAGAGTACTATCTGACATTCTAAGGTAATCAGTTGACTATGATTTTTTGAGTGCTATGAAATTAACAGTGTTTACAGTGCACTACAAATATGAAGTATTGCACACTCAAAGTAGATGATTTAGCCTAATTCCTGCAAACTTAAATTAACATTTGAATCTCAGGTTTGAGCACTTAAAATAATCGATTTTAAACTAGTAGTATGGATAGTTCATAATGAATTGGTTAAATTTTGTGCGCATTTGACCTTCCAACAGGACCAGTTAGTAAATATTGAAATTAATATTTTCTAAAAATGTCCCTCTTTTTCCTAAAACGTCTCCCAAACCAGATAACACCTGCTGGCGGGTCAAATGAAAGCCTGAGCAGCAGCAACAACCACAGCAGAGGCCTCGGATGCCAGAGTACTGATCAGATGACTGGATGGGTGACTCTGAGCATTACTACTGATACAGCCTGTCACATATTTTTTAGAAATTTAAAGAGACAGAGATTGGTTATAGTGGCTTTACATACTGTGGTTAAAACATATTAAAGATTTTACAGACCTTAATTGCATTGAACTTATTGCATTAAATGCTTCAAGCCCTAACACCTGTAATGAACATAGTCTGTGATGATTAAATTCAGTTGTCAATAACTAGCAAGTAAACTATTGATATATTACACAGAATTTACTATAATCACAAATATACCTTTTTGATATTTCTTGTAACAACCTTTAACATATTAGACAAAGTTAGTTTTGACTTAATCTGCAGTTGCAATCAAAATTATTCAACCCCTTATTGTAAATCAGGTTTATTAGGAAAATTTCTGCTTTTTGCAGTGAACAAATGAAAAAAAGCAATTGAAATAGCTCAGCAAAAGTAATGCTTCAAGTGGTTTCCCCAAATTCAACTGAAAATGCAGCTTAATGACTTCCCCAGTCTCAAAATTATTCAACCCATTCATGGCGAGCATCTTCAGTACTTAGTAGATCACCATTCTGCTTCTATTACCTGCTACAAACGAGATGCATAACCAGACACTAGATTCTGGCAGAACTCCTGAGGAATCTTAGCCCATTCCTCATGTGCAATTGCCTCAAGTTCAGTAATATTCCAGCGTCTGCATGCTGGGAACACAGTCTTAAAATCCTACCATTTTATATGGGGTTCAAGTCAGGCGAGTGATGGCTATTGAAGAATCTTCCAGGACTTCTTCTGCAACCAAGCCTCGGTAGAGATATGCTCATGGTCCTGTTGGAAGGTCCAATGATGCCCAAGCTTCAGTTTCCTCACCGGTGGTGTGATATTTCCTCCTA
Organism: Cheilinus undulatus; assembly: GCF_018320785.1. Taxonomy (NCBI): domain Eukaryota; kingdom Metazoa; phylum Chordata; class Actinopteri; order Labriformes; family Labridae; genus Cheilinus; species Cheilinus undulatus. The sequence goes on along the minus strand of NC_054871.1, from coordinate 4,130,219 downwards.
GGATTTCCTGATGCTTCAATGAATCCATCTGTCCTTCCACATGCTGCAGTGGGTCAGTAGTGGTGTACGTCTTGGAGTTCTGGCATTGAAACCATCTACATTCATGTTGCCTAGGGGAAGGTACCTAACATAATATAAGTAGAAAAAGTAAATGTTTTTTCCCGTCCCCAAACTAACAGTACACTCCTCCTGTACTCACTGAAATCTCAGTCCTTGTTGTCACCAAGTTTTTCTGGAGGTCTTCTGCAGTCACTTGAGTATTTCTCACAACCTGCCCTCTCAGGTATCTGGTCGCAGCCATTGATAGCTTCCTTTTTCTGCCCCGAACAGGTAGTGCAAGCATTGTTCCTGTAACTTTGAACTTGTGAACTATTCTTCCAATGCTGTCTCTGTGAACATCCAGTGCCTTTGCTATTTTTGTATCCTGTTGCTTGTGGAGGGCAGTGATCTCTTCTCTGAACTTTTTGGACCGTTCTTTTGACTTTGTCATATTTCTAACGTGGTCAAACGTGACACTCAACAAAGCTCACGCATGTCAGGTATTTCATGTGTTCCAGCTCAAGCAAACCTTGTGACATTAATGAAGCCCTTGATCAGTTGCATCAGGTGTGCTTGAAAAAAACCCACTGATTTTCACATGTAAGCTGTTGTGAAGGATTCTGTTCAGGTGTTGAATAATTATGAGACTGAAACAGTCATAAGTAATGTTTTCAGTTGGAGACCACTTGAAGCATTAGTTATGTTGAGCTCTTTCAATTGCTTTTGTTAGACTTTTTTAATTTTGAAAAGCAGTAAGTCTACATTTTCACAACAAACCTGATTTGTAATGGGGGTTGAATACATTTAAATACAACTGTAACTGTTTATAACTGCAACTCATAGTTCTGTTCATGTAAGGTTACCTGGACTAGTTTGAAACATAAATTTTGTCTTGAATGAATCCAAGAGGCTGTAGGGACTTGAAGCCCAAAATCGACATTTTGTCAGAAAAACTAGCCTCAGAGCCTCGGACTCCAGGCAATGGAGATGCATATAAATGCATGATGTTTCAGGAATGGGCTCGGTGTTTTTTTACTTACATCGTTCAGAAAGATCTGCCTTGCAATATACAAAATTTGTAATGATATAAAGACAAATAATAATGAATTTTAGTTAAAGGACAGGATTTGAACTATAAACTATTTAATTTTAATGTGGATTATTTGAATAAATGTACACAAGAGTTGGAATATGTAGAGATTTCAGATGTGTGGCTTCGCCTGATAATAGTTTATTCTCACTTTGTGGTTAGGAAAAAACTCCAAACCTCTGCAGGCATTGATAAAGAAATATTTTATAAATACTCCAAAACTGAGGTGAGAGAGAGACAAGAGACAAGATGACTTAGGTTGAGCTGTTTATTAGTCTCGGCTGAGGAGAAACAGTGACATCAACACAGTGAGAGGTTGAAGCCAGATTTCCAACGAAGCCCAAAGTAGTTCACACTCTTAAGTCTTTGGTCAACCTTAATCTTGATCATAACTCAAAATATGATCCTGCAGACTCTGACATACTGGAGCCAGACTGTCTCTAAGGTTCAAAAACACACAGGCTGTGAGGAAACAATCCTTGACTATAGTAACAAACAGCATTTTATCTAACTCAAGAATATGAGTTTAGACGATCAATCCAGGAGAACAGGAGAGACGCCTAGAGTCTCCACTCCTGACCGTACAGTGTGACCTGGGACCTTGAATTAGCTTAACAGAACATCTATAAAGCATTAGAAATATAAGAAATATTGGAAATTTCCTTATCAGACATTTGTGATGACTTGCTGATTTAGTTTGTTAAAAGGAGGGACAAGACACACATATAGAAAGGTGTCGTGATTGATTTTGCTAAACTTTGTGCGATAAAAATAAAAACATAGGAAGATTTGTTTCTTTCCTTTTAGTGGAAGCAATAAATCACTGATAGACAAAACTTACGATATAGAGGTTAAAATGCATTACATACACATAACACAACACAACACACACAACATTTGTCAATGTCAAATCTGTTGATAAAAAATTACATCGTCCTCTTGTTAGTGATGTAAATTTAAAAAAAACAAAACAAGGCCAAGGAGGAGGTGCAAAACAGCTAGGTGAAAAGACGAAGCAGCACTGGTAGTGGGAGAAGCAGTGGTTGTTGGAGCTGCAGTAGTTGTGGTTGTTGGAGCTGCAGTAGTTGTGGTTGTTGGAGCTGCAGTAGTTGTGGTTGTTGGAGCTGCAGTAGTTGTGGTTGTTGGAGCTGTAGTAGTTGTGGTTGGAGCGTTACACAAGTTACCGTCACAACACGATGGTCTATCTAAAGCTTGAGTGTTTGATATTGAAGTAAGCCCGTCCAGGGTGTCCATATCCAGACACAAGTTTTGAGATGCACAGCCAGAGAGAGGAGTGGTTGCAGTGGGGGACGCTACAAAACAAAATAAAATAAAACAAAAAAAAGAACGAAAAGAAAAGTCATTGTCTTAACTTTTAAGTTTGTGATAAAACTATATGTTTTAGACTATTTCAGAAAAGTCAGTTTTTCAATAAAAGACGCTGTTTTACTGAGTTTCTTCTGTCTTCTGCAGATTGCTCCGCTCCCAATTTTCACTAGAAGTTTGACCCCATATTTCATGTATTCTTCTTTGGGCATGTTTTATTATAGAGCTAAATGTCATAAAGCTTTCTGTTTTTTTTTTTGTTGTTTTTTTTTTTTCCGACACGATCATGTGAAAAAAATCTGTATTGAGGTTAAGGCTCATTTCACATGAAACAGGTTAATTTCATTTACCTTTTGTCATATAAAGAAATCTATCAGTAATTTACAAGAGTGGAAACTCTATGATAATACAAATTTATGCTGGACTTGAGTAACTGCATGACATTGCTTTCAACAATTGTTCATTCTGTTCAGATCATATTTCATGAGGGCAAACTGTTTCAAACACTTACAGGATCCTTGGATGCATCTGTCCTCTGATCCCTGACACTGCAGTGTAGAGGTGCATGAGGAGTCAGAACAACACTGTAGGCTGTTATCTGGTCCAGCAGTAGGGGCTGAAACAGAAAATTACAGTTTTACTGTCTTGTTATTTCAAGGACCAAAGAATCTTTAAAGGTTTACATTTTTTTCACCAAACTCTGTTAACATCTGTCAGAACTTATTTTTCATTCATACAATACTTATAAAAACAAATGTCTACCAAGACCTTTACTGATAAGAAATGGCAGGCTTTCTGGAAAACATCACAACAAACATCAATGTACAGGCTGAACAGAGAGTAGTTCATGAGGGTCAAACAAAAAAGCAACAGAATGCCAATGCAGGAAGATTACTTGATAAAAATTGAATTCTGAATAGAAAAAGATGCTGCAGGCAGGCCTCGAAAGGCAGTTTAAGTAAGCAACTTGTAAGAATGATGGCAATAAAACATGTATGGAATCAAAGAAATAAGCAGCTCAATAGAAGATAGATTATTCTCTAAGCAGAAGAAATAAAGGAGGGTCAGAGCAGAAGGACTAAGAATAGATACATACAAAGTACTGGACTTACACGCTACAGGGGCAGTGTTGCAGTCGTCTGTGTTGCAGCACTCAGCAGATGCAAGTACATTACTTGCACCCAGGTTAGTTGAAAATGTCTGAGAGCCTGTGGATGGACACAGGTTGGACGATGCGCACCCCCTGAAGAACTGTTGTATAGGGTTTCCTCCATCAACAGCTACAAAATCAAAGTGCAGATTGTTAATGATGGTGGAAAGAAGACAATCATCTTCAGTACATACATTTCACAGAGAAGTTCCAGATGACAGAAATGATTACCTGAAATAGCAGCTGAAACACACATGGTCTCTGTCGTGCATGTTTGCTGCACCGTGGATGAACATGTAGGGTTTGTGCACACTAGACATGTCAGAGCTCCAACTGCAATGAGGAGAAAACAGTCCGTGAGTGATAAACAAACCATCTTAGAGGTCTCAATCTCTCAGCTGGTTAAGGGCTGAAAACTTTTCTTCCACTTCATGTAGAATTAGATTCAAAGTTCAAAGCAAATGGTTTTATACACTTTATACAGTTGTTCCAGATGTCTTGCCTTGAGATAAATGTGGGTGTTCTGTAGGAATTTGATATATGTACAAGCATACATAACTATTACAAATTAAAGAGACTGTAACTTGTCTTAAAGTGGTGATTTTACATATGGAGTACCTTGAGATTTAAAGTCATACCCACAAACCCAGGCACAGACACACACATGCAGTGAGGAGAAAATATCCTCCCTTTATTCTGTGGTCTTTTGTGTGGGAGGAACATATACCTCAGTGTTTTAATTGTTTCATCCCTGCTGCTTTTGTCTATCTATGTCAGTCACTCAGATACATACAGAGCCATCTGTAGGGCTGACCTCAGTGGTCAGCAAAAAAAACATGTTTCAATGTAACAATGTCATTTAGCAGACACTTTTCTCCAACGTGACGTACATTCGAGAGCAAGAACAACACAAGCAAAGATCTAGACGAGAAGAAACAACATCAGTAAATGCCATCAAGTGCTTCAGGTCCAGTTGACGGGTGCTGCCATGTAGAATTTTAGGCAAAGCACCTAAAATATACGTTGTTGTTTTTTTTTTTGTTTTTGTTTTGTTGTTCTTGTTTTTTGTTTTGTGTTGTTTTTAAACAGCAACAATGAATCAAGCAAAGTGTGGGATCTCTAATCGCCATCCATTTGACTTCACAACAGCTAATTACCAAGTATCAAGTGCTGGGTCATTCACAAAGAGCTGGGCAAAGACATCCCAGAAGTAGAGCAGGACAGTGCGAGCCAACTGTAGCTGGGAGACTCATTCAACCACTGGGGACAGCAGTGGAGAATAGTCTGGCTGAGACTCAATCTACTACTGGGGACAACAGCAGAGAATAGTCTAGCTAAGTGCATAGTGTTCTCTGAAGAGCTGGGTCTTTAGCTTTCTCTTGAAAGTGGAGAGGGAGTCTGCAGATCGAATGGAGTTGGTTAATTCATTCCACCATTTAGGGACAACAGAGGAGAAGAGTCGGGCTAGTGACTTAGGAGCATGATGTGCTGGAAGCTGGCTGAGCGTAGTGGGCGAGAAGGAGTGTAGACCTGGATGAGGGACTCCAGGTAAACAGGAGCAGTTTTAGTTACTGCTTTGTAAGCAATGATTAGAGTTTTGAATTTAATGCGAGCTGCAACTGGAAGCCAGTGTAGAGAGATTAAAAGAGGTGTGACATGAGCTCTCTTGGGTTGGTTGAAGACCAGACGTGCTGCTGCGTTCTGGATCAACTGCAGAGGTATAACTGTGCATGCAGGTAGGCCTGTCAGTAATGAGTTACAGTAGTCAATGCATGATATTATAAGAGCCTGTACCAGGAGTGGTGTAGCATGCTCTGTCAAGTAGGGTCTGATCCTCTTGATGTTGTAGAGGGCGAAACAGCAGGACCGAGCAATTGAGGCCACATGAACCTTGAAGGTTAGCTGGTCATCAATCATGACACCCAGATTTCGGGGTGACTTAGTGGGCAAGAGATTATTTGATCCACGCTGGATACTGATCTGTGGTTCCACAGTGGGACTGGCTGAGATGATAATGAGCTTAGTTTTGGGCAGGCTGAGCTGAAGGTGACGTTCCCTCATCCATTTAGAAATATCAGCAAGGCAGGATGAGATCTGAGCTGAGACAGTTGTGTCATCTGGTGGAAAGGACAGGAGTAGCTGTGTATTGTCTGCATAGCAGTGATAAGAAAAGCCATGGGAGCGAATGATTGCACCAAGTGAGGTGGTGTATATTAAGAAAAGTAGGGGACCAAGCACAGACCCTTGAGGCACTCCTGTTGATAAGCCATGCAGTTTGGACACTCCTCCCTTCCATGATACTCTAAAAGATCTCCCTGTGAGGTAGGACTTAAACCACTGTAGGGCAGATCCTGAGATACCAAGTGAAGAGAGTGTGGAGAGGAGGATTTGGTGGTTTACTGTGTCAAAGGCAGCGGACAGATCCAACAGTAAGAGAACTGAGGACTGACCAGCTGCTCGAGCCAAGCGAAGTGATTCCGTTACCGACAAAAGTGCAGTTTCTGTAGAGTGGCCCCACCTAAAGCCAGACTGATTCTGATCAAGTAGATCATTGTTCTGCAAGTATTCTGAGAGCTGGTTGAAGATTGTGCGCTCCAGTATTTTTGATAGGAATGGTTCTGATCCTCTGATGTTGTAGAGGAATCAGGAGAGCAATTGAGGCCACATGAACCTTGAGCTGGTCATCAATCATGACACCCAGATTTGACTTAGTGGGCAAGAGATTAGTTTGATCAAGCTGGATACTGATCTGCGGTTCCACAGTGGGACTGGCTGGGATGATAACTGAGCTCCAGTTTTGGGCAGATTTTAGAGCAGAGGTAAAACAGGACAGTTTTTGCTGATAAGAAGTCAAGTCAGTGGTTTGTTTGGATTTATGCCATTTTCTCTCTGCCGCCCTGAGCCCTGCCCTTTGGGTTCTGATGACCTCAGTGAGCCAGGGACAAAAACATAACAGCAAAAATTATTTTCTTTACTGAAACTGAAAATGGAGGAAATCATTTTAGCTGCAATAAATGCTATACCATCAAAATGAACACTTGGGCATGAATTTTTGATTGAAAACTAGCAGACAGAGCTGTTTAGGGGATGCTGTCTTCCTGCTCTTACACATCTTTAGTACCTGAATGAACGGCCTGTTCTGCACAATAACTCTTACAGCAAAAACCTCTTTGGAGAACTGGGAGATCATATACCTTTGAAGCTATCTACGACAGACAGAAACACAGACAGACTTAACCACAACTACTGGACTTAGAGACTGGTTCAAGCTTCAATGTTTTTTTCAGGTTTTTTTTTTGGCCAAGATACTAGACAAATTTTAGTTGTGCAGTGTATTAATTGGTTTGAAATGATCAAATTTGATCTGGAATAGCAACAAGGGAATTTTTATTAAAATACCAAATGCCAACTGAGTGCCTCTTAATGAAAATTTGTCCAGTTGAAAACGAAAACAAATAAAAACAGGGTTTATTTCCAGCTTGTGGATGGCAGAGTACAGTATAATGGTATATTGGCATTGAAAAGTTTAGATTGAGAACAGCTCAGGAATACATTTAATTTGCTGAATCAAAATAAATCTAGTTTGATAAAAAAGTGTCAATATTCCCTCTAAAAGACCTGCTTTAGAAGCTTTATAATAACATAAGAGGAGTTACCTGTGCAGGAGAGTCCCGCAATGAGAGTGAGAAAAAGGATCAGCTTCATGATGAAAAGGTAAGAACTGCCGATCAGCTCTTCTGGTTGTTGATTCTTCTTCTCCAAGTCTCACTGGATTTACACACCAATGGCTGTTGGAATAGATTAGGACACTTGCATCCCCCAAAAACAAGATTTTTTGGGTGTGTTTTCATATGTACGGTGTGATTACAAGAGCACTTTTTTTCTCTACTGTCACCTGAAAGAAAACCATGTCAACAAACCCTCCCACCCATTTTAATTAGGCATCCAGGCAATATGATTCACCATTCCTTTTGTACCTAAAACATCAGAAGCCATCTGCCTGTCTAGATCGTTGTTTAAGTCTTTTTACTGTGGGACCTGACGCCCAAGCCTGCCGTACCTTAATGCAGATCATGCTCTGTGCATGGAGCCTCATCATCAGTGGGGGACACACTGATTTTTTTGACATGTCAGAGTTGTGTTTGCATGATAACTTCTAAGCAGTATTCAGACCCGGATTTAAGAATTAAAGTAAAAATACCACTAGGCACTTTGAGAATAAAGTCAAAATGGTGGGAAAAAAAGGTCAAAGTGTAAGAATTAAAGTTAAACTGAAAAAAATGTTAAAATGGTGAGGGAAAAAGCTGAAATGATGAGAATGACATGAAAATGCTGAGAATAAAGTCAAAATGTTGGAAAAAAGTTGAAATTATAGGACTAAAGCTGAAAGTTGGAGATTAAAGTCAAAATGTTGAGATTTTAAAATGACAATAATATGTTTGAATGAGAATAAAGTCAAAATGATAAGAATTACTCAAAATGAAGGTAAAAATGTTCAAAATTATGAGAATAAAGTTAGAATTATGAGAATAAAGTAAAATTGACAAGAATAAGGTCAAATGAAAAGAAAAAGTGATGAGAATAATGTTAAAATTTCAGAATTAAAGTAAAATTAGAAAAAAGTCAAAATGATGAGAATGAAGTCAAAATGATAAGAATAGAGTCAAAAGGACAAGAATTATGCTGAATGAAAATGAAGTCAAAATGTTAAGAGTAAAGTTGAAATGTCAGGATTAAAGTCAAAATGTAAGAAAAAAAAGTTGAAACAAAAAAAAAATTGAAATGTGTAGATTAAATTCAAAATGATGAGAATAAAGTCAAAATATCGATCTTTAAAACTCACAAGAATACATTTGAATGAGAAGAAGTCAGGACGAAAGTCATGGTGGATTCATCCGTTTCCATGTTTCTCACTGGTGAATCCATCTTGCAAAGCTCCCGTCTGAACCCTTTGGGCCCGGTTAGAAAGTGACAGGACCAATCAGCGTCGAGGGACAGTACTTTCATGACGTAAACAAGCAGCAACAAGAGACCGGTGCAATTATGGCAGAAGAGCTTAGCGTGGATGCTGCTAAAGCGCCAGTTTTATCAGAACTTGACAACATTTCTTCAATAAAAGAAGAACAAAGAACAGCAGTGAGTTGTTTTCTTTTTAAAAACAACAAAAGTCGTGTACTGACATGTCTACAGTTGCCATGGTTCGCTTTATGCAGTTCTCTATGGAGTTTACTCAGTACCGGCTACGTCTCGTGTTTTGTTGCTCTGATTGGCCCACAAAGATGTGACAAACAGAATGTTCATCCAATCACACTTGGAGTTGTTTTTCAAAGGCTCTGCCCTTTCCCAAACACCATCTATAGAAGGTTTACCAGATCTGGTGTGTGAGGTTAGCAAAAATGGGTTTATATTGCAAAAATGGGCATAAAAATCCATAAAAGGGGTTAACATTAACAATATTGGCTTTAAAGTGACGTAAAAGGTGGTAAAATGAGACTAAAAATGGGTGTTATTTCACAGCTAAGTTGACGACATATGTTAAAACCTATGACAGAGGATACACACCAATTTCCATCAAGAAAAACACAGAAAAGATGAAAAAGAAGACCTCAGTCTCCACTACAACTCCTGGCTAGCTTAAAAGCTAACAACAACTGCCAGTAACTGCCATGTAACACTGCCTGATCAACAGGAGACTACTGAATGCTACCTGCTGAGGTAGCATGGCGGCGGCGCGTACTGACGAAGCAATCATGGGTCAACAGAGGCAGCAATAGGCAGAGAGTGGCAATAATTCATTTAGAAGTGGGAAAAAACAGGCAGAAAAATTCATGGGCAGGGTTTAAAATTTTTTTAAATTGCTTAAAAGTTGAGGAAGTTGGCAGAAAAGGTGGTGAAATGGGATTAAAAAGTCTCAGAAATGTGTTCACAGTGGCAGAATTTGGTGGGAAATTATGCAAAAAAGATTAAAAGTAGCAAATTAAGGGGGGAAAATTGGGTGGGAAAAGTTGTTAAAAGGTGTCACAAAAATACACCATTAGAACCTAATAATATTTTGACCCACTTTTCAGCTCCTTATGAGTGATTTGTGACCCAGGATGCTAGCACCAATGCTTCTGTTAAAACACACTGATATTATCAATAAATCACATCTGGAGTGGGCCAGTCTCTGGGTTTGTCAGGAGCACAGCCACATCTGTAGACAGACCTGTTCAGTCTGACTTTTTATGGATTTTAAACTTTACTTTAATTTCAGTATTAATCTCACCAAATGACTGATTTTATATGTATATATTTTCATAAAAATTGGTCAAATATACAGTTGAAAATAATTTATAAACATTTTTGTTAGTTTTTCTAAGGCATCTGGCGACCACCAAGGGGGTCCCAACCCCAATGTTGAGAACCACTGCCATAGATATACCTGAGGGTGAATCAGTTCACTGATGGAGAAGAAGAAATAAGCAGCCACAGACTAAACACCTATGATGAAACACTTCCTTGTTAAAATTCAGGTTAGGTGACCTGAATGGGGTTGTGATTATTAATAGCCACTACAGGTGTGGGAGGTGACTGGGTTGCTGTTAAGGTCACAGCTGTATCCCCTCTCTTTGTGTGTAACTACTTTTATTTGTGTCTGTGCAGGTGTGTGTGTGATGGAGTGTGTGGAGATTGTGCTGATTCCTGTCACCTGTGCTGCTGCTGCAACAAGGAGAAGCTGATCAGTTAGCAGCTGCAGACAAACCAATCAGCCAATGAGTGGACAGCACTGATCAGCCCAACCCTTTTTTAAAAAGCCTGGCCACCCTTCAGTCTGTGCAGCTCCGTTTCGTGCCTGAGCTCGCCACAGTGCCTCTTTGTTAGAATTCTGTTTAATGTTTAAGTTTGTGTTGTGATTCTGTTGGATGAGGCACTCGTTTTGATTCACTGGGCCAGGTAGTACTTTAGTTTAGGCACACACTCACATGTAGGTTTTGGTAAGTTTGTTTAGTAACAACAGGTTTAAGGGTGCTGCTCTTTTGTTGTTAGATTTGGTTAGTTAGTGTAGTTTGTTTGGAGTTATGTTCATTTTGTTTCACAAAGTAGTTTTAAAACACTAGTTGGATTCTGTTGTATTTGGTTGTTAGTTGAGCAGCACTCAGCTGTCCTTTTATTTTGCCTCACTTCTGTTAAGCACAATTTTACTTTTTGTAATAAATAACTGTAATTTACCAATTTAATCTGGTTTTTATGTTACGTCCTTTTACCCACTATGAGCTGGGCTGTAACAGTTGCCAAGTTTGAGTCATGTTGTTAATGAACAGTCTGCTTGTTTTAAAATATGAAAGCTCTTTGTGCATGACGAGTTTGTGTGTTTGATAACAAACATGAAGCCTGCTGAGAGAGATGTTATCTGGTGTACAAGATCTGCATCTGTTTATAAATCTGCCGGTAAACTGGAGCAGTTCAACGTCACGTCCAACTCTCCACAGCCCCATCTGTGTGAATACCAGTCCTGACACTGACAGGCAGTGGATTAGAAAATAGCAGTGGCAATGCAATTACAAAGTATTGCATTTTGTGTTTCAGATCAGACAGTTAAAAAAAAAAAAAACAAGATTTAAGGCATGTTTGTTAAAAAAGAGCTCTGAGTCTTACGGCTGAAACAAGAGAGGAATAAAGTGGTCAGTCATGGGACTGGTGTTGTGATCCCTCAGTGACATCAGGGCCCCGTTCCTCGTACGTGTTTCAAATAGTCCGAGCTAATGTCCTTTTAGCCTGATTCATTTAAATTGATGATTGAAGGCTGGCTAAGTCCAGGGGCGTAGAATTGGGTATGGATGCTAGGGACACGTCCCTATCAATATTATGCCACTACTGCATGGTCCCTTCAGCGCTGGTTATTGACATAAACACACAAACAGTTGGGTAGAGTAATAGACTACTGACTGTGACTGTATGTTGCAGCTATTGGTTGGCAGGCTAAACAAAAAAATTGTAATTTCCACATAGCCTATCACATCCTGACTTGTACGCAATAGCATCATATCAGTAAACACCCCACCAATCACAGATAATCAAGTGCTATTTTTTGAAGTTAAAACTAGCAGCAAGAGTTAATTTCAGTTAACAAAATGGACAAACGGACGTTTTTGAAGGCAAAAGATAAAACAGCTGTGACTCAGGAGTCATCAGCAGCAGTGGTGATGCTGAAACAACAGCTGATTCACCTGCATGCCAACAGTGAGTTACCGTCACCTGTACAGGTAGCTGAGAGCTGAGATGAAGAGATAGCAACATCCGCTAGCAGGGTGCTATCACTGGGTACCTGAATTATAACTAACGGGACAGACCTGAGAGAAACAGGCAGCGCTTCATCCATGTCACAGTGTCACATATTGCTATATTAAGGTAAGACCATGTTTTAATTATAAATTTGGCCGCCGTGCCTTAACATGAGCTCTTTATTTTTCGCTGCCTGTAATTATGTTTGGATGCATTTATAGCTTTATTATGAAAAAAAAAACAAGCTGTCAGCAGATCATTCAGTGACGCCTGAAGTGTGTGAATTGTGACATGTGAGCTGTCCCACAGCTACTAACCTGGGCGTGTGTGCTGTGAACTGTGGAAGCAGTCTACATCATTTAGTTGTGTGTGTTTGTGGGCCAATTTGCGTGTGTGTTGGCGCAGAGTGTGTCCTTAGTGCTGAATCCAAACAGAGGAAATGTGTTGGTTGACACATAATCTCATCCTGTCCTGAGCCGAGCACAGCAGCTGATTTTAGGGTTATTTCTGATGAGAGTTATAAGTTATGATTGAAGTTAAACCCTGTGCACCAGCTGGACTTAAGCTGCTCTTATGTTATGACATGGTGTAACATTTTATGCCAGGGATGAGCTGGCGCAAGTTTAAAACATCTGAAGTAACTATAGTAACAGCGGAAAACGCACAGCAATGTTCATAAAACGTGAGACCTACATGTAGCATACACCTGTCCTCTGAATTTTCCATCTACTGGCTTTTTATAACTTATAAGTGGTGGAATTTCTCTTGTAACTCTAACTGCTCTTCTCTTTGCTGCTCCTAAAGCTGTCTGATGTTTTTAGAGGCAGTTTTCTGGCTGCATGTGGTTAATCTGAGTTTTGGTGCAGTACTTGCAGCATTAGTCTCTCTCTCTCTCTCTCTCTCTCTGTGCACCTATTTGTAGGTGCGCTCTTGTCCTAGAGGTGTCATTCATGTCTGGTGCCACTGATCATACTCGACCATTTATCAACATGTATGACATTATATTAGATATCATGTGCAGTGATGTCTTACAGGAGAATACAGAGTAGTGAGGCAGTTGAAGCAATGAAAGGTGGAGAGACTGAGGAAGCTCAGGTGAGGTCTTAAACTGATTAGTGAAATATGTATTAGCCCATTCATACTTTTAAACATAAACAATTTTATCAAGAGAAGAAATGTAATACATTCAGGGAAGAGACAGGAGAGGCAGATGGGGCTTCTGGGTGTGAGGTAAGTTTTAAAAATCATATTATTGATTAAAATAGATTCAGAAAGGAGAACAGGTGAGGACTGATGTCAGGTTGATTTTTTTTAAAGGACAATTTTCAATAATTATTTCATTATTTCCACAGTACCATAAGGAGGGTTTGGGTTAGATTATGATAAGGTTATCAGCTGCACTAGAACACCCCACTAGTGTTCTGCACATTTATATGGTGAAATGCTACTCCATAGTGACACATAAGTGGATTTTTTCCTGTTTAGTTTTAAAATGAGCCACCTTTGTGCTCAGGAGCTGTACCTTGACAGCTCATAATCATTATGCTTTGATTAAAGACTCAAGCCATTTAGTTCAAGAGGAAGAGGGAGAAGTGTTTTTTCTGGGTGGTTTGCCCACATCTTAAGATCATAAAACATATACATACAGATGTTATACATGCATTTATGTAGGTGTGCACAGCACTATTTTTCCAAGAAACATTTGAAAAAAGAAGAAAGAGTAAAAGATCACATAACATTTTGTGAATGTTTTGCAGATCAGTCAGGTTTCCAATATGTGTCCCCCCAATGTTAAACTCATTCCTACGCCCTTGAGTACAACACCACTGATTCCTAACCTTGCAAAACAGATGGATACGCCCGTTTCCTTGTTTCTCACTGGCAAATCCATCTTGTTAAGATCCCATCTGCACCGTTTGGGCCCGGTTAGAAAGAGATGGGACCAATCAGCAATGAGGGGCAGTACTTTCAGGTGCTGCGGAGCCGTGACGTAAGCAAGCAGCAACAAGAGGTAAGTGGAATTATGGTGGAAGAGCTTAGCGTGGATGATGTTAAAGCGCCAGTTTTATCAGAACATGATGACATTTCTTCGTTAAAACAAGAACAAAGAACAGCAGTGGGTTGTTTTCTTTTCAAAAATGACAAAAGTCATGTACTGACATGTCTACAGTCACCATGGTTCACATCATTCCTTGTTAGCTGCGCAAGCGCACCTCAGTCGCAGCTTCGTCACGTGTTTTGTTGCTCTGATTGGCCCATAAAGATCCATCTGGCGGGTCAGGTCATCCAATTCCCAGAAAGGCAAAGATTTTTTTTTTTTATGTTAATATTTTGAAGACTTTTTGTCACAGAATGATCATTTTTGCAACTTTTTAGCCCCAACAGATGGGAGTACAAGTTTGAGCTAGAGCTGGGAAATTAATCAAAAAATAATCTAAATCGACATTTGGAGCCTTTAACGATGTAAACCTGTCAATTATTTCAATTTTTTTCCCGTATAGTTCTCTCTCTCGACTAACGCATCACAACACAAACTACTGGCTGCGTAGTCACGTGACAGGAAGCCAGGTGTCGCAGGGCATGTAGCCTGCTGAAAACACAAGAGAAGAAGAAGTACTCGTCATGTGACAACGTCCCATCCAGTCCGCTAAAACTCAAACACGGAGCTGACTGTGCAACATGAGTAGCAAAGTTATTATGTACTTTTTATACAACAGTATAAAAATAATATATGTTCTTATCAAGAAATACAAGTTATTTTCTATCTTTCTTGGAAAATTTGACTTTTTACAAAAAACATTTTCATTTTAGCTGATGTGTGTTTTGATTGATTTGATTGATTGATTGTTTATCTGTGCATGTTCCTTTCAGTTAATTGTTTAAAATTATACAAATATTTACAGATCAAAGAGAGGTGGAGGTTGGTATAATCGTTCATGAATCGTAATCAAGGTAAAAAAAAAAAAAAAAGTTAATCGTGGATTTAAATTTTGCCATAATTTCCCAGTTATTAGTGTTTACTGTGTTTAATACATTAGTTAAATTATTTTTTTCCTTTGTCTTTATAGTCCCATTACTTATTTAGAATTCAAGTGGCATTACTGCAGCACACATATTCATAAAGCCTGGGCTGGCCAGGAAAAAAGGATGTTTATAGCTTGACTGTGCACCTTTTATTTCCCATTTTTTCTAAAGCTAAATTTTGTCTCAGCTTCCTGGGCACATGTTGTAGAGCTATGTCAACTTCAAGGCACTCTTACACCAGATTATACGACAACCCACTCACCAAAAAAGAAAAAAAAAAAAAGGAATTAGTGCAAACTCACGTCTAACTGAGTTTGAATCTCTCTTAAGCCGATGTACACTGAGATTTTCCTGCGATTCAGCCATGAATTTTGAGTCGCATGACTCACTCTGAAGTCGGGTTGACTTTCAGTCAGATTGGGCGTCATTCGTCATGCTGTGTACATGGGGGGTACGACAGCCGACCACAGCCTGACTTTGACCTGTCAATCTGCTCCCGACTGGTCGGAAGGATTTCTTGCATGTTTGATATTTTGGTCATACAACTCCAGACATTTCACAGTGACAGCAGAAACGCCAGCAGAATAAACAACTTTGGGGGATTGTCTTCCTTTGTAAAGGTCAGACAATGTCCTAAATTACCATGACAACAGCTGGAATGACTTTCTGATGCACCTCTGAGATAAAGGAAATAAACCAGCAGGAAATATCCTTTCCTGCAGACCTGCTGCTTACACAGAGATGATGCTGTTTGTGTGTGAGACAGAGAGAGAGAAAATATGACTGGAAAGACTTCCCCCTCAGACCCTGAGACTTTTTAAAAAGGAAACTTCATGGGTTTCTGTCACAGCCGACTTCAGTCGCAGTTTGAGCACTCAGGTTGTGCATGATGGTCGTGCGTTGTAAACGATTCAGTCACACAGTATGAGATGACATTCTGCCACCACTGTTGTATGGTCGGCTTGAAATCACACAGTGTACACCGGGCTTATGTTGTGAAACCAGCTTCTATACTCACCATGTGAACCGCTCGTTCTCATGTCTCAGTATCTAGCATTGCGCAAAGTAATAAAAACACAGCATACCAGAAACCTCCCATCACATTCAGCCAAAAAGTTCATATCTACCAATACGCCTGCAGGGTTTTAGTGGGTGAGGTGGTTAAAACAGAATGAAGGCATTCATCATCTCTTCCTTCAGTCCTTTTAACCTGAAAAGCTTCTGTTTCAAAGCACAGTATTTTCTGTTGTCCCACTTTCACCTGTATTTTGGCTCTCTCTGCCAATCTTACATTTACATACATCGCAGAGGTAGATTCTTCTGTTAATGACTAGTGCTGTCAATCAATTTTAAAATCAATCTAACTGCATTGGTTTACATACGTCCATTATATAAGAAGGATCGAATTAAAGGTGGATGCACTTCATGTTTCTGCTTAGTTAATTCTGCTTCCACATTTCTAGTAACTGTACTCTGTTTTTCACATTATAAGAGCCAAACCTCAGAACAAGGACACTATTGTATCTGCAGGCATTCTGCTCTGCGGCTTGTTTTGGGGGCCTAAACCAAATGTTTAACAAACCAATTGACAACATGGCTTCAAATCAAGGCTCTGAAATAGGTACAATATTTGACTTATCTATCCACTTGAAGAGACAATCATTGTCCCCTAGAAGGAAGCAGTGAGAAGATAAAATTTTATTAGATCCACCAAAATGTGAGTGACATTACTGCTGTCTGTGGCCCACTTTAGGATAAGGAGTATATGGTGTCTTGTTTTAATGCGTGAGATTTGATGGGTATTCAATAGCTTGGTAATATTTAATGTAAAGTAACAGAACATAGAAACTAGAAATAGAGTACCAAGCAGTATGATTTTAGCTCTTTATTTGTAAGTGTATGAATGTCACAGAGTGCCCTAACTCATGGAATGATCTTTCCTTTCTCTGCCCATAGGTAGTCACGGCAAGGTGACTGGTGTGACTGATTGTTTGCAACTGTCAACTATTTGCATTGATCGTGTCTTCTGTGTCTCCTGCAGGATAGCTATAATGTGCCAAGCTAATTAGAAGCCTTAGTTCTGTGTGCTTTGGCAGGCTTAAAATAAGCAGCATGTTCAATAACCTGCGTCGTTTGTGGTGCTGTGTACAGGAGGGTACGATGGCCGACCACAGCCCGACTTTGACCTGTCAATCTGCTCCTGACTGGTCGGAAGGATTTCTTGCATGTTTGATATTTTGGTCGTACAACTCCAGACATTTCACAGTGAGAGCAGAAACGCGAGCAACTTTGGGGGATTGTCTTCCTTTGTAAAGGTCAGACAATGTCCTAAATTACCATGACAACAGCTGGAATGACTTTCTGATGCACCGCTGAGATAAAGGAAATAAACCAGCAGGAAATATTCTTTCCTGCAGACCTGCTGCTGACACAGAGATGATGCTGTTTGTGTGTGAGACAGAGAGAGATAGCGGGAGAGAGAGAGCGAGAGACAGAGAAGGTGGGAGAGATAGAGGGGGGAGAGAGAACATATGACTGGAAAGACTTCCCCCTCAGACCCTGAGACTTTTTAAAAAGGAAACTCCAGGGGTTTCTGTCACAGCCGACTTCAGTCGCAGTTTGAGCACTCAGGTTGTGCATGATGGTCGTGCGTCATAAATAATTCAGTCACACAGTATGAGATGACATTCTGCCACCACTGTTGTATGGTTGGCTTGAAATCACACAGTGTACACCCGGCTTATGTTGTGTAACCAGCTTTTATACTCACCATGTGAACCGCTCGTTCTCATGTCTCAGTATCTACCATTGCGCAAAGTAATAAAACCACAGCATACCAGAAAACTCCCATTCACATTCAGCCAAAAAGTTCATATCTACCAATACGCCTGCAGGGTTTTAGTGGGTGAGGTGGTTAAAACAGAATGAAGGCATTCATCATCTCTTCCTTCAGTCCTTTTAACCTGAAAAGCTTCTGTTTCAAAGCACAGTATTTTCTGTTGTCCCACTTTCACCTGTATTTTGGCTCTCTCTGCCAATCTTACATTTACATACATCGCAGAGGTAGATTCTTCTGTTAATGACTAGTGCTGTCAATCAATTTTAAAATCAATCTAACTGCATTGGGTTTACATACGTCCATTATATAAGAAGGATCGAATTAAAGGTGGATGCACTTCATGTTTCTGCTTAGTTAATTCTGCTTCCACATTTCTAGTAACTGTACTCTGTTTTTCACATTATAAGAGCCAAACCTCAGAACAAGGACACTATTGTATCTGCAGGTGTTCTGCTCTGCGGCTTGTTTTGGGGGCCTAAACCAAATGTTTAACAAACCAATTGACAACATGGCTTCAAATCAAGGCTCTGAAATAGGTACAATATTTGACTTATCTATCCACTTGAAGAGACAATCATTGTCCCCTAGAAGGAAGCAGTGAGAAGATAAAATTAGATTAGATCCACCAAAATGTGAGTGACATTACTGCTGTCTGTGGCCCACTTTAGGATAAGGAGTATATGGTGTCTTGTTTTAATGCGTGAGATTTGATGGGTATTTAATAGCTTGGTAATATTTAATGTAAAGTAACAGAACATAGAAACTAGAAATAGAGTACCAAGCAGTATGATTTTAGCTCTTTATTTGTAAGTGTATGAATGTCACAGAGTGCCCTAACTCATGGAATGATCTTTCCTTTCTCTGCCCATAGGTAGTCACGGCAAGGTGACTGGTGTGACTGATTGTTTGCAACTGTCAACTATTTGCATTGATCGTGTCTTCTGTGTCTCCTGCAGGATAGCTATAATGTGCCAAGCTAATTAGAAGCCTTAGTTCTGTGTGCTTTTGCAGGCTTAAAATAAGCAGCATGTTCAATAACCTGCGTCGTTTGTGGTGCTGTGTACAGGAGGGTACGATGGCCGACCACAGCCCAACTTTGACCTGACGACCTGCTCCCGACTGGCTGGAAGGATTTCTGGCATGTTTGATATTTTGGTCGTACAACTCCAGACATTTCACAGTGAGAGCAGAAACGCGAGCAACTTTGGGGGATTGTCTTCCTTTGTAAAGGTCAGACAACGTCGTAAATTACCATGATAACAGCTGGAATGACTTTCTGATGCACCGCTGAGATAAAGGAAATAAACCAGCAAGAAATATTCTTTCCTGTGGACCTGCTGCTGACACAGAGATGATGCTGTTTGTGTGTGTGAGACAGAGAGAGATAGCGGGAGAGAGAGAGCGAGAGACAGAGAAGGTGGGAGAGATAGAGGGGGGAGAGAGAACATATGACTGGAAAGACTTCCCCCTCAGACCCTGAGACTTTTTAAAAAGGAAACTCCAGGGGTTTCTGTCACAGCCGACTTCAGTCGCAGTTTGAGCAGGTTGTGCATGATGGTTGTGCGTCATAAATAATTCAGTCACACAGTATGAGATGACATTCTGCCACCACTGTTGTATGGTTGGCTTGAAATCACACAGTGTACACCCGGCTTATGTTGTGTAACCAGCTTTTATACTCACCATGTGAACCGCTCGTTCTCATGTCTCAGTATCTAGCATTGCGCAAAGTAATAAAACCACAGCATACCAGAAAACTCCCATTCACATTCAGCCAAAAAGTTCATATCTACCAATACGAATGCAGGGTTTTAGTGGGTGAGGTGGTTAAAACAGAATGAAGGCATTCATCATCTCTTCCTTTAGTCCTTTTAACCTGAAAAGCTTATGTTTCAAAGCACAGTATTTTCTGTTGTCCCACTTTCACCTGTATTTTGGCTCTCTCTGCCAATCTTACATTTACATACATCGCAGAGGTAGATTCTTCTGTTAATGACTAGTGCTGTCAATCAATTTTAAAATCAATCTAACTGCATTGGTTTACATACGTCCATTATATAAGAAGGATCGAATTAAAGGTGGATGCACTTCATGTTTCTGCTTAGTTAATTCTGCTTCCACATTTCTAGTAACTGTACTCTGTTTTTCACATTATAAGAGCCAAACCTCAGAACAAGGACACTATTGTATCTGCAGGCGTTCTGCTCTGCGGCTTGTTTTGGGGGCCTAAACCAAGTGATTCCTCCGGTCCTGAAAAATGAAGCCAATGCAGAGTTGCAAAAAATTGCAATACAGCAAATGTCAACTCGAGGCTGGCTACAGTTTTAGTTAGTTTTTTGGTAAAGCTTAGTTTTTATTTAGTTTCAGTTAATTTTAGTTTTAGTTATTTAATTAGTTTTAATGAACTACAACAACCTTGGTCTATGTCTGAACATGCCAAAAAGGTCCCCAAAACCTTCCAGAAAGTTGTCCCCCAGTGGAAATTTTTGCATTTTGGTGGAACTGGCAAGTCCATTGCACAGGGTCCCCAAAAGTGAGATAGGGGACTGAGTAAGAGCTACATTTCTGAAAATTTGTACACATATGTATCATCATAAGCTAAAAAATAAAGTCTCTTGGGACCATATTCTAAAATGCACAGGAAACAGATTATATGCATTTTTAGTTCACATTCTGGCTGCTCTGGGTTGTTTTTTGGAAGCCTCATTGTCGTCACATCTGAAGGATCTCTGTCTACAAAATTTTACTGGGTTGTCTCCAAGTTTTTTGTGCTTTTTCTAGACAGGAGGGACTTCTAAAGTTGTGCGAACTGTCAGTTTTTACCATAGGGCAGGGCTGAATATGGAAACCGGTTTTCAATATTTCTTCTAATGGGCTAACTATTTTGATTTTGTATAAATCTACAGGGGCTGCATGGCGGCACAGGAGTTAGCGCTGTTGCCTCACAGCAAGAAGGTCCCTGGTTCACTGCCCAGGGAGTGTCTAAACATACACTATATTGCCAAAAGTATTCACTCACCCATCCAAATAATGTAAATCAGGTGTTCCAATCACTTCTATGGCCACAGGTGTATAAAATCAATCACCAAGACATGCAGACTGTTTCTACAAACATTTGTGAAAGAATGGCTCGCTCTCAGGAGCTCAGTGAATTCCAGCGTGGTACTGTGATAGGACGCCACCTTTGCAACAAGTCCAGTGGTGAAATTTCCTTGCTCCTACATATTCCACGGTCAACTGTCAGTGGTATTATAATGAAGTCGAAGCCATTGGGAACGACAACAACTCAGCCACAAAGTGGTAGGCTGTGTAAAATGACGGAGCGGGGTCAGCGGATGCTGAGGCGCATAGTGTGCAGAGGTTGCCAACTTTCTGCAGAGTCAGTGGCTACAGACCTCCAAACTTCATGTGGCCTTCAGATTAGCTCAAGAGAGCTTCATGGAATGGGTTTCCATGGCTGAGCAGCTGCATTCAAGCCATACATCCCCAAGTGCAATACAAAGCATCGGATGCAGTGGTGTAAAGCACGCCACCACTGGACTCTAGAGCAGTGGAGACGCATTCTCTGGAGTGACCAATGGCACTTCTCCATCTGGCAATCTGATGGACAAGTCTGGGTTGGGCGGTTGCCAGGAGAACGGTACTTGTCTGACCGCATTGTGCCAAGTGTAAAGTTTGGTGGAGGGGGGATTATGGTGTGGGCTTGTTTTTCAGGGGCTGGGCTTGGCCCCTTAGTTCCAGTGAAAGGAACTCTGAATGCTTCAGCATACCAAGAGATTTTGGACAATGCCATGCTCCTGACTTTGTGGGAACAGTTTGGGGATGGCCCCTTCCTGTTACAACATGACTGTGCACCAGTGCACAAAGCAAGGTCCATAAAGACATGGATGAGAGTTTGGTGTGGATCAAGTTTACTGGCCTGCAAAGAGTCATGACCTCAACCCCACAGAACACCTTTGGGATGAATCAGAGCGGAGACTGAGAGCCAGGCCTTCTCGTCCAACATCAGTGTGTGACCTCACAAATGCGCTTCTGGAAGAATGGTCAAAAATTCCCATAAACACACTCCTAAACCTTGTGGAAAGCCTTCCCAGAAGAGTTGAAGCTGTATAGCTGCAAAGGGTGGACCCACGTATTATTAAACCCTATGGATTAAGAATGGGATGTCACTTCAGTTTATATGCGAGTCAAGGCATGTGAGCAAATACTTTTGGCAATATAGTGTATCTAATAGAATAGTGTCTATTAATGGTTTTATTTATCTAATCTGTTCGGCGTTACCCTGTAAAATACACGTGAAAATTTTAGACTACTTTCTTGCCTTTATACAATTTCTACATAGTAGGACTAGTGATAGTTTAGTTTTTAAAAAGCTATTTAAAAAAATGAATTAAAAGCTCATGAATACCCCTGTCAGTCTAGTTCTACTTTTTTAAGGCCTATCAAATATAAAATTGATTGCATTTCTTTCAAAATTCACAATGTAAAAATGACAAATAATTTTCTCTGAGTGCCGAATGTGTGCTAACCTGTCAGTGTCTTCTTCAGTTCATCTCTGAACTTTTTCAGTGATGTTACATTTTCTCCATTCGTAAGATCCACCCAGCTAAGTGGTGAGAGTCCAACGCAGTGATGGCGGCTAGTCAACCTCCGGTTTTCCTCTGTATTCATCTTTAATAAATGTGCAGCGTTTGCAAGTGTGCCCAAAGATTATGAAATAAACAGCATCTAGCATGATTTCTGCACAGTTACCTGTTCTTGCTGGAGCATGATGAGTACGATGGGCCCCACCTTAATCTGCCTGCAGGGGGTAATGGCTTCATCTTTTGAATCTCAGCTTTAGTAAGAAAAGGGAAAGTTACGCCCGTGGAACCAGGACTCTGTTCATGAACTCATCATGATGAAGCTGACTCTGTGTGCCGCTCTCGTCTGGATGATCTTCAGCTCTGGTAACGTTACTCTTTCCTGTCAGAGTTTATTTGTGGATTTAATCAAAGCTGTCAGGATACAATGAGCTAAAACTCTTTTGAGTCTCAGAGGCTAAATTCTGGCATTGCAGCAACACGAGAGAAGATCACAATAAGAATGGAAACATGCGGTAACTTCAGCTCTGTGCATGAAAGTTTGTATGCCTGTCAGTCAGCAGTAAACTCAACTGTGCATGTTTAAGAAGGTGTTAACACTATATATGAGATATATGCCTCACTTAGACTAAAGGTTTAACTTGTTTTCTTGTTTTGCCTTCAGCAGAGTGACAATCCTGCATACATTGTATCTGATTTTTTCATTTGAAGGAAAAAAAAGGAGCACAGTGCAGTATTTTGACTTCTCAAGGTGCACAACACCAAAAAAGAAGGACTGAATAGTCATCTCTCAGATCTGTGCTTTTGGGTTTTTATGACTTGGCATAGCAGCGTACCAACAACAACAAACATGTTTTGGCTGAGGAAGACAGCATGTTGAAACACATGTTCTTTGGTTTTTCCACAACCATTTAAAATAATCAAAAATCCTAAAAGACATACCTGAGAGTTGTCTCTTCAGCTATTTATATGTATGATTAATTTTCACACATCTGTTTTCCCTCCTGACTGCAGCTGAAGCTCTTCAGTGTTTGTACAAAGATTCACTCGACTCTACAACAACAGTAACATGCAACTCTGCTGAGCTGTGTGCAACAATTTTCAGTAGCGGTAAGAATGTGACAGAAAAGAAAAAGTTGTCCTTAAGTTTTTTACTGAGTCAGTTTAAGATCATATTTTGTTTTAAATGGTCTTTGTTTGTTTGTACCCTTTAAAATCTGTGTTCAGGTGAATCTTCAGGTAGGGGATTTATTGAGGCTGCAAGGAAGTGTGTTCTGCCATCATTCTGCGCTGCACAGGATCAGATATTCTCATTCAGTAAGGAAAATTACTAACTGGCTGCATCTATTCGTTGCTGCAACACAGACAACTGCAACAATGACACTTTAACCTGTGAGTATTTCTGCTGACAAGGTTTTAATAAACAGTAAATTCTTTATTCCTTTGTTCCTGAATACACTCTAATCTACCCTTCAATGGTGTTGACTGATAAAATGAATTTTTGGATACCACAGTGCTATCCCCAATTCCATAAAAGTTGGGACACTTTATAAAATATTTATTAAAAAATACAATACAGTTATTTACAAATTAGGGATACGAGGAATTGTCGATGTTATCAGCATAATTCTGCACTGATGGATTTACTTTTAAATGACTGTGTTTCTATGCTGTGCATGCATTCCATTGTTTTCCTTTGCAGACATGCTGAGGGCCATGGTATCTTTGCTTGGGGTTTTGTAATAATAATAATAAGAAGAAGAAGAAGAACTTTATTTGTATAGCACCTTTAAAAACAGAGCTTTGCAAAGTGCTTTGACAATAAGCAGAAACACAGATAAAACAGAGCATCATCATAACACAAGCAAAGAACTTAACAAGACAAACCGCATCAACAGGGGAACCCATGAAAGATAAAGCCAGCAATGTAATATCATAATCATCCTGGTAGACCCATTACAGAGTCTGAAAACATGACAAGTTGGAAATACATTACGAATCCTTGATATAAAAAATTCCAGAGTAAAATTAAAGACCAAGAATAAAAATAAAACTAAAAACTAAAAAACCCAGAATAACCTAGAATCCAGGCAACACAGGAAACCCAGCTACATAAAAAAGAGCCCTAAGGACCAGAAATGTAAGAGCAATAAAATAATAGGGGGAGACAAAAAGGAGTATGAATCAAAGAAGTCAGAAGTAGAATAAAAGCAGTTAAAATGTGTAAGGATAAATGAGTCATAATACAAAAAATTAAAAAGCTAGTAGTGGTAAAATACTAGTCATGATGAAATCATAATAACAATATTAATCAGCTATAAGGACACAGCAGCATAAAGAGGTTAAGAGAATAAAAGAGGAGGGGGTAAAAGCTCTGAAAATAACTGGGAGAAGAGAGGAGATATGGTAGCAATAAGAAACAAGCAAGGTAACAATAAAAAGCAGAGAGGAGCAGACATAGAAGCATTAAGGTAAAATTTAAGGAAGCAGAGGGAAATTTAAAGAGAAAACTGATAGAAAGAAGGAAGATGTAGTAGAAGACATTAAAAGACATTAGATGACATCACATAAAAGCAAGTCTATAAAAATGAGTTTTAAGAAGTGATTTAAAAGATATCACTGATTCTGCATGCCCTATTTCCTCAGGCAGGTCGTTCCAAAGTCAAGGCGCCCTGACAGAGAAGGCCCTGTCACCTTTAGTCTTAAGCCTCGACCTTGGAACGACCAGGAGGCCCCCGCCCGAGGATCTAAGGCTGCGGCCTGGCTCATAGGGGGTTAAAAGTTCTGTTAAATAGCTTGGAGCCAGGCCCTTCAGTGCTTTGAAAGTGATAAGTAAAATTTTAAAATCAATTCCAAAACTTACAGGGAGCCAGTGTAGGGATGCTAAAATAGGGGTGATGTGATGCTGTCTGTTAAAACTGGTTAGAAGCCTAGCTGCTGCATTCTGGACTAACTGAAGGCAGGAGAAGGATTTTTGACTGATTCCAGAGAGGAGAGAGTTACAGTAATCGAGTCTGGAGAAGATGAAGGCATGGATGACTTTTTCAAGGTCTGACTGGCTGAGTATTGACTTTATTTTTGCGATGGTTCGAATATGGAAAAAGCATGACTGGACAACTTTACTGATATGGGATGTGAAGGTGAGGTCTGAATCAAACATAACTCCAAGATTTCTGGCAGAGGGTCTGATGTTTTCTGAAAGCATACCAAGACCGGAAAGCATGAGGTTGGAGGAGTTTTGAATGTTAAAGAGTATTATTTCTGATTCTGAGTTATTGAGTTGTAGAAAATTCTGTACCATCCAGCAGTTAATATCATTTAGACAGTCTGTAACAGCAGCTAGGCTTCTAGGGTCCTCAGGTCTCAGGGGCAGGTATATCTGTGGGTCGTCTGCATAGCAGTGAAAGGAGACCCCGTGGTTCTGAATTATTTGGCCAAGGGGCAGCATATAAATAGAGAATACAATCAGACCTAAAACTGAACCTTGCGGTACACCACAGGTAAGAGTAGAGGTAGAGGAGGAGTGGTTACCTATGGTGACCGCAAAGGTTCGCTCTAAAAGATAAGAATAAAACCAGCTAAGTGCAGTGTCCCTGATGCCCACCCAGTCTCTAAGATGTTCTATTAAAACACTGTGATCAACCGTATTAAAAGCTGCACTGAGATCTAAAAGAATTGAAATGGCTCCCTCCCCTCTTGCTGTAGCAATAGAGATAAATCCATGGATTAAGACATCTTTTTTGTCGGATTTCCGACTTCAGGCGGCGAAGACTCTCCTTGAACTGTGAGTTTTTACTGACACAGTCAGTACATGAAGCCATGAAAAATTGGGAGTCATGCAAGCTGTACCAGTTCAGCCAGCCAAATGGCTAAATCTTACCTTTAGTAAGAGAAATAAATAGTTAAGATGTGCATTTAAAAAAAGTGTTCATTAAAATGAGGCTCTAAAACCAAATAAAATCAGATAAGGAGAGCTGTTTCTTGCAGAGCTGCTGGCAGTTAGGATTCAAACTGACGCATGTGCAAATCACTGTGGTGCATCATGGAAACAAAACTCAGAATAATGACGGGGCCGATGCATCATCATCATGTGCTAAAATGTATAAAGTCATGAGCATTTACCCTTGATGCTGCAGACTAATCTCAAAATTTAAAGTTTATAAAACATTTGTGATCTAATAAATTTGAAAATTTAGAAAATGAAAATGAAGTTGTAAATTTTTGGGAAAAGATACACAAAGTTATAAGTTTATAAGCTTATCAAATAAAAACTTTATCCCTTCACAAAACCGTAAATTTCTGAGAAAAAAAATGAAATTTTGAGCCTATGAAGCTGTAAATGTATGATCTTACAAACAACAAAGTTATTTTTGTCTTGACAATTTTTTATTTCTTTTTGTTTTGTGTTTTTGCTAAAACCATACTCATGCTTTTGTACAACCCATACACACAAAAACAAACTTGTAAAAATTAAACCTAGAATCTTTTTTGGTGAATAGCCCATGGAAATGGAAGACTGGCTCTAAATTTTATTTACATTTCAATTTGATTTAAAGACATTTTCATACTTTTTTTTTTAATAAAGCCTTAATTTTCACCAAACTGATTTATCAGTACTTTTTTAAAGACCCCACAGACACCATACGCTACATGTGGGTAGGTGTACTAGATCAATCCATTTAATTTTACATAAGCAGGCTGTTAGATTCAGTAGGCAAACATAAAATCTTGAATGAATGTCCTAAAATGTTACTCAGGTGCTCTGTCTTATACTATTTGTTAATCTTTACGTAAGTGATCAGTTTCAGTAATTTAATATTTTCATTTACCATTTCTTAATGACATACCTGACAGTCTTGATAGAGCTCCTCCTTCTGTTCTCCAAGGTACTCAGTGAGACAGCTGACAATCCCATCCCTTTTCTTCAATACTCTGGGACCGCAATGACATGCATTCGTGTTACTATGCTCTTGTCTGCAATGTTGTTTTTGCTATTTACATACTAACAAAATTACCTCATCTAAAGAGTTCAGGGGATGATGCATCCTGGTACCAGCAGCTCCTCCTCTAGCATGCATCAGCTGCAGAAGACGTGGCGTGAACCCATCAAGCTTCAGGATAAATGTCTTCCAGGGAAACTGAAGTTATACGACAGAACTCTTCCTTGATCTAAGAAATTAGTTGAGCGAAAAAAAATCTTGACTATCACAATTCTGTGTTTCTAAAAGGCCTTAACTAGGTTTAATAACGCATAATGTCAGTCATATGGTTACTAATGGTGTATAAGTCTAGCCGCAATACATATACTAGCTGTAACCTTTTAGAGGTGTCTTAATAAGTCAATTTTTTAGGTTGCCAACAACCAATTTATAATTACTATGACATGTGACCCTTTAAGAACACATGTAGACCATTAGGGACTGGCCTGGCAAATTTTCATCTGGCTCAGGCTTAAACAGTGACTGGCAAATCCTCTCAAGTATACCCTATTAACCTAATACATGCAGAAATTACACTAATTTTTTTAATTTTAGCTATTGTATAGCTAAATGTAATACATTAGATGTAATATAATTAATATTGAAAAAACATGGCGGCAGCGTGGATTTTGGCAGGTCCTGCAAATCTACGTTTCTTATTACACCTGAGAGGCCGTTCATCTGTTGTTAAAACATCTCAGGTTTTAAACCACAACCACTTTTTTAATCTCAAAGCTTATCACAAGATCTGGGCTGAGTTTCAACGTGTGCTTTTTGCAGTTACATTGCTGCTCATTGTTGCTTTACCTGTGCGCATCTGCCTTTACAGAGCAGTTAATGTCAATCACCTGTGTCATGAACGCCAACTCGACCACTACACAAAGAGATCGTTTCCGAATGCTGGAACACCTGGGGTTAACATTGGTCCATGCTCGCCAAGTACACATTCTGAAAGTTTTCATCACAACCTTCTTGGATATTACACGATTTATTCTTCTGTCCTGCAACACGGACGGGCTGCGGTGGGCAGAATTACCGTGGGTCAGCATCGAGCCACTTCATCACGCAGGTTACCTGGCTTCCTGCTTATGTTGCTCCTGCTCTCTGGAGATGTACATTTAAATCCTGGTCCCGGAGTTGGCGAACTGCAGGCACAGGAAAACAGCGCACGGATCCACCTGAGCAATTCCCCTGAGGAGGTGAGTGATCGGACTCCTGTTTGGTCTGGCTCCACCGTTATCAGTCCGAACCTGATTAACGCTGGGAGTGTTCATCTTAATAACATACCACAGCTATTGGGAATCTAAGGAGACCCGTGGATAATATAAAGAACTCATCTAGCGCTTCAGTGTGTCGGCACCCCGCCGTGAGGAAACAGAGGCTGCGTAAAACTTTCCAAACCGTCAACCACGCAAAGGTCCTTTGGGATCCTAAATTAAAACCAAGGGGACTTTTGGGTGGACATTTAAACATCAGAAGCATTGTTGCAAAGAGTGGTCAGTTAATTCATTTATTGTCAGACTCTAATCTGGACTTTCTTTGTATTTCTGAAACGTGGCTACAATCCTCCACTCCCTCTCATGTATTCATGGTGCCTGGTTATCAGTGTTTCAGACAGGACAGACCTGTGGGTAGGGGAGGAGGGGTGTTAATATATGTGAGAAACGGTATTAAATGTGAACGGGTTGTTTTTAAAGTTCTTAATACGCTGGAATATGTAGGATTGAAAATTATTCTGTCCCAGCAAATGTTTTTTACTATTATTGGAGTGTACAGACCTCCCTCTGCAAACGACACATTTTATGATCAGCTCACAGAAATCCTCAGAGAGTGTAATCACAACAAAGAGTTAATTCTTATGGGCGATTTCAACTTAGACTGGGGAGACAAGATAAGGAGAAAAAAGCTGAAAGGCTTAGCAGATAAATATCATTTAGATCAGCTGATAAAAGGTGCAACTAGAATTTCCAAAAAATCTAGCACACAACTGGACCTGATCTTTTCCAATAAACCAGAAAGAATAACAAAAAGTTCCAACCTGATTACTGGCTTATCTGATCATAATCTGACCCTGGTGGCTAGGAAGCTAACTAAAAACAGGTTTAAATTTCTCCCTAAAGCTCAAACAAATTTTTACTGTATACCCAAAAGTAAGCAAGCTGTGTTTGACAATGAAATCACTGATCTAAGTTGGGATGATGTAATAGCCTCTGATGATCTGGAGAGCAGTTGCAATAAATTTATTAATAAAATGAACACTGTAAGGGAACGTTTTACTGTCAAGGTCCAGAAAAAATGTAAAAGAAAACAAAATCTACCATGGTTGAAAGAAAATGTGTGGAAACTCATGAAGGAAAGGGACGCTGCGCTAAATTGGCCATTAAATCCAAAGGGAACACAGACATGCTGATTTTTAAAGGCCTAAGGAATAAGGTTATTCATGAACTGAGACAGGCTAAATCTCAATTTTTTCTTAATATTCTACATAATGCTAAAGGTAACAGCAGACTTACATGGCAAGGCATTAATAATCTGACAAGGAATGAGCCACTCGTCTCAGAAGATATTCAACTGAAAATTGATGGAATTTTGACTGATGACAAGGCTGCTATTGCTGCTACTCTTAACTGTTATTTTATTGATTCAGTTAATGAGCTTGGGAGAAACTTCACTGAAGGGAAATTGGACTGTGCACCCATTGCTTCTCCAGATGAAGCTTTTGTCTTAGCTCAAACAGATGTCGCAGAAGTGAATAAAATCATTGGATCCTTAAAGAACTCAAAATGCAGGGATGTATTTCAGCTCAATACCATGTTTATTAAAAAACACCAAAACAAGTTAGTACCGTCAATTACTCTTTTAATCAATTTATCAATTAAACACAATGTTTTTCCAAGTGCCTGGAAGCAAGCCATTGTTACCCCTATCTTTAAGTCTGGAGACCGTCATGAAGCCAGTAATTTCAGACCAATAAGTATTCTTCCTGTGCTTTCAAAAGTTGCTGAGAAGGTTGTAATCAAACAACTGACTAATTATCTAGCAGATAGCAACTCTGGTTTACATCCATTGCAGTTTGGCTTTAGGCCCAATCACTCCACTGAAACAGCTGCTTTACACCTGATCGAGCAGATAAAATCTAAACTAGACAAAGGAGGGGTAGTTGGTGCCGTATTTCTAGATTTGAGAAAAGCATTTGACACAGTAAATCATAATGTTCTGATCTCAAAACTTTCAAAATTCAATTTTTCATCTGAAACACTGCAATGGATGTCTTCTTATCTATCTGATAGGATGCAATGTGTCAAAGTTAATGATGTATTTTCTGATAATATTAAGTGTACAATGGGTGTGCCACAAGGTTCTGTTTTAGGACCCCTTCTGTTTAGTCTCTACATCAATAATCTGCCACAGGTGTGTCAGGGCATGGATCTGCAAATGTATGCCGATGATACTGTTTTATATACACATGCAAAAACAGCTGAACTAGCAGCTAGGAAGCTGACAGCTGCTATGGAGAGGATCACAGAGTGGCTTGACCAGTCATGTCTCAGCCTTAACATAAGCAAAACTAAAGGTATGTTTTTCTCTAAATCCAACCAATCTGCCAGTGCTGACATTTTTATTAAAGCTGAGAGGATTGAAATTGTGAGGGAGTTTAAATATCTTGGTGTAATAATGGATTCAAATCTCAATTTTAAGTCACATGTGAAAAACATGACCAAAACCATCCGGTACAATGTGATACACTTTAGACATATTAGAGGTTGTCTTTCGATGGATGCCGCTAAGACTTTTATGCACGCTATGATCCTTTCTCACTTGTCATATTGTGTCACATGTTGGGGACAAGCTGGAGAAACAGCCATTAAACCACTGGAATCACTGTATAAACAAACCTTAAAAACTCTAGATAAAAAATCTATGCAATATCACCACTGCAGGATTTTAGAAAAGCATCATCTGCTTAGCTTTGAGAATTTTAAACTGTTTTCTAATTTGTGTCTTGTTTTTAAGATTTTAAATGGCTTGGCTCCTCCCCCATTGCGTCAATTTGTTAATCGTCGTCCTGAGCAGTCCATAAAATCCACCAGAATATCTTCAATTAGAGATTGTTCTGTGCCTCTCTGTCGCACTGCTTTTGGTCAGTCAGCTTTCTCTGTAAAAGCCACGACTCAGTGGAACGCTCTCCCTGACAGCATTAAGAACTGTGATTCTGTCGGAAGCTTCAAGAACAAACTCAAAAATCTACTGAAAGACTCTCAACTCTGTAAACACTGATTCTATAACATAATTTTAAATATGGCTGTGTGAATGTGTTTGTGTGTATGTGAGTGTATGCCTGTGGGGGTGATCTAACTCTGCAGCTTGAGCTAATGTTTTATTGTCATTTCTCTGTGATGTTTTATAACTGATGTTTTAATTGTGACCTGCCAAGGGACTGCAGATGTAAATTAGCTTTACGCTAACTCTGGTACAATGCATCAAATGGAAACATTTGTGTTTTTTATTGTACATGGTCCCTTTACAAATAAACAAACAAATAAAAATAAAAATAAATATAATATATTAATATATGTTGTCTTACTTTACAAACATACAATGTATATATTAGGCTATGACATAAAAGTACGAAAGAATTCAGGAAAATAAGATCTGACAACAAAACATGTCTGGTTTGACTTGAAACTAGAGAAGATCATGAAATGAAGTTAAATTTTGATATTTTTTTTCCACAGAATGTTAATTAACTACCAGTAGTTTATTAGGACCTTAAAATTGATGTTCCATTGAAAGGAAGTTAAATGAAAACCTTTTCACTGGTAATAAAAGCTTGTTTAAGAGAAAAAAAAAAAAAAAATCAAACATCAGTATTGGCACATCAAACCAGGAAAAAAGTAAAGGTTTTTTTAAACTGGCTTGCTCTATCTTAAATTTATCTCTGTGGCCCTAAGTGGAAAAGTTTGCAACCACCTGCTCTAAAGCTTTACACCTTGTGATTAAATTTATAAGGTAACACATACAGTATATAGATTTATTTAACTAAGGAAGTCAAGTGTTCAGTTCATTCAGTATATCTAATACCTATACTTTAATGAAAGCTGGCATACCTTTGTAATGCATTCAGATGGATCTTCAGCTTTGTTGATTTTGCTGTAATAAGTAAAGGAAAACATATATGAGCATCACTGAAAAAAGAGCATACACAATGTACATGTTATGTACATTTTATCATTGTCTGACAGTGGTCATATTTAGGCTTATTAATTAATAATAATAATAACAGTGCATAACTGAAGCCTCCTTTTATCCAAAATTATCCAGCAATTAGTCATTAACACACGGAAACTTTACCTTCTTGAGCGCTGCTGTGTTTTATCAGATGATATATTGAATAAACACCTTATACCTCGCAGCTCCTCTCTACTCAGACCGACAGCACCTGTGTATTTGGCGTATATGTGACCCCCTGTCTTTCCGCGTCTCCAAAACACACGTACTAGACCTTCGTCTAAAGGGGTTGTTAATTTTATTTTAACTGTACAGGATGATATCAGCCGTGTGCATCAGGTCTTATGTCCCTCGGAAACGACAAGTTTCGCCAACTCTGACCAACTCGGGAAGGAAGTCCGCCTCAAAGAAGCAACGGCAGAGCGCGAGGGAAGAAGACAAAAAGAAAAAAAAAGCAAAAAAGCAAAAAAAAAAAAAGGCAAAATCCGACATTACGTACAGTAGCAATGTGTTCACGAGTTAGTGACTAAATGTGGGTTGTTGTTAAGTATAACACACATTAAAAACCGAATTGAGTGAATTAACTACTTTACAGTAACCGGCGCTCTGAGAACAAACTCTCATGTCGCCCTGCTTGGTCTTCACAAGGCTAGATATTAGCTTGCAACGGTCGAGGGAGCTGCATAAGTATATCTCCTAGAAGAACAGCTGCCAGTCAAAAATTGTGATATTTCTAAGTAATAAATAAGTTCACATCTCACTCACAACCATGGCACACAGTTAGATAATTAATATTCCACCTACCTTCCAGGACGACGACGATGGCACCCCACACCCTCTCTGCCAACACTGGCCTCAGCAGAGAATACGTGATGACGCATGCGCAACTTCAAACACATACCTGTTGTGTTTGGGTAGATTTTATTAAATTATTTTGGGTTGCAGTTGTTACTGGTAAAAAAATAAGTAATGCGTGTAAAATTTACTCTTTATGATATAGTTCATAGACTTACTGTTTTTCTGTAAGTAAAATTTAATCTGTTGGCATGAATATTATTTACTACCCACAAAAATCCTTTTTTATAGTGCAGAGCCATCACTATGACAACCGTATTCTATGGAGAAATTTACACCCGTAAGGAGGCAGGTGTAAGATTTAAGTTAAAACTTAAGCCATTGTTACTATCTGAAGCTGGTGCAACACCTGAAATGTTACTAGAGTAAACTCTGTTATAAGTAAGAACATAGGTTCAAACCAGACCACACTGGTGCAACCATAGCAGGTGTTTCAGTTTGGTTGAAAAGGATTTTTAGATCACGTTACTGTTTCTGAATTTTAAAAGCTAGCTCTTTTCACTAGCTAACATGTTTTCAGACTTTCACTTAACTTCATGTCTCATTCTTTTTTCTTTTGTTTCAGATCCTTATCTTAAACCAAACGGTCTGAACTGTTCCACCTGTGCTGATCAAACTGTCTGCAACACAACAGTGGAGTGTGCCGGCACTCAGGACCACTGCTTCAATGGAACAAGTGAGCTCTTATAGAGAAAGACGTCTGTGCAAATTATGTTGATTAAACAGTGGTTCCCCAGGTTTTTCTGCTGGCCCCTCTTCTAGCAGATGAAAATATTTAAGCCCCCCATCATGAACACATACTGTACAACAGTATTCAACAAAAAACTCATTGTACACTGGGATGATTGGATAAAAAGAAGGAGAGTGGCTCGGTCTTGCAAGGCTGTGAAAAACCTTCCTGGTTTCTTCTCTTTTTGCATATTTGTCACACTTCAGTGTTTCAGTCCCTCAAAAAATGTTAGACATCTATCAGTCAGAAAAGGGTTACAAAGCCACTTCTAAGGCTTTGGGACTCCACCAAACCACAGTGAGAGCCATTATCCACAAATGCAGAAAACTGTTTACAGTGGTGAACCTTCTATGATGACATACTACAATAGTCTGAGCTTTAATATTTTTCTGAAGGGACAGCCTCCAGGAGAAGTAACATCCATGATGGTCAGGAGGAACTCCTACCTGTCCCGGTCTTAGGCAAAGGGACAATACAGCCAAAGTGGCAGAAAATGGGTGCTGAAACAAGCTGTTCTCAGACTTTCCCCTCATCATGTCATGTGGAGAGTTAGCCCCGCCCCCAGGTTCGGTTGACCCTCCCGCTTAGCAGAAAGTTCCGCCCTCCTCTCTTGATCAGGAGAACCACATCTATTTCATGAGAGGGGCGGAGTCAGACAGCTCAGTAACATTTAAAGCCACAGACACAGAAACAGCTCATTCTGAGCAGGGCTGAAACAGAGGGGTTTTTAGACATGCAGAAATCTATGGTGGCCGAGAAGTCTCACAGGTATGCAACTTCAAAACGCTTTGCAAAAAGAAAAACCACGACGACATTTGAGAAAAACACATAAACAAAAGTTTACAACACAAATGTAAAAACTTGCTGCAGCGCATGAATACAAACACTCAGCACCACGCATGGATGCATAAACTCAGCACAGCGCGGAGGCAAACAGATTCCACAACAGCACAAAAATACAACAACTTGGTGCAGCAGATGCAAAAAAAAAAAGTCACAACACAACGAAAGTGGGGCCGTTATTAGGGACGGACCTGATAGCTTGCTCACGGCTCCGTTAGCAATAAAGTTACATACCGCGAGTCAAACTTACTGAAGACACGCTTGGATCGAGTAATTAAAGTAAGTGAACACTGGTCATTCGTCAGCTCCACTTCTTGCACCTTTTATTTTGTAATCGATAAGTTTTAGAAGTAACTTTAACCGGCAAACAGCGCGGACAGCTATGTTTGGGGTCCGATGTGCGTGACGTAAGCTGCCAGACGAATGAATGGACTCAATCAATTTGATTTAGATAGTTGTTTACATACACATTAAACTGTGCAGGAGGTTACAGTTATTAAAAATCACAAAAAACACACTACAAATTACATACTGTGAGTACAGAAATTATTTCAAGCAGCGGTGTTGTATGTAACTTTATTGCTAGCGGAACCATTAGCAGGAGGCTATCAGGTCCGTCCCTAATAACAGCCCCACTTCCGTTGTGTTGTGACTTTTTATTTGCATCTGCTGCACCAAGTTGTTGTATTTTTGTGCTGTTGTGGAATCTGTTTGCCTCCGCGCTGTGCTGAGTTTGTGCATCCATGCGCGGCGCCGAGTGTTTGTATTCATGCGCTGCAGCAAGTTTTTGTATTTGTGTTGTGAACTTTTGTTTATGTGTTTTTCACAAATGTCGTCATGGTTTTTTCTTTTTGCAAAGCGTTTTGAACCGTGAGACTTCTCGGCCACCGTAGAAATCTAATACTGGAGTGTTTATTCTGCAGCCTGTATGATCTATTTACTATCAACAACCAGCCCAGCCTCCAGATTAGCCCCTCCAGGCCTGAGTTCAGACAACTTAAGGTGATAGCAGAGACTTTCATTCAACATCTACCGTGGAAATGAAAAAACTGACAATCGTAGTTTGCATCAGTCAACTCAGCAAGACGTACTAAAACAGATTTTTCTGTGTCTCATCCACAGTGAACACGCTTGGCTGGAACATCCACACCTACGGCTGTGCATCTGCAAACGTGTGTGGACATCATCCTGACTGGGAAGACGATTCTATCTTTCGTAGATTTTATCTTGGTAAGGCTACATCTAACTGTTTGAACACCGCCCTGCGTGATTCAGCTCTGACCACCAGACTGAGTTTGTCTCTGTTCCTGCTCGCTCTCTTTACACTTTTCATCAGTTAAACCCAAGAACCACACTTCCTGGATGTGGATGCTGAACTTTACAGCATGCTAGGTCCATCACAGTTCTATGAGACCAATGCAATGTTTTTGTTTGTTTTAGAAAAATAGCTGAAGGCTTTAATGTGCATTTGTCTGTAAAAGTCAGCTGTCCTCAATCATTTTCCTTTATTGAATGTCTGCTATTTTAATTTTTCTCCAAATGTGCTTTTGATTTTATAACCCACCAGTTTTATTCTTACCTTCTTGTAAAACACTCTAAGTTTAATTTTGAAATGAGTGCTGAAAATAAAGATTTTTTTTGTTACTGTTGTTATTATTATTATAATTTACACATTAACAAAAGTATGAACAGAGTTAGCAGGGCCTCTTTAACAGCTTTTCTCCCTCATGTTGTCATAAATATGCTTTTATAGGTGATATACTATCAGGCAAATAAAGTTGTGAGGGAGTCATGATGTTTTATTTGTAGATGGGCCGCTTCTAAGAGCAGGTTTCCGTTTTCCTGTTTTGTTGTGCATTTAAATAACTTAAAAAGCCAAATTGTACAGTGGCCAGGAAGGGCAAACAGCCTCTAACAACCAATTGAAACAAAACGTCTGCAGAAAGAGGAATACTTTAACAAAGCGACAACCTCCAGTCCTGAAAAATGAAGCCAATGCGGAAGTGCAAAAAATTGCAATACAGTCTCATCAACACCTGTTTAAAAAGCTGTTGTTTACTCTAGAAATAAACTGTTTTACAGCCTGGTTCAGAAAACCAAATGTGTCTTAATGTCTTCATGTGCTCTCACTGTACAGGGGGTGAATTTTTGTACCACAATGGTTTAGATTATATTTAGGGAAAACCTCACTGTGCACTGATTGGTGTGTCTCATTTGATTAACAGATACATAGTGGCTGCCTCTATTTGTTGCTGCAACACAGACGACTGCAATAGTGGCACTTTAACCTGTGAGTATTTCTGCTGACAAAGTCTTAGTAAACAGGAAATTCTTTATTCCTTTGCTCCTAAATACACTCACAGGTTACAATCACAATCAAATGTGTGAACGGCAAACGCACTTCAAATACAGAAACGTTCCCAACGTCCCTAAAACGATCCTAATCCAGAAACTTTAAAAAGCTCCCGTCCTGTAGGGGGCTCTCTAGCAGGAACAGGGCGAGGAAGCAGCAGATGGATGGGAGAGAGCCAGTTAGAGAGTTAAAAAAATAAAATAAATACACGTTATTATACAATTAATACAGTTGTGCTGCAAATTATTTGGGAAATATTCATGCTACAACACATGAAACACTTAATAATATCTTTGAGGTGTATACAGATAAATATTCTCAGAAAGTCATGCTCAGGTATTGCGATAATTGCCACATGGATGAAGCTGTGGAATACAGGCAACAGCGTGTCTCCAGCCACTTTCACGAAGAACCTCATTCACAGTCACGACATACAGAATAGCTGTGTCAAATCCTATAGTAGCCACAAGGTGGTGGAGGTGATGGAGAAAGAGGAGATGGAGCTGATGGAGAAAGAGGAGATGGAGGTGGTGGAGTCAGAGGAGATGGAGGTGGTGGAGCCAGAGGAGATGGAGGTGGTGGAGCCAGAGGAGGTAGAGGTGATGGAGCCAGAGGAGATAGAGGTGGTGGTAGCCAGAGGAGATGGAGGTGATTGAGCCAGAGGAAATGGAGGTGGTGGAGCCAGAGGAGGTAGAGGAAGTGGAGCCAGAGGAGATGGAGGTGGTGGAGCCAGAGGAGATGGAGGTGGTGGAGCCAGAGGAGATGGAGGTAGTGGAGCCAGAGGAGATAGAGGTGGTGGAGCCAGAGGAGATGGAGGTGATTGAGCCAGAGGAAATGGAGGTGGTGGAGCCAGAGGAGATAGAGGTAATGGAGCCAGAGGAAATGGAGGTGGTGGAGCCAGAGGAGATGGAGGTGGTGGAGCCAGAGGAGATAGAGGTAATGGAGCCAGAGGAGATGGAGGTAGTGGAGCCAGAGGAGATGGAGGTAGTGGAGCCAGAGGAAATGGAGGTAGTGGAGCCAGAGGAGATGGAGGTAGTGGAGCCAGAGGAGATGGAGGTAGTGGAGCCAGAGGAGATAGAGGTAATGGTAGCCAGAGGAGATGGATGTGGTGGAGCCAGAGGAGATGGATGTGGTGGAGCCAGAGGAGACGGAGGTAGTGGATTGGAGGTGCAGGGACCATGTACAAATTACCATACTGGATGGGATAAATCATCCATTACTCTTATATTACACATTATAGTGACAATAAACTTTGTTCACACATTAATCATCTCCTCTAGTTTGTACTACAAGACCTATTTTGGAAATACAGTCTTTGCTGTAATTTGTATGTTTTTTTTTATACAAACTGGAGTTACTGAAGATTAAGTACAGAATTTTACATGACATAAGTAATTACATATGAATTTGTACATGTAGTTGTAAATGTACCTAATTACATATGTACATAATTTGGTTAGTAAGGAATGTGCGACATGACAAGTGAAATTTAAATACAAAGGACAAGACTGCATTATCATTTTATTTATAATTCATAAAATGAGAGCACGTTTTGAAAATAAAAAAGCATTTCTGTTATTGCCTTTAAATATGATAAAGAGCCATTTCTTTTTTAATAATAAGGGCAATTATGCAGTGCATTTCCACAGCCGGCCCTCCAGACTGGCAGTGGCGCATCCCTGGAGCCCCACTTCGCTCCGCTTTATGTGAGATACGCTGCAGGTCTATTTTCATCACCAGCCACAGCCAAACCACGTCAATACCTGTTGATCAGAAAGCTCCAGAAGAGGAAATGACAAGCATAGAATATCCAGTTCTTTCAAAATTCATGGAATCACAAATCATCACTATATCAACATCACATCTCATCCTGCAGTGAGCGCAAAGGGTCACTGAGAGGTCAGTGGATCACAGAGCTATAACAGCGCCACTGACAAGGAAAAGTTAACTTTGAGGACATTTAGCCAAATAATTTTACATAAAACCACAGATTCTTAAAGCAAACATGAACCTTTTAACTTCCTAATGTACTCACCCAATGATGTGAGCAAAATTATCATGTACTGATACCGGAAAGGAAGATAAATTAACCCCAAAAGGTAAAATAGTCTGCTGTTGGTATACTATTTCTGCGTGAACTTGCAGTTCTCCCGTGATCTCTGCCTGCTGATCAGACTCGCTTCCAGTGGGTGAGGTCACTCGCCTTCGGTCGGACCAAACCCGCAGCGCTTTGGTGTGTGGCGCAGTCGTCCTATGTGGAACTTGCGGGTTAGTTTGGTTTCTTTGTGTGGTTCCTTTAAGGTATTCTGCTCTGAAAATTCAACTATTTTACCTGTTAAGATTGTGCAAGGCTCATACAACAGAAAGTTGTTGTCATGATCCAGGTTCTGATTTGTTAGGTTATGAGTTTTTCTAGTGTATTTCCTGTGTTTAGTTTTGATCCCTCGTGTTTTCCTTGTTCTGTGATTTCCATGTTTTTAGTTTTACTTTGTATTTAGGTGTCCTAGTTTGTATATTTCTGGTGTTTAGTTAGTCTTAGGTGTTTCTTGTAGTCCTTGTGTTTCTGTGTATTTTGTGCTTCATGTTTAGGTTATTCCCTGTGTTTTATGTTGAGTTACTCCTTGTATTTCATGTCTAGTTTATTCCTTGTTTCATGTTAAGTTTTTGCTCCTTGTGTTTTATGTTTAGTTAATTCCCTGTTTCATGTTGAGTTTCCCTGTGCTTCTGGTTTAGTTATTCCATGTTTTAGATTTACTCCCTGTGTTTTATGTTCAGTTTTCCTCCCTGTGTTGTTGTTTCCCTCCTTGTGTTTGGTT
The DNA here is from genome assembly GCF_018320785.1 of Cheilinus undulatus. Taxonomy (NCBI): domain Eukaryota; kingdom Metazoa; phylum Chordata; class Actinopteri; order Labriformes; family Labridae; genus Cheilinus; species Cheilinus undulatus. Next base: position 4,090,101 of record NC_054871.1, on the reverse strand, counting down.
CTTTGTATCCTCCTGTGTTTCCTTTGTTCAGCTTCTAGGGTTTAGTTTTGTCATTCAGTCCTCGTGTGCTTCTTGTGTTAGGTTCCATGTTTCCTGTTTTATTATGTATTTGCCTTCCCTTGTGTGTGATTCCAGTTTTGCTTCCTGCCTGAGTTTCCCTCCACTTTGATTATCTTCACCAGTTTCACCTGTGTCTCGTTATCCACACCTGTCTTCCGTTGTTAATCACTCCCTGTGCATTTAAGCTCTCTGTCTCCCTGTGTCTGTCAGTTCATTAGATGTCATTCCCCATGTTACTCCTCGTGCTTTCCTCGTGCTTCTGTGGATTTTTTTTTGTTTCATAGATTTTGATTCCAGTGTTTTAGTTTGTAGTAAGTTTGTTTGTTTCATTAAATCATTTCTTTGTTTTATCTGCATTTGGGTCCTCCGTTTTGAGTTTTTTTGCCTGAACCTGACAGTTGTCATTCTATTCACTTTATTCTGTGAAGAACTCACATTTAGTGTTGTTTCTGGTGGTATAAAGTCATTGTTACTGTGCCCCCTTGCAATTTGGGGATTTTTTTTTTTCTTTTTCTTTTTTTTTTTTTGGTAGGTAGATGATGCTGAGCTAATCATTTCAAAGTAGCTCACAAGCCAAAAAAGTTTGGGCAGCCCTGTTGTTTATTATACAGAGCCACTATAATTAATATGCAGTGTTTGCCAGTGTGCCCAGAGGCTGCTGCCATGTTGTTAATTAGCAACATTTATGCAGAGCGCATAAATGCAGAGTTATGTAGAGTTACCTGTTCTTGTTGGAGCATGAGGAGTACGGTGGGCCCCACCTTAATCTGCCTGCAGGTGGAGACTAATGCTTCTTTTGGTTCTCAGTTTCAGTATGGAAGGGGAAGTTATACCCATGAAACCAGGACTCTGTTCATGAACTCATCATGATGAAGCTGACTCTGTGTGCCGCTCTCATTTGGATGATCTTCAGCTCTGGTAATGTTACTCTTTCCTGTCAGAGTTTATCTATTTGAGGTAGATCGGAAATGGGGGAGAGACATGCGGTAAAAGGCCTCAGGCCGAATTCGAACCCGGGTCATCTGCATATATGGGGCGCGCCTTAACCACTCGGCAGCCTGCATCCCAAACTATTTTGAGCCTCAGAGGGGAAATTCTGGCATAGCAGCAACACAAGAGAAGATCACAATAAGAATGGAAACATGCAGTAACTTCAGCTCTGTGCATGAAAGTTTGTATGTCTGTCAGTCAGCAGTAGACTCAACTGTGAATGTTTAAGAAGGTGTTAACACTATATATGAGATATATGACTCAGACGAAACGTTTATCTTGTAGATGATTGTAGATGATTTTTTCATTTGAAGGAAAAAGGAGCACAGTGCAGGATTTTGACTTCTTAAGGTGCACAACAACAAAAAAAGACTGAAGAGCAACAAACATGTTTTGGCTCAGGAAGACATCACGTTGAAACACATTTGCTGTGTTCTTTCTTTCCATGTAAAGTAATTTAAAACCCTAAATGACATACCTCAGAGTCGACTCTTCAGGTTTATGTGTAGGATTCATTCTCACACATCTCTTTTTTCGTCCTGACTGCAGCTGAAGCTCTTCGGTGTCTACAATACAACTCTGTACACGGCACTATATCAAAACCATGCAACTCTTCTGAGCTGTGTGCAACAGTTGGTGCTAACGGTAAGACTGTGACAGAAAAGATAAAGTTGTCCTTAAGTCTTTTACTGAGTCAATTTGAGATCATATTTTGTTTTAATTGCTCTTTGTTTGTTTTTACCCTTTAAAATCTGTGTTCAGGTTTTTTCTGCTGGTTACAGATTTAATTACACAATGAGGATCTGTGTTCCACCATCAGTCTGTGCTGCACAGGATCAGATATTCTCAGCCAGTTATAAATAATTCATAGTGGCTGTATTCATTCATTGCTGCAACACAGACAACTGCAACAGTGACACTTTAGCCTGTGAGTATTTCTGCTGACAAGGTTTCAGTAAACAGGAAATTCTTTACTCCTTTGTTCCTGAATACACTTTAATCTACCCTTCAATGATGTTGACTGATAAAATGAACTTTTAGATACCATAGTACAACCCCCAATTCCACAAAAGTTGGGGCACTTTGTAAAATCTTTATAAAAATATAATACAGTAGTTTGCAAATTAGGGATATGAGGAATTGTTGATATTATTAGCATATTTCAGCACTGATGGATTTTATTCTATATAATTCAGTGTGTTTCCATGCTGTGCATGCATTCCATTGTTTTCCTTTGCATGATGAGGGCTGAGCCATCTCACATCTTTGGTATCTTTGCTCTGAGTTTTGTGCAAATCACTGTGGTGCTAACCCGACATGTCAGATGGATGTGTTTCACACATCCATCTGGAAAACTTTCCATAGAAGGCGTTTGGGAAAGGGCAGAGCCTTTAAAAAAAAACCTCTGAGGGTGATTGGGTGAACGCTCTGTCCGTCACATCTTTACGGGCCAATCAGAGCAACAAAACACAAGACATAGCTGCTACTGAGGAGTAAACTCCATAGAGAACTGCATAACGTGAACCATGGCGACTGTAGACATGTCAGTACACGACTTTAGTCGTTTTTGAAAAGAAAACAACTCACTGCTGGTCTTTGTTTTTCTTTATTGACAAAATCTCTTCAAGTTCTGATAAAACTGGTGCTTTATCGGCATCCACGCTAATGTCTTCTGCCATAATTGCATCTGCCTCTTGTTGCTGCTTGCTTACGTCACGACTCTGCCGCGCCTGAAAGTACCGGCCCTCTCAACGCTGATTGGTCCTGTCACTTTCTAACCGGGCCCAAATGGTTCAGATGGGAGCGTTGCAAGATGGATTCACCAGTGAGAAACAAGGAAACAGGCGTATCCACCTGCTTTGCGAGGTTAGGGATGCAGGGTGCTGTAGTGAAAGCAATGCAAAAGTTACTAATAGTGTTGGTTTAATGGGATGGGAAGAATGACGAGGTACAGAGTGAACAGCAGGTTGGCAGGGTAGAAGGGCATCAAACAAAATGCCCAAAACCAAACTCCGAACCTATGGAGACAGTTCAGTGCTGCAGCTCCCACCCTCTGGAACACTCTTCCTGCAGACGTTCGTAGCGCTCCATCTCTGGACATTTTCAAAAAAACGTCTCAAGCACCACCTGTTCACCACAGCCTACAGTCTTCACTAAACCACCCCTCACACTCATCCTACCCCTCACATAGTTTGTCCATGTATATATGTTCCTGTAAAGCGTCCTTGGGTTTCTTGAAAGGCGCTATATAAATTCAAGGTATTATTATTATTAAACAAAATAGGGCAGTGGTCAGATAAAACAGGCTCTTCATAAGTAAAAGAGCTGAAAATAAAACCCAAAGTAAAAACAAGATCCAGAGTGTGGCCGTGTTTATGAGTTCGCCTGCCACATGTTGAACAGGATTAAACAAATCTACTAGATTAAGAAATTCAATTGCAAATCTGTTTGAGGGATCATCAACATGGATATTAAAATCACCTGCTAGAATCACTTTGTCATAGCTCAGAACAATAAATGACATAAAATCAGAGAATTCAGGTAAAAAGTCAGCATTTAGGTGAGGGGGGCGATAAATAACTACACAGAAAAACGGCTCTGGGCAGCAAATGAAAAACAAGAGTCTCAAAAGAAGAGAGAGGTTTAAAACAAAAATAGTGACATTTAAAAGTGTTCTTGTAAATGACTGCTGGTCCTCCACCACGACCAGTGGTTCTTGGGGAGCTGAAGTCCTCAGCTGTCCCTCAGCTGAAGTCTGAGGGACAGATTTCTAGTAGCTGGGCCTGATCACCAGGTTTCAGTGATGAGTAAAAAGTCCAAGTGGGCAGTGGTGATAAAATATTCTAAAATTAAAAGTCTTGCTTGAAATTGATCTTATGTTAAAAAGTGCCAATTTAACATGGATATCAGGTGTGGAGGAGGTGATGGGAGGGGTGAGAGCGATTTGCCTGAGATTACTGAGGTTTGAGTAGGTGGGGGCTTTAGAGACTTTGTTTGATCCATCTGGGATTCTCAGAGGAATATGACAGTGTGTTTGGGGATCCAGTTTCTATTCCTGACCAGAGGGGGGAGCTAGAGTTCTGTATGGATGGGGCGGGGCAGACTTGCTGTGGTAGCTAGCTCTTTTTACTGGTTAACTTTTTTTCAGACTTTCAGTTAACTTTATGTTCCATTTTTTGTTTCAGTTCCTGATATTGAGCCAAATGGCCTGAACTGTTCCACCTGCTATCAAAACTTCTGCAATACGCTGAAGTGTGTTGGCACACAGGACCGCTGCTTCCATGGAACTGGTGAGCTCTTCTACAGAAACTCATTGTGCAATTTATGTTGACTAAACAGTAGTTCCCCAACTTTTCTATGCTGGGCTCTTCCTTAGCTGATGAGAATGTTTCAAAGCCCCCAACTTATGATTGTTATCTTGTTAAAGTTGCAGTCTTTTGTATTAATTTTCCACATAAGGCTCTCTGAGAGAGCAGTTTCCCTCCTCTGAGAATCTTCCACAGACTTTTTTCCTGCACGTGTTTTTGGCCAATCACAACACAGCATATTAGCATCAAACTCAGTGATAGACATCAAGAGAACTCCAGAAATATGTAGCTAAAATATCTCAATCGCCCCCTTGTGGCTGGCTGCAGTACAGGTGGTAGGGACTGATCTCATTGTTAAAGGCTTAACGTTCCACTGAATTTGGAAAGAAATATTTTTATAAGAATCTTTTAATTAGAACAAAATATAGATTTTATTTCAATTTACTTCAATGTCCCGCCCCCACAGCGTCAGTCAAAAAAAGCTGGCCCTTATGAAAATGGAGTTGATGACTCGGCACGAAATGGTGGTAACAGACAGGCTTTATTGTACATCAGCCATGTGAACAAGAAAACTAGCGTGCTGATTGGCTGGCAGACACAGAACATTACTGTTGGCAGATGCAGCAAGAGAGAAGGAAATGTTATGAGGGGAAAAGCTACTCAAACACTGAGTGACTGTATGATCTATTTACCATCAAAAACCAGCCCAGCCTCCAGATTAGCCACTCCAGGCCTGAGTTCAGACAACTTAAGGTGATAACAGAGACTTTCATTCAACATTTGTGTGGAAGTAACAAAACTGACAATCAGAGTTTGCTTCAGTCCACACAGCATGGTGTACTAAAAAAGATTTTTCTTTGTTCCATACACAGATACCTTTCAATTCCACGGCTGTGTGTCTGCAAACGTGTGCGAACAACGATATGAACGGCCAGACGGTTATTTGTTGTCGAATTTTCCTTTAGGTGTCGATGCATTAAAGTGTTGGAAAGCTTCCCTGCGTGATTCAGCTCTGACCACCAGACTGAGTTTGTTTCTGTTCCTGCTCGCTCTTTTTACACTTTTCATCAGTTAAACCCAAGAACCGCACTTCCTGGATGTGATGCTGAACTTTAAGGTTCATGTTATTGTCCATCACAGTTCTATAAGAGCAATGCAATGCTCTTGTTTGTTTTGTTCTCAAAATGTGCTTTTGGTTTAATAATCTGCCAGTTTTAAATTTTATATTCTCGTAAATCACTCTGTCACTGAAAATAAAGGCTTTTTGTTAGTTTTAAAATTATTATTATTATTATTTACACATTTACACAAGTATGAAAAGAGTAAGTGGTGCCTCTTTAACAGCTTTTCTCCCTCATGTCATAAATTCTGCTTTTATAGATGATATACCGTTAAGCAAATAAATCTCATGGTTAGGATGAAATGACAACTCAATTCAGGATGAGAGGTTATGAGGAAGTCATGATGAGTGGTTTCTTTTTGTTGTGGTTTTAAATAAACTAAAAAGCCCAAATGGTACCAGATGATGAGCTTTATAGGAAACGTGATGGGAACTTACAGAGCATTCAGAAATATTTCAGACCCCCATCACTTTTTCAGTTTTGTGAAAAAAAAAACAAAAAAACATTTTAATTCTCATTAATCTACATTCAATACCCAATCATTACAAAATCAAACAGAATTTAAGATTTTCCTTTTTGTTTTTCAAAATTTCAAAAGGAAACTTCACGTTTACGGAAGAATTAAGACCATTTACAACAACACTTTAAATGTAGTTAGGTGTCTTAATTTTCCTTGGAGCCCCCCCAACATTAACCTAAGAAAGGCTGAACCTCCCTACATCTACCTAAGAAAAGCTGAGCCCCCCCTACATGTACCTTAGAAAAGCAGAGCCCCCCCAAATGTACCTAAGAAAGGCTGAGCCCCCCCTACATGTACCTAAGAAAAGCTGAGCCCCCCTACATGTACCTAAGAAAAGCAGAGCCCCGCCAAATGTACCTAAGAAAGGCTGTTCCCCTACATGTACCTAAGAAAAGCTGAGCCCCCCTACATGTACCTTAGAAAAGCAGAGCCCCCCCAAATGTACCTAAGAAAGGCTGAGTTCCCCTACATGTACTTAAGAAAGGCTGAGCCCCCCCTACATGTACCTAAGAAAAGCTGAGCCCCCCTACATGTACCTAAGAAAAGCAGAGCCCCCCCAAATGTACCTAAGAAAGGCTGAGCCCCCCCTACATGTACCTAAGAAAAGCTGAGCCCCCCTACATGTACCTAAGAAAAGCAGAGCCCCCCCAAATGTACCTAAGAAAGGCTGAGCACCCCCCTACATGTACCTAAGAAAGGCGGAGCACCCCCCTACATGTATCTAAGAAAGGCTGAGCACCCCCCTGCATGTACCTAAGAAAGGCTGAGCACCCCCCTACATGTACCTTAGAAAGGCAGAGCCGCCCTACATGTATCGAGAAAGGCAGGGTCCCCCTCTGTGTCATTGGCTGCTATGGGCATAAAAGGAGAGAAACTCATGCTGTGGCCCCCATCCTCCCCTGACCTCAACCCTATTGAGAAGCTAAAGATGTTTTTGATTGAAATAGCTTTGATTTCAGTCAATCATACCTTCTAATGCTGAAAATTCAACAAATGACCATTTTCAGTTCTTTACACCTAAAAATGTTTTGAAACAATGTCGTGCATAATAATTTGGAACGGTGCATTTTGAGGTTTTTATGTTTGCACAAAAAAATAGTTATTATTGGGAGGTTTGTTCAATAAAATTTGATTTATGCTCTAGTTGATGAATTGAAAATTATACTGACTGTCATTTGCATCAATTATTTGGGAAAATCAGAGAAAAACACCATTTGCATAATAATTTGGAAGGCGGTGTACTTGTCAGATGAATGAGGCCTAAAGTAAATGTTCAGAGGTATTTCTGACTTGAAATAAGATGGACTGATGTCCGGATTTTTTTAAGTGTCTGACACATAAGGCACTTGAAAAGATTTCCAAGAAGGCAGAATCAGTCAGTGAGCCAACAATTGCTGTTTTAAGACAAATTACAACATTAACTAATCAGGAAAATGTCAAAATGAAAATGACATCCAATGCCCAGCATGAAGAAAATTCAGTAAGAAAATACTCAAAAACCCAAGTTCACCACCATGAGTAAAACAAACACAGGTTTGGTCGCTAAAGACCACCAAACATATCCTCAAAGGTCCCATTTCATTTCATGGGAAATGAAGATTTAAAGAAGAGCTTGGTTGCATTTAAGAAACGTAAGAGACTGTGGCATTTTGTGACTGTAATGCCGAGCCGGCCCAAGGCATAAGCGACATAAGCAGCTGCTTAGAGCCCCGTTGCAACCAGGGGGCCTCCAAGAGCCAGGCTGTGAAGGGGAATGAGGTGCTGAGAGTAGAAGTCAGGAAGAAACAGGGCTCCACTTACCTTACCAAGATTTAATAGTTCAAGTCGATGTTTTACATCGGGGGATTCATATAACGCTCTTTTAGGCTGTTTCTCAAGTCTGTTTATTAAAATGAATGTAATGTACTGTTCTTGAACGCACCACACAACAGTCAAACAGCGTCTCTGCACCTCAGCAGTGTTACAGGCATGCTAAACACCAGCTAGAGTCCCGTCAAACTCGTGGTTTTCTTAAGTTTCTGTTACACACACACAGTAACATAATTATAGAGTAATGACTGGAGTGATAGGAGTAGTTAATATGCTAAGCCACTAGGCGGCGCCAAGGTAATGTTTAGACCTGTGAGCTACAGTACATATATTGTCAATACTAGATAATACAAGTGAGTTGTAGAAGAAGAAAAAGATAATGGCTGTATGTGGTACTTACCTACTGCACAGAGACATTAAAATATAATGTTCAACAGACCCATGTATCTTTCATGTGTTAAAGAAAAACAACAATGATGGGACTTTATTGATCCGTGCCCTATTACTTTTGTGTTTTATGAGGAAAACCAAGCTTGAATCAAGTCAGAAGTCTATGTGTAATATCTGACTATAGGGGGGGATTTCATGTTAATACTGATCATTAACAGAGCTGTAAAGTAAATGATTATTATATAAAACAAGCTGACTGTTGTGTGTTTTTAAAGGGAGGGTGTGGGACATCAGCAGGTTTATTTCTGACAGAGGTGCAAAAAAGTAGTAGACTATTGTACTCAAGTAAAAGCAAAGTTAGTTTGGATAAAATATACTTTAGTAGAAGTAAAAGTAGTAATCTGTAAATCTACTCAAGTAAAAGTAAAGAGTAAGTAATTTAAAATTTACTCAAAGTACTGAGTAGCTATTTTTGATACCTGAGGTGGTTATACAGTAAAATATGATCTTTTCTTAATGTGAAATAATTTCAAGAGAATATGAATCTATAACCAGGTTGTTTATTATAAGGTGAGACTTAACCTAAAGTCAAATGCATCAGCTGTTTTAGGATGGAATGTGGAATCATTCTCTCTCTTGTCATGTGCTGTGAAAGTCAAACTTTTGTTCATTTCTTGTTAGCAGAAAGCTAGAATCGCCTCATTTTGATTTTGAGTGTTTTTTTTTTACTTGGTACCTAATGCTTTTTAAAATGTAGTGAAGTACAACACTTCCCTCAAAATGCACTTAAGTAAAAGTAAAAGTAGTGATTTTGAAAAGTACTCAAAAAAGTACAAGTAGCCTACACAAAAAGCTACTCAATTACAATTACTTGAGTAAATGTAGTTAGTTACTTTTAACCCCTGATTTCTGTGTGTTTTGTACATAAATGTAAGTTATTACCATTTACAAGTTAAAAAGATTAATCTTATTGTTTTAGTTTGGATGCATGACGACGAGGTTGGTCTCTAAAAGAATGACTGACAGATAAGAAAAAGAGGAAGAAGTCCATCTCCTTCACAAGTGTCCACTCCTGCAGACTTCAGGAATATCTGTGTGCATAAAGGTAAAACCCAGAACATCCCAGCAGAGACAGAGGAGTGAAGGACTTCCTGGTCTCCCAGAGACAATCACAGTCCTCTCCAGAACCACAACAGTCCAGCTCACACCTCAGTTTACTGCATGCATGCCAGTGGGCCCAGAGTGTGGATCTAATAGTCACTACCATTATCAATAGGGATGTCCATCAGCAGACTAAAAAGACACACTGGACAAATACATGAGTCTAGTTTAACATTTGAAGAACCAACTGAAATAAAACACTTCAGCTTTAACTAAAGTAATGTATGCAGCGTTATATGTTGAATTTCTCTCAATATCTATAATGTGGTTTGAAATGAAATGAAATGAACAAAATCTCAAGTTCTGTTACTCCTTTTTTTCTCCACTGGGGTTTAGATTAACTGTATATGTACAGGTTATTCAGCATTGACTGCATCAGTAAAAGTGATCGGCAGTTGGGGACCCCCAATCAAAGTCTGCTTAGGTCCCCAAGTAAGCTTGGGCCGGCCCTGCCTTAATGTGCATGGTGGGGTCTATTGCTCCCTCTACTAGAAACCCTCTCAACTGGTGCAGAAGAGGAAGGAACTGACAGCACTTTCAGTGCCAACTTGTGGAGTTGTGGGAATCTGTCATGGCTTTTGTCCCAGAAGACAAGTGCATTGTCAGTGTCAGAATCCTGGATGGCATCAAAGTATTTCCTTATCTGAGTTCTAATTCTTTGTGTTGCTAATGTATAATGGTCATGACATATTAACTGCCTTCTTGTATTTCTATATTGCTGCTGCTGTATCTTGGTCATTTTATGATAATGCAGTGCACTTTATATACACTATATTGCCAAAAGTATTCACTCACGCATCCAAATGACCTCACAAATGTGCTTCTGGAAGAATGGTCAAAAATTCCCATAAACAAACTCCTAAACCTTGTGAAAAGCCTTCCCAGAAGAGCTGAAGCTGTTATAGCTACAGAGGGTGGACCCACGTCAGATTAAACCCTATGGATTAAGAATGGGATGTCACTGAAGTTCATATGCGAGTCAAGGCAGGTGAGCAAATACTTTAGGAAATATAGTATATCTCATAGAATTGGGTCTATTTATGGTTTTATTTATCTAGTGTGTTCGGCCCTTTAAAATACATATGTGAAAATTACTTTTCTTACCTTTATACAATTTTACATAGTAGGACTAGTGATAGTTTAGTATTTAACAAGTTATTAAAAAAAAAAAAAACAACAATTAAAAGCTCATGAATTCCACTGTCAGACTAGTTATACCTTTTAAAGGCCTATCAAATATAAAATTGGATGCTTCTTTTCAAGATTCACAGGTATAAATATGGCAAATAATTTTCTCTGAGTGCTAAATGTGTGCTAACCTGTCAGTGTCTTCTTCAGTTCATCTCTGAACTTTTTCAGTGATGTTGCATTTTCTCTATTTGTAAGATCCAGATCCACCCAGCTAAGTGGTGAGAGTCCAACGCAGTGATGGTGGCTCCAGTTTTCCTCCGTATTCGTCTATAATAAACGTGCAGCGTTTGCTAGTGTGCCCAGAGACTATGAATGATTTCTGCACAGTTACCTGTTCTTGTTGGAGCATGATGAGTACGGTGGGCCCAACCTTAATCTGCCTGCAGGGGGAAACGTCTTCATCTGTTGAACCTCAGCTTCAGTATAAAAAGGGAAGCCAGGACTCTGTTCATGAACTCATCATGATGAAGCTGACTCTATGTGCCACTCTCGTCTGGATGATCTTCAGCTCTGGTAACGTTACTCTTTCCGGTCAGAGTTTATTTATTTGAGGTAGATAAAAAATGCATTTAATGAAAGCTGTCAGGATACGATGAGCTAAAACTCTTTTGAGCCTCAGAGGGGAAATTCTGGCATTGCAGCAACACAAGAGAAGATCACAATAAGAATGGAAACATGCAGTAACTTCAGCTCTGAGCATTGAAGTTTGTATGTCTGTCAGTCAGCAGTAGACTCAGCTGTGCATGTTTAAGAAGGTGTTAACACTATATATGAGATATATGACTCAGACAAAACGTTTATCTTGTAGATGATTGTAGATGATTTTTTCATTTGAAGGAAAAAGGAGCACAGTGCAGCATTTTGACTTCTTAAGGTGCACAATAACAAAAAAAAGACTGAATAGTCATCTCTCAGATCTGTGCTTTTGGGTTTTTATTACTTGGCATGGCAGCGTACCAACAACAACAAACATGTTTAGGCTGAGGAAGACAGCATGTTGAAACACATTTTCTTTGGTTTGTCTATGACCATGCAAAGTAATAAAAACCCCTAAAGACACACCTGAGAGTCGACTCTTCAGGTATTTATATGTGATTCATTCTCACACATCTCCTTTCCCTCCTGACTACAGCTGAAGCTCTTCAGTGTCTGAACTACGATCTAATACAGGACACTATATCATCACCATGCGACTCTTCTGCTGAGCTGTGTGCAACAGCTGGCGTTAACCGTAAGACTGTGACAGAAAAGAAACAGTTGTCCTTGAGTCTTTTACTGAGTCAATTTGAGATCATTAATTGCTCTTTGTTTGTTTTTACCCTTTAAAATCTGTTTTCAGTGTTACCTGGGGATGACAGATATAATGGAACCATGAGGATGTGTGTTCCACCATCAGTCTGCGCTGCACAGGATGAGATATTCTCAGTCAGTTATAAAGAATTGATACTGGCTGCATCTATTCGTTGCTGCAACACAGACAACTGCAACAGTGGTATTTTAACCTGTGAGTATTTCTGCTGACAAGGTTTTAATGAACAGGAATTTCTTTATTCCTTTGCTCCTGAATACACTCTAATCTACCCTTCAATGATGTTGACTGATAAAATGAACTTTTAGATGCTATAGTACAATCCCCAATTCAGGGGCAGAGCTAGACCTTGCCAACATTAGGGGCTAATGTTGGCAAGGCAAATAGCATAACAGAATTTAAAAACTGGCCTCATCTATAGGTACTATGTGATCTATTCCTTTCAGACTCGCTCTGTTTTCTGCCCTCTCTTCCTCTTCTAATCTTCTTTCATTCTCTCCCTTTCTCCCTCTGCTCCACTCTTTTACTCCTGGATGGAAGTTTGCTCCACTGAAAGCAGAAAATAGAAAAACAAGGAGTTTTAGATTCATGACCATGATATCACCGTTAAAAGATGAAGTTTTACATGTGTCTTAGTCACATCAACTCTTGGCTCCTCTGCTATCTTTTCTCCGACTGCCTCTCTTTCACTTCCTCTTCTCTACCTCCCAATTCTCCTCTGTGTTTTTTACATTTTCTTTCACTTCATGTTTTGTGATTCCTCAAATCTGAATGCAGCCTCAGCCTTTCTTAATATTTCTCCTCACCACACATTTCCTTCCCTTTTTTCCTGACATCTGTTGTTTCTCTCCCTCCTCTTCATCAGCACTCCTCTTCTGTAGAGTCTTCTTCTTCAGCTGCTTCTTACTCATCTTTTTTTTACAACTTTCCCTCACTTAGCACCTTTATTTATTTTTATCCTTCCATTAACTAAAAACTACTAAAAAGCATCCACACCCATAGGCACCAGCCGGGCATGTAGGATTTTCTTCAGACTTGTTTGGGGCATCTTCCTCCTGAAATCTTTGAGCTTTATAAGATTTATTTCCTATATTGTGGTGTGTTTTACACTTTTTTTTTCTTTTTTAACTAAAATGAAGTCGCTAAATTAAATCAATAAGGTCAGACTAAAGTCTAAGTCTAAAAGCCACATAATATTTTCTATGTATAAGATCCAAGATAAAGTAGAAACCAAATCCTGAGAGAGGTTCATGATTGCCAATATTTTAATGAGTGGATAAGGTTATTATTTTCTATCTAAAAAGAGTTGAAAAGATCATAAAATACTCCAGCCTATACTTCAGCAAAAACATGGTTTCTTTTAAATCATCTTTTATTCTACATGAATTGTGTCTGAACCATGTAAGTGTGTGCACAAGAGTTTGTTGAAAATGATAAAAGAGTTATCTCTTTTTCCAAAACGAGTGAGACTTTGTTCATATTTAACATCTCTGTTGTGCTGAGTGTGTGTGTGTGTGTGTGTGTGACAGACTGACCCAGGATCAGCAGCACCACTGAGCAGACCCACAGGATCAGATCACTGTTTATCAAACATGGTCAGAACTCAGAGGAAAACTTAAAGGAGTGTTGTCTGAAACATGGAGGATGCAGATTTATTTTCTCAGCTAAAGCTCAGTCATCCTGATTGATCAGGCGGACGTGTGTGTTTTAGCTTTAATCAGAGCAGAGAGTCCCTGACTCAAAACGACACAGACACAAGCAGACACACGACACTAACGAGCTGTGAGCTCAGGCTGAATGAACGTGCTGAATGTTGGCTGTCTACTAAATCAGACTTTAGAAACTTTACCTGTATTGTACTGAACACCCACTCTCCTCTTTGCACTTTCCTTCAACTCCACAGCCTCAGCGTCTACCAAAGATTCCATATTAACAACAAGAGCACTCACTTCATCCCTAATTCAAGCACAATTAATAACTTAATGGAGGAGCAAGTCTCTCTGAGACTAAATAGGTTCGGGGCGTTTATGAAAACATCCGGGGCTTAAGCCCATGTAGCCACCCCCTAACTCTGCTGCTGCCCCAAATCCATGAAAGTCGGGGCACTTCGTAAAATCTTTATTAAAAAATAGAATACAGTTATTTACAAATTAGGGATAAGGAATTGTCCAAGGAATTGTCCATGTCATTAACATAATTCTGCACTGATGGATTTAATTCTAAATGATTCAGTGTGTTTCCATGCTGTGCATGCATTCCATTGTTTTCCTTTGCAGAGATGATGAGGGCTGAGCCATCTCACATCCTTGGTATTTGTGCAAATCACTGTGGTGCCTCATGGAAACAAAACATAGAATAACGGCGGGGCCGATGCATCATCATCATGTGCTAAAGTGTCTAAAGTCATGAGCATTTACCCTCGATGCTGCAGACAACAGTGTTTAAATTCCTGCTGCAGAGTGGGTCTGGTGGACCTGCTGCTGTATAAGATTTTTTTTTTTTTTTTTTTTTTAATCAAGACGGCCAAAATAGTTTTGTTAAATTTCTTATCAGGGATTTTCTTCAACACATTTACGAGACATATAGGTAGTATTTTATGATATTTGCCCTTGGCCCCTTTTAAAACTGATTTGATGAATACTGAAATCACCCCAGACACTTGTGTCAGGCTCACACTCAATTGAACAGACATGGGAGGGACCCAAACCAGGGAAACAGCACACCAGAAGGGGTACACCACCACCCAGGACACCAACTCCTCCACCCGTGGCTCTCAGCTCTGAGAGGACAAAAATGAACAATTAGATCGGCCAAATTAACAGAATGCACAGAAACAATTGCCAAACAATTCCTCAAAGGTTAATTCAAATACCTTAATGCAAATAAGTAAATTCATAATTTCCCAAACAAATCAAGTAATTAATCAAAGAAAATACCAACCCCCAAAATTAACCCAAAATAAACCTCAAAAAGAAGATACAAATAAATCCAAGGTAGTCAACATCAGCTGCTCTCCTCTCATCCTCGTCTGCTTTTATGCTGCATTAGAGTGACACACACAAACGTGACGCTAACGCACACACCTACACTGAAACACACACTAACATGTTGGTAGTGTAGACTTCAGGCTTCTATCTGTTGAGGGCAAAAGTCTGAGAATACTGGAGGATAAACAGCAGAACTTTCTCCTCTTAAAGCTTCTCTCTGACCACGGAGGGTCAGCGCTGTGTGTGCACTCCAGCTCTGTGTCTCCGTGTCACCCGCGTGAGTCAGGGGTGTGCGCTATGGTAAAAAAGAAAATTGGTAAATATTCCCATAATAATATATGTTTATGGGAACAAATAAATGTTAAAATCTCTGCATTTGCATTGTTAAAAGAAACTACTTAAACGTTTAGCAAGTCTTTATTTGCAGGGAATAAATGTGCTGTTTATTGATAATTAACAGATATAAAAGACAACAGGAACACTAAAGTAGACATTCAACTTAATTTTACACATAAAGACCCTGACACACCTGTCTGAGGAGAATTAGAAATGTTCATGAAACCTGCTGCAGTTTTTTTTATTTTATTGTACAATAAACAGTTCATTAACAGTGTTTTATTGTTAGTAGAAACTTATTACCGTTAAAGACTTATATCTGACAAAACCCATTTAATCTCCAGTGACTCTGTCTCTATCAGTGAAGTCTGACTCATGTCTCTGTAGAGTTTCATATGTACACAGAGAAGAGCTTTATTAAGAGGAGAGACAGAGAGAGAGAGGACAAGATGTAGCTATGTTCATTTAAGTTTCCACAATAAATGTGGCTCACAAAAAAATAACAAAAAAAAAAAATCCCTCCGCCAGTCAGGCATTTCAGCAGGCATCCCAGATAGTTGCAGTCAGCCATATACTAGGTTTTTACCTAGTCTTGTTACCCCACTGTTTGTTACAGATGCTGACAGCTAAAAATAGCAAAGATAACTACCTTCCAATCCTCAAACAGCGTCGAGTGTGGATGAAAGTATGTCTGGATATTTTGCATAGGTGATTATTAAAGCCTACAACCTGTTGTATCATACTGTATTTGATACATACTTTTATGATACCTATATCACATCAATATGATCAATAAATTACTAAAAGAAACCTCTGAAGAAAATCTGAGGGCCAGTACTTTCAGGCACGGCGGAGTCGTGACGTAAACAAGCAGCAACAAGAGACCGGTGCAATTATGGCGGAAGAGCTTAGCGTGGATGCTGCTAAAGCGCCAGTTTTATCAGAACTTGACGACATTCCTTCATTAAAAGAAGAACAAAGAACAGCAGTGAGTTGTTTTCTTTTCAAAACAACAAAAGTCGAGTACTGACATGTCTACAGTCGCCATGGTTCACCTTATTCCTCGGTAGCTGTGCACGCGCACCTTGGTCGCAGTTGCATCACATGTTTTGTTGCTCTGATTGGCCCGTAAAGATGTGACGGACAGAACGTCCATCCAATCACACTCTGAGTTTTTTTCAAAGGCTCTGCCCTTTCCCAAACGCTTAGTATTGAAGGTTTTCCAGAAGTCATGTTACTGGTGCGACCATAGCAGTTGTTTTCTGAGTTTCAGTTTGGTTGAAAAGGATTTTCAGATCACGTTACTGTTTCTGAATTCTAAAGCTAGCTCTTTTCACTATCTAACATGTTTTCAGACTTTCAGTTAACTTAATGTCTCATTTTTTTTTTTTTTTATGTTTCAGATCCTGAGCTTAAACCAAACGGCCTGGAGTGTTCCACCTGCACTGATCAAACTGTCTGCAACACGACAGTGGAGTGTTTAGGCACTCAGGACAGCTGCTTCAGTGGAACAGGTGAGCTCTTATAGAGAAAGACGTCTTTGCAAATTACACCGCGTTCTAAATTATTATGCAAATTGGTTTTTAGTGTCATAAACATTCAATTTTTTGTTTTTTAATGGAACTCATGGATGGTGTTGTGTCTCAGGGCTCTCTGGATCACTGAAATCAATCTCAGACACCTGTGATCATTAGTTTTCCAGGTGA
This sequence comes from Cheilinus undulatus, assembly GCF_018320785.1. Taxonomy (NCBI): domain Eukaryota; kingdom Metazoa; phylum Chordata; class Actinopteri; order Labriformes; family Labridae; genus Cheilinus; species Cheilinus undulatus. The sequence goes on along the minus strand of NC_054871.1, from coordinate 4,073,213 downwards.
GCCCAATTAAAGGAAAACTACTTAAGAAGGATGTTCCACATTATTAAGCAGGCCACAGGTTTCAGCAATATGGGAAAGAAAAAGAATCTCTGCTGCTGAAAAGTGTCAAATAGTGCAATGCCTTGGACAAGGAATGAAAACATTAGATATTTCATGATATATTAGGCGTGATCATCATAGCACAGACAGGTTCGTGCAGATAAAAGCATAATGAGGAAGGTTTCTGACAGACAAATTCATCAGATTAAGAGAGCAGCTGCTAAAATGCCATTACAAAGCAGCAAACAGGTATTTGAAGCTGCTGGAGCCTCTGGAGTCCCACCTGGAGTCTTGTTTACTGATGAGTGCTGTGCAACCCTGGATGGTCCAGATGGAGGAGTAGTGGATGGTTGGTGGGTGGCCACCATGTCCCAACAGGGCTGCAGTGTCAGCAAGGAGGGGGCGGAGTCATGTTCTGGGCGAATCATGAGGAGAGAGCTGGTAGGCCCCTAGGGTCCCTGAAGGTGTGAAAATGACCTCGGCAAAGTATAAAGAGTTGCACTGACCACTTTCTGCCATGGAACAAAAAGAAGAGCCATGCCTTCTGTAGCAAAATGATTTTCATGCATGACAAGGCACCATCTCATGCTGCAAAGAATCCCTCTGTGTCATTGGCTGCTATGGGCACAAAAGGACAGAAACTCATGGTGTGGCCCCCATCCTCCCATGACCTTTAACCCTGTTGAGAACCTTTGGAGCATCCTCAAACTAAAGATCTATGAGGGAGGGAGGCAGTTCACATGAAAACAGCAGTTCTGGGAGGATATTCTGACATCTTGCAAAGAAATTCAAGCAGAAACTCTCCAAAAACTCATAAGTTCAATGGATGCAAGAATTGTGAAGGTGATATTAAAGTAGGGCTCCTATATTAACATGGAACTTGGCCTGTTAAGATGTTTTTGATTGAAATAGCTTTGATTTCAGTAAATATGACCTCCTAATGCTGCAAATTCACAAATGACCATTTTCAGTTCTTTAAACCTATAAAATCTTTTGAAACTCTACCGTCCTTAATAATGTGGAACAGTACATTTTAATAATTGTTATCATTATGAATTTTGTTCAAAAACCTTTGAATTATGCTCTAACAGCTGATGACTTCAAAAGTATTCTGTCATTTGCATTTATGCTTAGGAAAATAAGAGAAAAATATCATTTGCATAATAATTTGGAATGCAGTTTATGTTGATTAAACAGTGGTTCCCCAGCTTTTTCTGCTGGCCCCTCTTCTAGCAGATGAAAATATTTAATCCCCCCATCATGAACACATACTGTACGAAAATATTCAACAATAAACTCATTGTACACTGGGAAGATTGTGTTTTCAAAAGGCTCTGCCCTTTCCCAAACGCTATGTATTAGTGGGTTCCCAGATGGATGTGTGAAACAAATCCTTCTGGCATGCCAGGTTAAGACATTTTAGTGTTTTATGAATTAAAGTCAGGACACAATGCCTGAAAACAGGACTGTCCCGGGTAAAATGAGTTGCATGGTCCCCCTAGATGGTGATACAGGCTTTTATTGCAGGTTAGCCATGGGAACAAGAAAACTAGCGTACTGATTGGCTGATGGACACAGAACAATACTGTTGGGAGATCCAGAAAGAGAGAACATTTGTGTGGAAATAAGAAAACTGACAATCGTAGTTTGCATCAGTCAACACAGCAAGACGTACTAAAACAGATTTTTTTGTGTCTCATCCACAGTGAAGAGGTTTCGCCGGATCATCCAGATCCACGGCTGTGCATCTTCAAACCTGTGTGGAGATCATCCTGACTGGGAAGGCCATTTTTTCTTTGATCATTTTTATCTTGGTACCGGTGCATCTAACTGTTGGAACGCCACCCTGCGTGATTCAGCTCTGACCACCTGACTGAGTTTGTCTCTGTTTTAAAAGCTAGCTCTTTTCACTAGCTAACTTGTTTTCATACTTTCAGTTAACTTCATGTTCCATTCTTTTTTCTTTTGTTTCAGATCCTGATCTTGAACCAAATGTTGTTTACTCTACAAATAAACTGTTTTACAGCCTGGTTCAGAAAACCAAACGTGTCTCATTAGCTAATGTCTTCATGTGCTCTCACTGTACGGAGGTTGAATTTTTTTGTACCATAGGGTAGTGCATAGTGAGCAGAGGTCATCAACTTTCTGCAGAGTCAATCGCTACAGACCTCCAAACTTCATGTGGCCTTCAGATTAGCTCAAGAACAGTGGTAGAGAGCTTTATGGAATGGGTTTCCATGGCTGAGCATCTGCATCCAAGCCAGACATCACCAAGTGCAATGCAAAGTGTCGGATGCAGTGGTGTAAAGAACAACTGGACTCTACAGCAGAGAAGGAGTGTCCTCTGGAGTGACGAATCGCGCTTCTCCATCTGGCAATCTGATGGATGAGTCTGGGTTTGGCCGTTTCCAGGAGAATGGTACTTGTCTGACTGCATTGTGTCAAGTGTAAAGTTTGGTGGAGGGGGGGTTATGGTGTGGGCTTGTTTTCAGGAGCTGGGCTTGGCCCCTTAGTTCCAGTCAAAGGAACTCTGAATGCTTCAGCATACCAAGAGATTTTGGACAATTCCATGCTCCCAACTTTGTGGGAACAGTTTGGGGATGGCCCCTTCCTGTTCCAAAATGACTGTGCACCAGTGCACAAAGCAAGGTCCATAAAGACATGGATGAGAGAGTTTGGTGTGGATCAACTTGACTGGCCTGCACAGAGTCCTGACCTCAACCCCATAGAACACCTTTGGGATGAATTTAGAGCGGAGCCTGAGAGCCAGGCCTTCTGGTCCAACATCAGTGTGTGACCTCACAAATGTGCTTCTGGAAGAATGGTCAAAAATTCCCATAAACACACTCCTAAACCTTGTGGAAAGCCTTCCCAGAAGAGTTGAAGCTGTTATAGCTGCAAAGGGTGGACCCACGTCATATTAAACCCTATGGATTAAGAATGGGATGTCACTTAGGTTTATACACCAGTCAAGGCAGGTGAGTGAATACTTTTGGCAATATAGTGTATGTAATATACAGCATCGAGTATTATTTATGCACAGTTGCCTGTTCTTGTTAGAGCATGAGGAGTACAGTGGACCCCTCCTTAATCTGCCTGCAGGGGGAAACATCTTTTCATCTTTTGGAACAAAAAGAAGAACAGTGCTGTCCGGCACCATCTCATGCTGCAAAGAATCCCTCTGTGTCATTGGCTGCTATGGGCACAAAAGGACAGAAACTCATGGTGTGGCCCCCATCCTCCCATGACCTCAACCCTGTTGAGAACCTTTGGAGCATCCTCAAGCTAAAGATCTATGAGGGTGGGAGGCAGTTCACATCAAAACAGCAGCTCTGGGAGGATATTCTGACATCCTGCAAAGAAATTCAAGCAGAAACTCTCCAAAAACTCATAAGTTCAATGGATGCAAGAATAGTGAAGGAGATATCAAAGAAGGGCTCCTATGTTAACATGGAACTTGGCCTGTTAAGATGTTTTTGATTGAAATAGCTTTGATTTCAGTAAATATAACCTCCTAATGCTGCAAATTCAACAAATGACCATTTTCAGTTTTTTTCAACCTATAAAATCTTTTAAAACTCTAAAACTGTGCTTAATAATGTGGAACAGTGCACTTTGAGGTTTATATTTTTGAAAAAATAATTATCATCATGAATTTTGTTCAAAAACCTTTGAATTATGCTCTAACAGCTGATGACTTCAAAAATACTCTGTCATTTGCATTAATATTTAGGAAAATAGAAAAGTATCATTTGCATGACAATGTGGAATGCGGTGTATGTTGATTAAACAGTGGTTCCCCAGCTTTTTCTGCTGGCCCCTCTTCTAGCAGATGAAAAGCCAGACCTTCTCGTCCAACATCAGTGTGTGACCTCACAAATGCGCTTCTGGAAGAATGGTCAAAAATTCCCATAAACACACTCCTAAACCTTGTGGAAAGCCTTCTCAGAAGAGTTGAAGCTGTTATAGCTGCAAAGGGTGGACCCACGTCATATTAAACCCTATTGATTAAGAATGGGATGTCACTTAAGTTCATATGTGAGTCAAGGCAGGTGAGCGAATAAATAGACTAGGGTCTATTTATGGCTTTATTTATCAAGTGTGTTCAGCCTCAGCCTGTAAAATACATATGTGGAAATTTTTTTGTTTTGTTCATGTGCAAGGAATTGCTTATTCTTTCATTTCTTTATGCAGGCATTTGTTTATTGTCTCCATAGGTTACACATTGTATTACTTCTTTTGGTTTCTGTTTTATTGTCAACCTGTCTTACAGTCAACTTTAAAGCCACTCAGTCATTACAGAAATGTTAGACTACCTTCTTACCTTTTTACAATTTCTACATAGTAGGATTAGTGATAGTTTAGTATTTAAAAAGTTATATAAAAAAAAATTAAAAGCTCATGAATCCACTGTCAGACTAGTTATATGTTTTTAAGGCCTTTCAAATATAGAATTGGATGCATTTTCTAAGATTCACAGATATAAAAATGGCAAAATAAATTTCTCTGAATGCTAAATGTGTGCTAACCTATCAGTGTCTTCTTCAGTCCATCTCTGAACTTTTCCAGTGATGTTGCATTTTCTCAGTTCATAAGATCCAGATCCACCCAGCTAAGTGGTGAGAGTCCACCGCAGTGATGGTGGCTAGTCAACCTCCGGTTTTCCTTCATATTTGTCTATAATAAATGTGCAGTGTTTGCTAGTATGCCTATTGACTATGTAATATACAGCATCTATTATGATTTAAGCACAGTTACCTGTTGTTGTTGGAGCATGATGAGTAAAATGGGCCCCACCTTAATTTGCCTGCAGGGGGTAATGTCTTCATCTTTTGAATCTTAGCTTCAGTACAAAGGGTGAAGTTACGCCCGTGAAACCAGGACTCTGTTCCTGAACTCATCATGATGAAGCTGACTCTATGTGCCACTCTCGTCTGGATGATCTTCAGCTCTGGTAACGTTACTCTTTCCGGTCAGAGTTTATTTATTTGAGGTAGATAAAAAATGCATTTAATGAAAGCTGTCAGGATATGATGAGCTAAAACTCTTTTAAACCTCAGAGGCTAAATTCTGGCATCACAGCAACACAAGAGAAGATCACAATAAGAATGGAAATGTGCAGTAACTTCAGCTCTGAGCATGAAAGTTTGTATGTCTGTTAGCAGTAGACGCAACTGTGCAAAGCATCAATATATGCCTCACTTAGACTAAAGGTTTAACTTGTTTTATTTCTCGTTTTACCTGCAGCAGAGTGACAATCCTGCATACATTGTAGATTATTTTTTCATTTGAAGGAAAACAAAGGAGCACAGTGCAGCATTTTGACTTCTCAAGGTGCATAATAACAAAAAAAAGGCTGAAGAGTCATCTCTCAGATCTGTGCTTTTTGGTTTGTAATACTTGGCATGGCAGCGTACCAACAACACAACAAACATTTTCCAGCTGAGGAAGACAGCATGTTGAAACACATTTTCTTTGGTTTGTTCATGACCATGCAAAGAAATAAAAAACACTTAACCCTTTACCTACTTAGTCTAAAAATGTCGGTTTGGACACGTTTTGTTATTATGGCTGTAAAATAGTCAGGAAATGCCCTAAGTGTGAGAGCTTTGCTTTCTTTTCCCAGGAGTACTTGAACTTGACTTTTCAACATCTGGTTAATGATTATTGCACATTATATGGTATTGTCAGCAGTTTAAAAGAAGGAAAAACATAAAAACAGATTTGTTTTTCATGGCTTTTATGAGAAGATATTTTTGTGACTCCTCATGAAGTTTTGATTTAACATTTCAAATGTGAACCTATACATGTTTAGAACAATCACCAGTCATTTTTTGAGTCTAGGACTCTGGGTGTGCAAAACACAGTGCAAAAGTACATAGGCGACAATTAGTGCAAATAAAGGTGAAAAAAAGGCATTCTCAACATTCTCAGTAACATATTGTTATTGCACATGACAGACAGACAAATGCCACTATCTAACGCTATTTGTTGAAAACAAAACACCACTCTTGCTCGCTCTCCTTTTACTCTCTTCCTTCACTCTCCTTTCTCACTCGTCTTCTGCCAAAGCTGCCGTTTTCGCAGTGCCGTTCGACATTACCGTAATGTATATACCACACATCATAAATTGCCGGAAAGCACAGATTCTCAGCTCTCCGTCAGCGTTGGAATTTTATAGATTGAGTAATTTTTTTGAGGTGTTACAGTGTTGAGAATCCGTGTAGCAGTCTCGCGATACTTCTGGTGTTCTGCTATGAATGCCCACGTCATATGGTTGCAAGTACCATAATGAACCATCTATGTGCGCATATCCACAATTCTCAGCTTTCCAACACTGTTGGAATTTTTCTGATCGGACAAACTTTGACAGAGTTACGGTAATAATACTCTGCACATATGAAACACAGCACTGGCACTGGCTCAGTAGGTAAAGGGTTAAAGACATACCTGAGAGTCAACTCTTCAGATTTATTCGTACGATTTAGTCACACATATCCCTCCCTCCTGGCTGCAGCTGAAGCTCTTCAGTTGCAGCCAAGTTGTCCTCAAGTCTTTTACTGAGTCAGTTTGAGATCATTTTTTTTTGTTTGTTTTAATTGCTCTTTGTTTGTTTTTACCCTTTAAAATCTGTTGTCAGTTATACCTCAGGGTGACAGATATAATTACACCAGGAGGATGTGTGTTCCGCCATCAGTCTGCGCTGCACAGGATCAGATATTCTCAGTCATTTATGATAAAATACCTCTGGCTGCATCTATTCGTTGTTGCAACACAGACGACTGCAACAATGACACTTTAGCCTGTGAGTATTTCTGCTGACAAGGTTTTAGTAAACAGGAAATTCTTCATTCCTTTGTTCCTGAATACACTCTAATCTACTCTTCAATGATGTTGACTGATAAAATCAACTTTTAGATACCATAGTACAATCCCCAATATCACAAAAGTTGGGACACTTTGTAAAATCTTTATTAAAACAAATAATACAGTTATTTACAACTTAGGGATACGAGGAATTGTCAATGTTATCAGTGTAATTCTGTGCTGATGGATTTAATTCTAAATGATTCAGTGTGTTTCCATGCTGTGCATGCATTCCATTGTTTTCCTTTGCAGAGATGATGAGGGCTTAGCGATCTCACATCTTTGGTATATTTGCTCAGAGTTTTGTGCAAATCACTGTGGTGCATCATGGAAACAAAAGATAGAATAACGGCGGGGCCGATGCATCATCATCATGTGCTAAAATGTATAAAGTCATGAGCATTTACCCTCAATGCTGCAGACAACAGTGTTAAACTTCCTGCTGGAGAGTGGGTCTGGTGGACCTGCTGCTTTATTTGTTTTTGGTTTTTTTTTTATATCAAGGTGGCCAAAACAGTTATGTTAAATTTATTAACAGGGATTTTCTTTAACTCATTTACAAGCTATATAGGTATTACTTTATGATATTTGCCCTTGACCCCTTTTAAAACTGATTTAATGAATGCTTAAATCACCCCAGATGCTTGTGTCAGGCTCACACTCAATTGCACAAACGTGGAAGGGACCCAAACCAGGGAAACACAGCACACCAGGAGAGGTGGACACCACCACCCAGGACACAGACTCCTCCACCCGTGGCTCTCAGCTCTGAAAGGACAAAAACAAAAAATTAGATGGGCCAAATTAACAGAATTCACAAAACAATTGCCAAAACCCAAATTGGTTAAAGGTTAATTCAAATACCTTAATGCAAATAAGTAAATTCACAATTTCCCAAACAAATCGAGTAATAAATCAAAGAAACTACCAACCCCCAAAATAAACCTCAAAAAGAAGAAACAACAAATAAATCCAAAGTAGTCAGCGTCAGCTGCTCTCCTCTCATCCTCATCTGCTTTCATGCTGCATAAGAGTGACACACACAAACATGATGCTCACACACACACACCTACACTGAAACTCACTCTAACATGTTGGTAGTGTAGACTTCAGGCTTCTATCTGTTGAGGGCAAAAGTTTGTGAATACTGGAGGATAAACAGCAGAACTCTCTCCTCTTAAAGCTTCTCTCTGACCATGGAGGGTCAGCGCTGTGTGTGCACTCCAGCTGTGTGTGTCTGTGTCGCCCATGTGAGCCAGGGGTGTGCGCTATGTAAAAAAAGAAAAAAAAAAATTGGTAAATATTCCCTTAATACTATATGTTTATCGGGAAAAAAATAAATGCTAAAATCTCTGCTTTTGCATTGCTAGGAAATGCTACTTAAATGTTTAGCACGCCTTTATACATCTTAGGGAATATGATAGATGTGCTGTTTATAGATAATTAAGGGATATAAAAAACAATAAGAACACTAAAGTAGACATTCAGCTTAATGTTACACATAAAGGCCCTTACACACCTGCCTGAGGAGAATTAGAAATGTTCATGAAACCTGCTGCAGTTTTTATATTTATTTTAGATTAAACAGTTCATTAACAGTGTTTTATTGTTAGTAGAAACTTACTACCATTAAAGACATAAATCTGACAAAAAACATTTAATCTCCAGTGACTCTGTCTGTAGAGTTTCATATGTACACAGAGAAGAGCTTTATTAAGAGGAGAGACAAAGAGAGAGAGGACAGCATGCAGCTATGTACATTTAAGTTTCCACAATAAATGTGGCTCACAGAAATTAGCAATAATGACAAAATCCCTCTGCCAGTCAGGCATTTCAACAGATAGTTGTGGTCAGCCATATACTAGGTTTTTACCTAGTCTTGTTACCCCACTGTTTATTACAGATGCTAACGGCTAAAAGTAGAAAGGATAACTACCTTCAATCCTCAAACAGTGTCGAGTGTGGATAAAAACATGACTGGATATTTTGCATGTGTGATTATTAAAGCCTACAGCCTAATTTTGCCAGTGAAATCCTCAACTCCTCATAATCCTCTGGGCAATCCCGTCTCTCAGAGCCATCACTATGACAACCGTATTCTCTGGAGAAATTTGAAACAATATTCAACATTAAACTCATCGTACACTGGGAAGATTGGATAAAAAAGAAAGAGAGTGGCTCTCTCTTGCAGGGCTGTGGAAAACCTTCCTCGTTTCTTCTCTTTTTGCATATTTGTCACACTTCAGTGCTGAGATGGACACAAGTCATTTTCGAAGTCTAAGTCAAGTCTCAAGTCTTTGGTCATGAGTCCAAGTCAAATCTCAAGTCTTTGTTCCCAAGTCCAAGTCAAGTCTCATGTCTCCGATGGTTGTAATGAGCGTTCTATGATCTGCCTCTGACGTCCTGTCTGCTTAGACCACTGCATCGTTCTGAGGAATTTAAATCCTGTACTGTATCAGCAGCCAGAAAACGGGATACTGTGTATACATGGCACAGTATCCCGTTTTCTTTTGGAGTTCTTCAGGTAGCAAAACCAAGTTTCTCAAAACCAGGATACTGTAATATCCCAGTTTCTGCAGGCGTATACATGAACAAACAGAAACTGACATACTCAAAAAAACAAACAGAAAATGGGATACTCAAGTACATGTAAACACAGTCAATGTGGCTCTTGGGTAGAATAAGGTTGAGTACCACTGCCCTAGATGATGATAACAGACAGGCTGTTATTGCACATCAGCCATGGGCACAAGAAACTAGCAAACTGATTGGCTGACGGACACAGAACATTACTGTTGAGAGATGCAGAAAGAGAGAAGGAAATGTTGCGAGGGGAAACACTACTCAAACAATCAGTGCTGGTCCCCTGTAGCCTGTATGATCTATTTACCATCAAAAACCAGTCCAGCCTCCAGATTAGCCACTCCAGGCCTGAGTTCAGACAACTTAAGGTGACAGCAGAGACCTTCATTCAACATTTACCATGGAAATAAGAAAACTGACAATCGTAGTTTGCATCAGTCAACACAGCAAGACGTACTAAAACAGATTTTTCTGTGTCTCATCTAGAACTTTTCAGGTTTATCTGCAACACCCAGATCCATGGCTGTGCATCTGCAAACCTGTGTGGAGATCATTCTGACTGGAAAGACCTTAATGTCTTTGATCCTTTTGATCTCGGTACTGGTGCATCTAACTGTTGGAAAGCCGCCCTGCATGATTCATCTCTGACCACCAGACTGAGTTTGTCTCTGTTCCTGCTCGCTCTCTTTACACTTTTCATCAGTTAAACCCAAGAACCGCACTTCCTGGATGTGGATGCTGAACTTCACGGCATGCTAGGTCCATCACAGTTCTATGAGACCAATGCAATGTTTTTATTTGTTTTAGAAAAATAGCTGAAGGCTTTAATGTGCATTTGTCTGTAAAAGTCAGCTGTCCTCAATCATTTTCCTTTATTGAATGTTTGCTTTTTTCATTTTTCTCCAAATGTGCTTTTGATTTTATAACCCACCAGTTTTATTTTTACCTTCTTGTAAAACACTCTAAGTTTAATTTTGAAATGAGTGCTGAAAATGAAGATTTTTTGTTACTATTGTTATTATTATTGTTATTTACACATAAACATAAGTATGAACAGAGTTAGCAGTGTCTCTTTAACAGCTTTTCTCCCTCATGTTGTCATAAATATGCTTTTATAGGTGATATACTGTCAGGCAAATAAAGTTACGAGGGAGTCATGATGTTTCATTTGTAGATGGACAGCTTCGAAGAGCCGGTTTCCGTTTTCCTGTTTTGTTGTGCTTTTAAATAAATTTAAAAGTCAAAATGTACGGTGGCCAGGAAGGGCAAACAGCCTCTAACAGCCAGACGCATTCCCATTGAAACAAAATGTCTGCAGAAAGAGGAACACTTCAACCAAGCAGCAACCTCCGGTCCCAAAAAAATGAAGCCAATGTTGACGTGCAAAAAATTGCAATACAGGCTGCAGGAACACCTGAAGTTCCATCAACACCTGTTAAAAAGCTGTTGTTTACTCTAGAAATAAACTGTTTTATAGCCTGGTTCAGAAAACCAAATGTCTCATTTGCTAATGTCTTCATGTGCTCTCACTGTATGGGGGTTGAATTTTTTTGTACCACAAACGTTGAGATTACATTTAGGAAAAACCTCACTGTGCACTGATTGGTGTGTCTCATTTGATTGAAAGATACACTATATTACAAAAAGTATTCACTCACCCATCCAAATAATTGAAATCAGGTGTTCCAGTCACTTCCATGGCCACAGGTGGATAAAATCAAGCACCTAGGCATGCAGACTGTTTCTACAAACATTTGTGAAAGAATGGCTCGCTCTCAGGAGCTCAGTTCTGTGATTGGATACCACCTGTGCAACAAGTCCAGTGGTGAAATTTCCTCGCTCCTAGATAGTCCACGGTCAACTGTCAGTGCTATATGGTGGCTGGGAGGTGCAAAACAACATTATAAAATGAGAAACACTTTTACAATCCTTGAGACAAATTTACATTTTAGAAAGCATTTTTACATGTAAAACAAAATTACATTACCATAACACATTTACAAGTCCCGAAACAAATTTACATTTAAGAAAAACAAATTAACAAGACGCAAAACACTTTTAAAAATGCAGAAAAAAATTTACAATTGGCAAAACACTTTTACAAGTCCCAACACAAGTTTTCAAACATCAACCGTCAACTGGAAAGGGAATGTACCAGTTGAACCAGAAGTGATAACAGGGAGCGGCCAATACGAGTTGCTGTCATTGATGGCGTTCATGGTGACCCAAGGTGGACAGCGATCAAGTGATGTTTTGCCCGTTTTGTGGACAACATATGAGGCGCCTAAAGCGGTTTTGTTTTTGTTGTCAGTCTTTAGAGTTTTTAAGTGGCATGGATCAGAGGGAAGGACCAGATATGCTGCAGCAGTGCATAAGATATCTTAATGAGGGACACTCATACGCTGTAATCGTGGACATGATGTCATGTTTACACGGTGTTCACATCAGCTTGAGGTCTCTGAAAAGCAAACTGAATGAATCCGGGTTATTTCGCAAAAAGTGTTACTCTTCTACAACCGTCATAATTATGGCCATCCAACTGGAACTTCATGGACCTGGACATCTGTTTGGCTACCGCATGATGTGGCAGGTACTCAAACAAAAGTACAATCTGCGAGTGAAAAGGGATCATGTGATGAGTTTGCTCCGGGAGATCAATCCTCGAGGGTGCGAGAGGAGAGCACACAGAAGAACCTACCACTCCATGGGACCGATCTATATGTGGCACACAGATGGTTATGATAAACTTAAGACATTCGGTTTGGCTCTTTCAGGCTGTATTGATGGATTTTCACATAAAGTGCTGTGGCTTACATGTGGATCGACAAATAATGACCCAAGTGTGATTGCCCACTATTTTCTGTCATGTGTGGACAACTGGACCATGGCTGCAATTCAGTACACCTTACGCCACCACCACAGTGACTACTACGCTGGAGCGTCCAGGCACATGTATGGCTCATCCACAAACAACCAGAGGATTGAGTTCTGGTGGTCCATATTCAGACAGGGAAGGTAGGTGGCCTTCATTAAGTCATTTTATTATGTGTAACCTTTAAGTTCATTCATTCATTCAAACCTATGTGTATGCTGAAAATGATAACTTATTATCATTTTATCAATTTCTATAGGTGTCAGTTCTGCATGGAGCTGTTTGCAGACCTTAGAGGTGCTGGATACTTCAACAGCAGTCATGAGCATCAGTGTCTACTGAGATATTGCTTTGGTGATGTTATTCAGAAGGACCTGGATGAGTGTGTGAGATTGTAGAACAGACACAGTATTCGCCCCTCCAGAACAGCATCATGTCTAGGAAGAGTGCCCAATGAGCTCTACTGCTTACCACACAGGTAATACTTTGGTGATAGATTGATGTTTGTATTTGTTTTGCTTTTATCTTAAATTTAAATAAATGTAGTTCTGTCTTTTGTTTAACATAGGTTTGGCTCCAGAGACTGTGGATTTAAAGCTGAACTGGGTGCCTTTCCTGAGGCTCGCCTGACAAGAGCTCCATGTGGGGACGCAAACTGATCAAATCTCTTGAAATCCTTGTTTGTTTATTCTAAATCTAAAACTGTGATTCATAAACAGACCACAGTTTGAGAATCATGGATCTGAAACAAGTGACTGAGAAAAAAAAACATGCTCACATACTTATCATTATAAAAAACCTCTTTAACAAAAGCAACTGCACCTTTGGGTGCACTACTGACACTACAGTCATATGGATTATGTACAGCCAAATCCTGGACTCATTTCAATTCCAAGGTCCATTTGTGACTTAAACACACCGTATTAATCTTGGCGTGGTAATTTCAACAAGTTTGAACATGTATATTTGCCATTGAGAATAGAGAGTAATCCAGGAACTCTATTTGTGGCAGTGGTTCCAAACCAGAAGGGGGAAGTGATGTCAGTCAGTCCAGCTGCAAACACCAAAACATCCTCCACAGACACAGCAGCCTCACCTTCTGCAAAGAAAAAAAAGTTAAATGCTCAGATACACAATGGTAATGTGGTTTTCCAAGTAGTTACAAAAACATACAAACCTTCACAATCAAGAAGATAGTCTGCCCAGTAGGCTAAGGTTTGACTTTCTTTTAGTCTCCTGTAACTCCCTGAAGGGCTGAGGTCAGGTTTGAAGAGTCTCTCAAGCTCAAAGCTAGTGAGTCGCTTTTCAGAGTGGCACAGGTCAGGGGTCAGCAAAGAAGGGTGTTGCTGTAGTGCAGTTAGAAACTGAAGGGCTGAAAGACCATCTTTGACTCTCCAAAGTGAACACAAACACTGTTTGACTGTTGTGTGCCAACTACATTTAAATTATCTAAAGAAAACTGTTAGAGGTTCTCTTCCAGACAGTTACAATCCACCTAAACATTACCTTGAACACCTTTTTACCAACTTTTAGCAAATAAATATGACCTGTAATGGTGATATGACGATCAAATGACACTGAGAATCCATCATTCACCAGCAGCGGATTTGCGCGCTGGGGGAGCAGCTCCATATTTCGTTTTTTGGTGCGACACAGAGCAGTGCAACTGCATACGCAAGCTCAGCTACGAGCACAAGTATTGCGTGTTGGTAGTAAAAAATATTGTAGAGGTAGTAAAAAAGGTAGTAAATTCAACTCTAGGATTCCTGTGCAAACCCTGGAGGTGTTCAATAATATTCTTAGGTGAATATTAATCTAAAAGGTGTTAAGGTTTGTTTAAGATAAACATTTAGAGTTAAGGTAATTCACACTCTGAGAAAAATGGAAAACTTTACAAAGGCTAAAGGAACCTTACACTGATTTCATAAAAAGTTGATTTAGCAAAGCATCTCGTCTTGCACGAGAGCTGCTGTTATCCTGCCCAGAGTGCTATATGCTCTAAAATCTACGCACAGATGCCTTTGTCAAAGATATTAGTATTTCTTTTTAACTTAATTCAATCTGTACAATATATCTAACATGATACAGATGCACTTCTGAGTCACTTCGAGTCAGACAGTCAAGTATTGATAAGCTAAGACAGTTAGTACAACCTACCTGGACGATGTCTTCCTCTCAGTCCATGGTTAGAAGACTGGCGCTCTTTTGACTTGGAGCTTCTGTACTTCAGGAACTGCCTCTAAGATGGGCAAGGTTTTTCTGCTGAAATGAACAAAGCTTTGTTTCAAAATAGAAAGTTAGTAGCCACTAACCAATAATGCTATTCATGTTCAGTCACATACTTCATAGCGACTGCTATGCTACACTTACTTTGTTTAAGATTATCTGGCTGTTAAGATGTCCCCTGTGCATTTGGTCTTTCTGTTTGATCCATGCCATTTAAAAAGTCTAAAGATTGACCACACAAAAAAAACAAAACCACACTAAGCGGCTCATGTCTGGACTCTAGAGCAGGGGAGACGCGTTCTCTTGAGTGACCAATTGCACTTCTCCATCTGGCAATCTGATGGAACAGTCTGAGTTTGGCGGTTGCCAGGAGAACGGTACTTGTCTGACTGTATTGTGCCAAGTGTAAAGTTTGGTGGAGGGGGATTATGGTGTGGGCTTGTTTTTCAGGAGCTGGGCTTGGCCCCTTAGTTCCAGTCAAAGGAACTCTGAATGCTTCAGCATACCAAGAGATTTTGGACAATTCCATGCTCCCAACTTTGTGGGAACAGTTTGGGGATGACCCCTTCCTGTTCCAACATGACTGTGCACAAAGCAAGGTCCATAAAGACATGGATGAGAGAGTTTGGTGTGGATGAACTTGACTGGCCTGCACAGAGTCCTGACCTCAACCCAACAGAACACCTTTGGGATGAATTAGAGTGGAGACTGAGAGCCAGGCCTTCTGGTCCAACATCAGTGTGTGACCTCACAAATGCACGTCTGGAAGAATGGTCGAAAATTCCCATAAACACACTCCTAAACCTTGTGGAAAGCCTTCCCAGAAAAGTTGACGCTGTTATAGCTGCAAAGGGTGGACCCACAACATATTAAACACTATGGATTAAGGATGGGATGTCATTTAAGTTCATGTGCGAGTCAAGGCAGGTGAGCGAATTCTTTTGGCAATAAAGTGTATGTAATATACAGCATCTAGGATGATTTATGCACAGTTTCCTGTTCTTGTTAGAGCATGATAAGTACGGTGGGCCCCTCCTTAATGTGACTGCAGGGGGAAATGTCTTCATCTTTTGGGTCTCAGCTTCAGTATAAAAGGGGAAGTTCCTTCCGTGAAACCAGGACTCTGTTCATGAACTCATGATGAAGCTGACTCTGTGTGCTGCTCTCGTCTGGATGATCTTCAGCTCTGGTAACATTACTCTTTCCTGTCAGAGTTTATTTATTTGAGGTAGATAAAAAAAAAAAAAAGAATTTAATCAAAGCTGTCAGGATACGATGAGCTACAACTATTTTGAGAGGGGTGCATATGACCTAGTGGTTTAAGGCGTGCCCCATATACGCAGGCAGCCCAGGTTGGATTCTGACCTGTGGCCCTTTTTTCAGCATGTCTCTCCCCACTTTCATCTCTTCTTCTGACTCTATCCACTGTCCTCCTCTGTCAAATACAGGCACAAAGTACACCTTTAAAAAAGTAACTCTTTTAAGCCTCAGAGGGGAAATTATGGAATTGCAGCATTTCCATAAGAATAGAAACATGCAGTAACTTCAGCTCTGAGCATGAAAGTTTGTATGTCCGTCACTCAGCAGTAGACTCAGCTGTGCATGTTTAAGAAGGTGTTAAGACTATATATGAGATATATGCCTCACTTAGACTAAAGGTTTAACTCGTTTTATTTCTTGTTTTACCTGCAGCAGAGTGACAATCCTGCATACACTGTAGATTATTTTTTTTCCTTTGAAGGAAAAAAGAATGCAGCATTTTGACTTGTTAAGGTGCACAACAACAATAAAAAGAGTTACAAAACTGAAGAGTCATCTCTCAGATCTGTGCTTTTGGGTTTTTATGACTTGGCCTGGCAGGGTTCCAACAACAGCAAACATGTTTCAGCTGAGGAAGACAGCATGTTGAAACACATTTTCTTTGGTATGTCTATGCAAAGAAATTAAAAACCCTAAAAGAAATACCTGAGAGTCCACTCTTCAGGTATTTATTATGTATGATTCATTCTTACACATCTCTTTTTCCTTTTTCCCTCCTGACTGCAGCTGAAGCTCTTCAGTGTGTGGACTACATACTAGAAAACTCCACTGTATCATCACCATGCCGCTCTCCTGCTGAACAGTGTGCAACAGTTGCCATTAGCAGTAAGACTGTGACAGAAAAGAAAAAGTTGTCCTGAAGTCTTTTACTTAGTCAATTTGAGATCATATTTTGTTGTAATTGCTCTTTGTTTGTTTTTACCTTTTAAAATCTGTGTTCAGTTTTAGCTGGGGGTGACAGATTTAATCAGACCGTAAGGATGTGTGTGCCGCCATCATTCTGCGCTGCACAGGATCAGATATTTTCAGCCACTTATGATGTATTCACACGGGCTGCATCTATTCGTTGCTGCAACACAGACAACTGCAACAATGACACTTTAACCTGTGAGTATTTCTGCTGACAAGGTTTTAATAAACAGGAAATGCTTTATTCCTTTGTTCCTGAATTCACTCTAATCTACCCTTCAATGACGTTGACTGATAAAATCAACTTTTAGATACCATAGTACACTGATCATCAGCTGGCAGCCCAGGGACCATATCAGGCCCTCCAAAGCTTCCTGTCTGGCCCCCATAAGATTATTAAATTCAGAAAAGGAGGAAAAGAAGATGCTGTGGTTTTCAGAGTATCCCTTGGCTTTAAATGTCTGCAGCTGTTAAATCAATCCCACAAACAATTAATATTGAAATAACTTTAGAATGACTCAATTTGATCTGTTTTTACTAAAATTGACTGTCATAATTAGTGGATATTTAAAAAGAAAAGGGGGTTAAGGTTGGCAGGGGTGCAGCAAAAATGACCAGATTAAATGGTGAAAAGGTGTTAGAGCAGGGGTTCCCGAAGTTTTGATGCTGAGGGCCATTTTAGGAACCCAATATTGGACTGAGGACCGCCGAAGGAAAACAATTTGAAAAAAAAAAAACAGAAAAAACATCCCATTTATAACCATTTCGATGACCAGGTTGCATCTCTACAGTTTACATTTATTGGTCTGCATCCAGTAATGTGCAATAAACAAGTGGTCCAAGGTGATTTTTGAGTTTTTACATATTATGAAAGTGTAGATTCTAAGCTTTCTAATGGTGTATCACACACCTTAATCTGAGCATATTTTACAAAGATATGCTCATTTGAATGTTAACTTCTAGTTTCTGTTTGTTCTGAGGAAACCAGGCTCAAAGTTTCAGGACTTCTCCTACCTTCAGGCAGGCCAGGTAATGGGCGTGAACAATAGAGCCACATTTACATAAAGGCCACCCAAACCAAGCTTCTGAATCGGACTGGTGACGCTCATCAAAATATTCCTATAGGGAATCCGCCTTCATCAAACTTTCACTGTCGAGTGGTCCTGAAGTCATCCCAAGTCTGTTGATAATTTTTGCTGCTTCTTCATGTCTCTTCTACTTTCCTTCGCTGCAGGGTACATCTTGAGGCTTGTTGGTAAAGGTGATAACTAGAAACAGCTGTATACGTGCCGGGTGAGGGGTGGCATTTGAGCCATGCTGCATTTGTTATTGTCCATCTAAATGGGCGAAACTGGGAACAATGGCAGTCTGAGTGGCCAATTATCACCCCGCAGTTTCACTTTCCCCTCCCCTCAATCTCCCCGCAGAATCTACGAAAAGAGGGCATTTTTAAACACAAAATTAATGCTTTTAAATATCATGTGTTTTACTTTTTTCATCGAATGAGTAGTTTAAATGTTGGACTTGCATAAAAACTAGAAAAAAATGAAAAATGATCATTTTGAAGAAAACGACTTTGTATCCATTTTGCTGCCGGAAATGTTTCTGCGGGCCACCACTGGCTCATGGGCCGCACTTTGAGAACCTATGTGTTAGAGAATAGCAAAGTAGGTGATAAGTGGCAAAATGGGACAAAAATTGGCAGAAAAAGTGGTGAAAAGAGGTTAAAATGTGGCAAAAATTGGTAAAAGAGATAAAAGGGGGAAAGAGTATCAAAAATGGTTTACAAATTACAAAAAATAGTTTTAAAAAAGTAATGAAAAGGGTTTAAAAAGTGGCAAAAAATAGAAGAAAAGTGGCAAAATGGATAAAAGAGTGGCAAAAAAAAAGAAAAATGTGAAAAATGGTTTAAATGGGTTAAGAATGGCAAAAATGTGTTATAGAGGCAAAAAGTAGCAAAAATGTGTTAAAAGGGGCAAAAATTGGTTTTAAAGTTGCAAAAATTGTTGAAAAACATGTCATGAAAACAAGTTCAAAAGTGGCAAAAATGGAAGAAAAGTAGCAAAAATGGATAAAATTGGCACCAAGGGGACAAAACATGCAAGAAAATTGGTTTCAAAAGGGGTTAAAATCTTGCAAAATTGTGGTTAAAGAGGCAAAACGGCATCAAAAGTTTTAAAAATGAGTTAATACTAAATCACAATTGTGGAGGGCCCATTCTCTGGGATTTTCAGGGGTCTAGCCAGTTCTGTTGTCAGTTCTGTCTCCTTGTGGCCTGCTGCATTATAGATAATAGTGATAGATCTCACTGGTAATTCCTAAAAATGTCCTGCTTTTTAAAGAAAAT
Source organism: Cheilinus undulatus (assembly GCF_018320785.1). Taxonomy (NCBI): domain Eukaryota; kingdom Metazoa; phylum Chordata; class Actinopteri; order Labriformes; family Labridae; genus Cheilinus; species Cheilinus undulatus. Next base: position 4,054,050 of record NC_054871.1, on the reverse strand, counting down.
ACAAAGACTACTACAATAATACTTAAAAAGAACCCAAAATATTGATTTAATTTTCATGTATTTGAAAGTCCAGCCCCAGAGTTTCTGTCGGGACTAAATCTGGCCCCTGTGCAAATGTTCTTGATGACCCCTGCTGGAGTACAATCCCCAATTCCACAAAAGTTTGTACACTTGATAAAAACTTTATTAAATCTTTATTTAAAAAAAATAATACAGTAGTTTGCAAATTAAGGATACGAGGAACTGTCGATGTTATTAGCATAATTCTGTGCTGATGGATTTGATTCTAAATGATTCAGTGTGTTTCCATGCTGTGCATGGATTCCATTGTTTTCCTTTGCACAGATGATGAGGGCTGAGCCATCTCACATCCTTCAAGAGGGTCTGGCTGCAGCCCTCGAGCAAACCTTTTAACAGGAAAACCTCTTCACTGGGGCGTGACGTACATTGCCCACACCTACGCTGGGGCGAGCAGCATGTTAGCTGTTGTTAGCATGACCTAGCTGTTGTAAGAATGACTACACCGCTGTGCTTATGACACCTTAGCATAGCCACGTATGCGTCCCCTCCGCTTGGTCTACGCTATTAAAACCAGAGGCATTTAAATCCGACTGGTTAGATTTAGGCATTAAAACCCGACTGGATAGATATAAGGTCAGCCTGTCAGCAAGCGGATAGAGCTGAAATTTCGTTGTGGGTGCTACTTCTTGTTTATAAATCACTCAATGGTTTGGCATCCCAGTACATTTCTGACATGCTCACTCACCCAACCAGGTCACTCAGATCTTCATGTATGGGTCTCCTAAATGTGCCTAAAGTTAAATGCAAATCAGGTGAAGGTGCATTTAGCCACTATGGTGCTGTTCTGTGGAATAAGCTGCCAATTGACCTGAGGTCAGTAGACACTTTCAGTTCTTGTAAGAGTGGTCTGAAAACACTGCTTTTCTCTTATGCCTTTGACTGTTAGATAATGTACAATATATTAGCATTTTGCCTGCATACTCTAAGGAGTACACATGACTTGCACTGTACATATATGTGTGTGTTTGTGTGTATAGTGGGTGGGTGGGTGGGGGTGGGGAGTTTGCTTGAATTGCGGACTGCTTTCTGTTTGTTTTTAATCTTCTGTAAAGCACATTGAGTTTACAACTGTATGAAATGTGATATACAAATTAAGTTGAATTGAATTGAATTGAATTGAATTGAATTGCAGAGGTGGGGGCTTTAGAGACTTTGTTTGATCCTTCTGTGATTCTCAGAGGAATATGACAGAGTGTTTGGAGATACAATTTCTATTTCTGACCAGAGGGAGGAGCTAGAGTTCTGTATGGATGGGCCGGGGCAGACTTGCTGTGGTAGCTAGCTCTTTTTACTGGTTAACTTGTTTTCAGACTTTCAGTTAACTTTATGTCCCATTTTTTTTTTGTTTCAGTTCCTGATATTGAGCCAAATGGCCTGAGCTGTTTCACCTGCTATCAAAATTTCTGCAATACGCTGAAGTGTGTTGGCACACAGGACCGCTGCTTCCATGGAACTGGTGAGCTCTTCTACAGAAACTCATTGTGCAATTTATGTTGACTAAACAGTAGTTCCCCAACTTTTCTTTGCTGGGCTCTTCCTTGGCTGATGAGAATATTTTAAACCCCCCTCTACTTATGATTGTTATCTTATTAAGGTAGCACTTTTTTGCATTAATTTTCCACATAAGGCTCTTTGAGAGTGCATTTCCTCTCCTCTGAGAATCTTTCAGACTTGTTTCCTGCACGTGTTTTTGGCCAATCACAACACAGCATATTAGCATCAAACTCAGTGATAGACATCAAGAGAGCTCCAGAAATATGTAGCTAAAATACTCAATCGCCCCCTTGTGGCTGGCTGCAGTACAGGTGGTAAGGACTGATCTCATTGTTAAAGGCTTAATGTTCCATTGATTTTGGAAAGAAATACTTTTATAAGAATCTTTTAATTAGAACAAAATATAGATTTTATTTCAATTTACTTCAATGTCCCGCCCCCACAGCGTCAGTCAAAAAAAGCTGGCCCTTATGAAAATGGAGTTGATGACTCCGCACTAGATGGTGGTAACAGACAGGCTTTATTGCACATCAGCCATAGGAACAAGAAAACTAGCGTGCTGATTGGCTGGCAGACACCGAACATTACTGTTGGCAGATGCAGCAAGAGAGAAGGAAATGTTATGAGGGGAAACACTACTCAAACTCAAAAGTGACTGATGATCTATTTGCCATCAAACACCAGCCCAGCCTCCAGATAAGCCACTCCAGGCCTGAGTTCAGACAACTAAAGGTGATAGCAGAGACTTTTATTCAACATTTTTGTGGAAATAAGAAAACTGATTTCCTGAGTTTCAGTCCACATGGCATTGCGTAGCTACTAAAACAGATTTTTCTTTGTTCCATACACAGGTACCTTCCAATACCACGGCTGTGTGTCTGCAAACCTGTGTGAACATCGATATGAACGGCCAGACAGTAGTAGTACGTTGGCACTTTTTCCTTTCGGTATCGATGCATTAAACTGTTGGAACGCCACCCTGCGTGATTCAGCTCTGACCACCAGACTGAGTTTGTCTCTGTTCCTGCTCGCTCTCTTTACACTTTTCATCAGTTAAACCCAAAAAAAACGCACTTCCTGGATGTGGATGCTGAACTTTAAGGTTCATGTTATTGTCCATCACAGTTCTATGAGACCAATGCAATGTTTTTGTTTGTTTTAGAAAAATAGCTGAAGGCTTTAATGTGCATTTGCCTGTAAAAGTCAGCTGTCCTCAATCTTTTTCCTTTATTGAATGTTTGCTATTTGAATGTTTATTTTTAACTGCACTTTTGAAATTAGCGCTGAAAATAAAGGCTTTATGGTTATTTTATTATTGTTGTTGTTACTATTATTATTACTATTAGTAGTATCATTGTTTTTGTTGTTTTTATTATTATCATTGTTATCATTTTCAGGAGGATGACTATTATTATTATTCATTTGATTATTAGTGTTTTCATTATTATTATTGTTAAGTATTACTAATAGTTTTATTATTACTATTTTTATCACTTGTATTATTATTAGTTTTATTATTAGCATTGTCATTATTATTATTATTAGAAGCATTATTGTTAGAAGAAGTAGTAGTAATAGTAGTATTGTTATTTTTATTAGTTTCATTATTATAGGCATTATTGTTATTATTTGTTATTATTACTATTATTAGTAATAATTAATAATTAATTAATCAATATTATTATTATTTACACATTTACACAAGTATGAGTTAGCGGGGCCTTTTTAACAGCTTTTCTCCCTCATGTCATACATTTTTCTTTTATAGGTGGTATACTATTAAGAAGCTAGATCTTGTGGTCAGAATGAAATGACAACTCAATTCAGGGCGGCAGGTTATGAGGGAGTCACGATGAGTGGTTCCTTTGTTGCAGCCAGAGGTGTCAAGTAACTAAATACAAATACTTCATTACCTCACTTAAGTAGAAATTTTGGGTATCTATACTTTACTGGAGTAATTATCTTTCAGCCTACTTTTTACTTCTACTCCTTACAATTTCAAGTAATTATCTGTACTTTCTACTCCTTACATTTGAACAAAAGCCTTGTATTTGCAATCACCGATATGTGGGAATAGTTGGGTGTTAGCAAACCAAGGCAGTGTGCTTCAGCATGGCAAAAATGTAGATTATCCTAGGAATGCATTAAGTGAGAAAAGTGGCACAGAACTGTTTGTGTATAAGTTAATACTGCCCTCTAACAGCAGGTGGCAGGATGACAAAGGACTATATTCATATGTGGAAGCTATCGGGGCAGAACTTTTCATCGTGTAAAATTCACAAAAAAGGAGACATTATACAAGAGGTGCTACTAGACACTGAATGTGGGGGGTGCTACAGCAACACCATAAAGCAACCATTTAAATATGTAAAGTGGCAGACCCTGATCATAAATCTGAAATTTGAACCATATCATTTGTCTGAAATAACACATCAGTCTTTGAAACATAAAGAAATTATTAACATTCATCCTCCCGGCCCTAACCCTTAGGAGTCAATGACGGGTCAGTGTACTGTAACCAACTTAGTTTGTATTAAAGGGGACATATTATCATTATTTATCATTTTGGTTGCTAGCATGTCGACATGACTGAAACTATCTGGATGTGAACATAAAAAAGAAAAGTACTTAAGAAGCAAGGGCTATAGAAACAATGCGGCAGATTTGAATGCTGGTTGAAGTATTTGTATCATTACAAGATGGCAGCATAGTTTTAATTCTGGTTCTATTAAGAGAAGAGGGAGCTTTGAAACTTTTAACAAGGAGAAATACATAAAAAACTTAGTCTTGGTTTTAAAATGTGGGCCCAAGAGAGCTTTCTGTAGGTCCTGAGATGGTGGATATGCTCAAGAATTTGTAAACGCCTCAGTAATATGTGCTGATTTTTTGAAATATTGTAGGGGGCGCCACTAAGGCGAAAAAGCCACACCAACAACACAAAGAGAGATCATCTCAGATTCCTACTGAGCGTTTTTGTGCCAGGTTCCAGGGCTCTGCAAGTTTTCTAAGCCATGGATAATTCTACATCCTTTTTATGGCAAAGAAAAAACGTCATGACCACGCCCTTTTGAGTAATTTCAATGAAATTTTTGACTTTGATATGTCTGCTTTCTATACACTTAACATGAAGGTGTTTGGATGAATGCCTGAAGAGGAATTTTTAAAAATGTGAAGAATATGCTGCTTTTAAAACACAGAAACCAAACTGGCAGACTTCCTGTTTGTTATACGGCATGGGTCCAAGAGGCTTTTTTGTAGATCTTTCAATGATGTAGAAGCTATACAATTTTCAAAACCCTAGGTTAAACCTGCTGCAGGGGCTGAATTTCTGAAATATTGCAGAGGGCGCTAATAATTACATGGCAAATGAAAATTGTCATTGCCACATTGTTTTAGGTAAGGACTCTTGACCTTCAAATTTGAGTAAAGTCAACATTGTATGATGTGCCTGGTGTAATTTCAGCAGCATTTGGCCAATCTTGTAATAAATGGAAATTTTTTGTAGTGAGCACCAGCCACTTTCATCACATTTTGAAGCATTTAAATTTAAGGGGCCTCCATGGCCACACCTTTAAACTAATGAGAAAGTTGTGAGTAACTTTTGACCTAAGACATACCTTCTTGTTCTACACCAGAGATCAAGTTGTTTGGATGAACGCCATCGGATTGGTTGGTTCAAATATGACCCCTAAAATATGCCTCGTTTTACAAAAACAATCAAAATGGCTGACTTCTTGTTTGATTTACAACATGGGTCCAAGAGGCTTTTTTTTTTTAACGTTGGGGGGGTTGCCATTGAGCCAATAGGCCACGCCCACCAACAAAAGTGATATAGATCAACTCTGCCATTTAAATTAAAATTTTTGTGATTAAGTTTCATTGCTCTACATATACCATAAAGCCTGAAAATGTCTACTTCTTGTTGCATGGCGAACAAAAAATTGCCATGACCACGCCTTTTGATCTAGACTCTTGACCATCAAGTATGTGTAAGGTCAACTCCTTGGGTACAGCCTGAACAAATTTCAGCATGGTTTCACCAATCATGAAGGTATCGCAATTTAAAATTCAGGAGAAATGACTTTCTGTTACCAGAGGGTGGCGCTGCACAATTTTTCAGAATTTCAATTATGGATGTGTTGTGGCCTGGACTGCCATTGAACACAAGAATTTTTGAAGATTTGTCAATGTATACAAGAGGTATGACCGCTCAAAAATTTAGGCCGAGACTTTATTGTTTGCTGCCCCGCCGAGGCCACACCCTCAAAAAGTCACAAATTTTTCCACAGACATGAATCCACTTCCTGACACAAATTTGGAGTATATATCTTTAAGGACATGTCACAGTTGCTTCTGATATCAGCCTTGATACTCCCTGTCACCACTTTGGCAACCCAGATTTGGCTTCAGAATGAAAATGCATTTGTTTGTATTGTATTTGTTTTTGTCTGCTTTTCTGTCTTGAAAACTCAAGGTTTATGTTTCAAAACTTTTCAAGATTTTTAAGGCCTGCATCCAAATCAAAGACTGAAAAAACTTCAAGCTTCTCCCTCCTTAGCTCAACAAGTTGGAATTTCATCTCTAAATCTGGAGACTGTGGGTTTAAATCTTACAGAAGGGAGTTTTTAGGAGCTTGTGTACAAAGAAAAGTGATAACCATGGAAATGTTGCAAAGCTAGTTGTCTCTATGGGTCAGTGAGAAAGAAAAGTTACTGGGAAGCTCAAGGTTTAGGGTTCAAGCCTAGTCTGAACTTGGTAATCTCAACTTGAGCTCCAAAAGTAGAGAATATCAGTATATAGTTCAAAGATCGATAGATCAGTCCTAAACATAAGTTTGGGAATCCAAAGGAAAAAGTAATGTCATAACGAAGGTTGTGCACATGAGACAGACATAGAACTCAATGAAAAAGATTCACTCATGTAGATGTGCCACTCAAGATGTGAAAACGCTCTTCAGCAGCAAAGATTATCACTTATGGAGATGTGCAACTCATGTTTGAAAATGGTTGCCAGCAGCAAAGATTGTCGATAGTAAAGATGAGCTCCTCAAGATGTGAAGTCTGAGAGAAACTGCAGATAGATCTAGTCTGTGTGTTAGCTCAGTTGGGCAGGTAGCTGTCCTGCAATCATGAGGTTGTTAGTTCAAATCTAATCTTAGTTAAATCTTAAATCGCTGACTCAGGAGTAAAGAGGACTACCGTAGAGTTCAAAGGTTGTGGGTTTGATTCTTGGTGCATTTTTAAGTCCTGTCCCCAAAAGCAGAGATCAGATCCTCTGAGAAACATGAACAGGTGTGTGTCTCAGTGGATTAGTGGAAAAGCCAAGTGACTGAGAATCAGGAGTTCACAGGTTCAAATCTTACCATGGGTTCATCTATTTTTAAAAGTCTGAGTCCAAATGTAGACTTTAGAAGACCTGGACAGGAGTTGGCCTTTCAAATCCAACCATCTTTAAGTTTTCAAGATTTGAGTCCAAATAAAGAAGGAAAAGCCCCTCTGAGGCTCTGCTGCATGTCTGCCTCTGTAGCCTAAAGAGATAGTGGACTGACTCAGAGTCTGGAGGTTCCAGGTTCGATTCCCATCTTGGTCTCAGTGAATTTTAAAGCCACCTCCTGAACAAAGAAGATAAATGCGCCAGGAGAAGAGATGGTAGTGTGAAAGGTATGGCGGCAGTGGCACAGAGGACTGGACTAGACCAGTTCTGCAGGGGGATGCTGGGGTTCAAACCCCACTGTGGCCGGTACCTGGATCAAGGCATGCCTGATGGAGAAAGGGGGACGTGGTGCGGCGCCCCCCTGGGGAGCCATCAGAGATGTAAGTAGGGGGTTATGCAACAAAAATGCAGACACAGCTGGAGTTTTACAGGATGGAGTCTTTATTTACATGCATGGATGATCATTGAGTCCCTCATGGGGACTTCATCTCCTCCGCTGTAGAAACAGGAAATACTTACCACGCTCTCCTCCAGGGTCAGGGTACCAAAGTATCATTTATTTTGAAAGGGCATTTGAACGTACGGAGCTCAAGAAAACAGACAATTCCCTCGTTTTTCGATTCTGGACACAAATCAAAAAATGAGTGAAGTTGTCTGTTTTCTTGATTTCCGTACATTCAAATGCCCTTTCAAAATAAATGATACTTTGGTACCCTGACCCTCCAGGCCCTTCAGGTCCTCTCTGGCCTGCTCCCTCTGCTCATTCAGCAGCCTGCAAACAAAAACCACAGGAACTCACATTCAACATGCATAAATGTACGGATGAGTCCTTTACTCACACAAGTTTCTGCAGCTTGGCGTCCTTCTCCTGCTCTTCAGTCTTCAGTTTGTCGTAGTCTGACATCAGCCTCTCCTGCTCCAGCAGCAGACCCTGGTTCAGACTGAGAGGAGATGCTCGCTAAGCTCTGATTGTGCACCTTTTAACGGCAGAGTAACTGTCTGGAGAAATGTCAACAAACCACATCAATATGCAGTGCTTAACTAATGTATTAGACCACCCTAACCCTAACTAAAGTAAGGCTTATGCCACAGCTGCCCTAAATTAACAGCATTGGTAATTACCAAAATCATTTTTACCCACGCCGATGAAATCGGCGGGGGGTTATGTAAAGGGTTCCATATCTTTCTTTCTTTCTTTCTTTCTTTGTATGTGTACAAGATAGCCCGAGAATGGAAAGTTGGATCTTCACCAAACTTTCAGGGAATATTGGGATCGTCACAGGGAAGATTAGATTTTGGTGATGATCCGCGCACCCGTTCAGCTTTTGTTGGACGTCAAAATTTTGAACACCATAGTAATAAATGAAAGCATAAGTTCCTCGGTGGCGCTGCTTAGGCGTAGGTCTGCCGCCTCAGACAGCCATTCTAGTTTACCACTTTTTTTTGCCGCATTTTGCCCATTTAAGTCACTTTTTGCTAGTTTTTACCACATTTTTGCTGCTTTCTGACTATTTTTATCATCCATTACTCCTTTTTAATTTCACTTCTCACCCATTTTTGCTACTTGTCACCTAGTTTTTGCCATTTAATGGCTCATTTTTGCCTTTTCACCAATTCTGTTTCTGCTTTTTGGCCATTAAAGTCACTTTTCACTATTTTTAGCACATTTTTTGCTGCTTTCTGACCATTTTTGTTATCTGTAACTCCTTTGTTGACCCTTTTCACCCAGTTTTTTCCATTTTCTTTCAATTTTGAACCTTTTCATCAATTTTTTTCTGCTTTTTGACCATTTATGCCTCTTTTAATCCATTTTTTCCACTTTCACCACTTAAAATCTGGCTATCGCAAAGGTATTTTTCAACAATTTGGCTCTTTGGTTGAGCAGTTTTCAGTAACACTGGTCTAAATAATTAGTGTACTTATTTTACTGCAGACTTTGATTCAAATATCTCATGCCATGTGTTTCTTTTTAAGCCTGTGGTCTCTAGGGTCTTTAAAAATGTAGTTGGATTTAAAACAGTCAGACTTACTCTGTGAGCTCGTCCAGCATCCTCTGCTTGTCTTCCATCTTGTCTCTCAGTCGGCTCAGCTGTTTGTGGTGAGCCTCTCTGTGGTTCTCCAGCTACTCCTCCAGAGTTTTCTGTGCCACACAGACACAAAAAAAATCCAGCTATTTCACATTTCTGTAACAGAGATTCTCAGTGACATGTTTCCTTCTCACCTTTATGTCCCCGTCCCAATCATGTCTGCTGATGTTCTCCTTCTCCCTCTCCTCTCCTGACATCTCATCTTTCCTCTGATGAAAAACAAAGAGGAAAATTCCATCAGGTTAACCTGTTTTTACTCATGCTAAGATGTTTTAATGGTTAATATAAATGTGCGAACCGTGAGCCTGCAGCTTAGCGAGCTCCTCAGTCAGAGCGTCCTGGCTCTCCTCCAGCTGTCTCTTCTTCTGCTCCATGTTCTGCATGTAGTCCTTCAGAGACTTGATCTTGGCCTGGTGCTGCACAGACCACACAAAAATGTGCTGTTTGTTTGTGCTGCTCACTTCCTGCCAACATTTATATGTTCCCATTTTTTAAATATCTATCTGTTTTGTTGCTGACTGTCACTAGGAAGCAACCTGACTTCATCTGTCCACACAAACATTTGTGTGTCAGCCATGTTTGTCTGCTGACACCACCAGGAGGAAGGAAAGGTGTGCATGCATGGGTTTCATTGTCAGTCACACTGCCAACTACTGGGCTGGCATGCATACTACAGCAGTTTCAGGCACATTAGTGGATCTGATTGACATTGAAACACTAAACCTTGAAAAAAAAAAAAAAAGAGGGATAGTTTTTTGTGTAAAAATGGCTGCAGTGATAATTACCTGAGAGATGAGCAGCTGACATGAGGCCAGCTCCTTCTCATTGGCCTGGATCTTGCGGTGGGCGTCGGCCTGCGTGCTCTCCAGCTGTTTGCTGTGGTTTACTGGAGACTTCACCTCAGACTTCATCTTACTGATATAGAGCCGGGCCACAGCGAACTTCTCCTCCACCACTAAGCCGTTCCCCTTTGACTCTGGAGACTGAGAGAAGGAGGTTAAAGGTGAAATAGTGTGAAAGATGAGGAGACTGTATACTCTTCCTGTTTTTTTTTCCACCCCTCTTTGTAAGATGTCTTAAGATCACTTCAGTTATGAATTGGCACTATACACACTAGACTGATTGATCAACTGGTGTGTCTATTCTCACCAGGGCTGTCTGGATGTCGCTGGTGCAGATGATGGCTCCAATGTCTCTGAGGTTTCTCAGCAGCAGGTTGAGCACCTCTGCAGCTCTCTTCCTCTGCAGACCATTCAGCTCCTGCAGCTGACTCAGCTCACTCTGCATGGCCGACTACAACGCCTGTCCACAAAACAAGCATCAAACAATCTGCAGAATTCAGGATTCATGCTTTATCTTGACAGGGTTCCTTCTCACCATCTCGTGCTGCAGCTCCTCCGTCAGCTGCAGGTTGGCCTGGTCTCTCTCCTCCACTTCTTGGCTCTTCTGTTCACAGCCAGCTCCTCCAGCGCCTGCAGCTCTCTTCCTTTGTGGTTTGTAAATGAATATGCAAAAACTGCCATAAATTACACCATAAATATCATGAATTGCCCCATCACTGAGTAAATAAATAAAAAAGAAAAATAATGATGCCATCTAGTCAGAGACGTTCTGTTTAAATGTTGAACATGTTGAACCAATGTGTTTGTTTTTGCTTCTAAATTGATTTTTACATAATTTTTTTCATCTGTGGAATCATTCAAAAATGTTCATGTCATCCATTTTTGTTGGTGATGAATTTATTTTTACATGTAATATGTTAAAACTGACAATTTGATTATTAATCTGGCTTTTTAAATGATTTGGTACATTTTGACTGAGCTGCAAATAAAATTAAAAGGTTTTAAAACCATATCTTTGACTCTGGTGGGACTTCATCACGAAAACTGCTGGGGTAATCTTACACACTTTTGAGGATTTGAATTGTCCTTTTTCTTGTGGGATTATTGAGGACGCATTGTCAGGAAGGTTTTTTTTCTTGGGACCACACAAGACCCCCCGTAGGTGAGTCTGAGTTGACATGGCACAGTCCTGACCTCAACCCCATAGAACACCTTTGGGATGAATTAGATCTGTGAAGTTTCACAGATATAAAAAACACAAATAATTTTCTCTGAATGTGTGCTAACCTGTCAGTGTCTTCTTCAGTTCATCTCTGAACTTTTCAGTGATGTTGCATTTTCTCCATTTGTAAGATCCAGATCCAAACAGTGGATGGTGAGAGTCCACTGCAGTGATGGTGGCTAGTCAACCTCTGGTTTTCCTCCGTATTCATCTATAATAAATGATTAGTGTTTTCCAGTGTGTCTAGAGACGACACAATAAACAGCATCTAGCATGATTTCTGCACAGTTGCCTGTTCTTGTCAGAGCATGATGAGTACGATGGGCCCCACCTTAATCTGCCTGCAGGGGGAAACGTCTTCATCTTTTGGATCTCAGCTTCAGTATAAAAGGGGAAGTTCCTTCCGTGAAACCAGGACTCTGTTCATGAACTCATCATGATGAAGCTGACTCTGTGTGCCGCTCTGGTCTGGATGATCTTCAGCTCCGGTAACGTTACTCTTTCCTGTCAGCGTTTATTTATTTGAGGTAGATAAAAAATGCATTTAGCGAAGCTGTCAGGATACGATGAGCTAAAACACTTTTGAGAGGGGTGCATATGGTCTAGTGGTTTAAGGCGTGCCCCATATACGCAGGCGGCCCAAGTTCGATTCTGACCTGTGGCCCTTTTTTCCGCATGTCTCTCCCCACTCTTGTCTCCTTTCCTGACTCTATCCACTGTCCTCCTCTGTCAACTACAGACACAAAAAGCCCAAAAATGCACCTTTAAAAAAAATAACTCTTTCGAGCCTCAGAGGGGAAATTCTGGCATTGCAGCAACACAAGAGAAGATCACAATAAGAATGGAAACATGCAGTAACTTCAGCTCTGAGGATGAAAGTTTTTGTCTGTCAGTCAGCAGTAGACTCAACTGTGCATGTTTAAGAAGGTGTTAACACTATATATGAGATATATGCCTCACTTAGACTAAAGGTTTAACTTATTTTATTTTTTGTTTTACTTGCAGCAGAGTGAAAGTCTTGCATAAACTGTAGATTATTATTTAATTTGAAGGAAAACAGGAGCACAGTGCAGCATTTTGACATCTTAAGGTGCACAACAACAAAAAAAGACTGAATAGTCATCTCTCAGATCTGTGCTTTTGGGTTTTTATTTCTTGGCATGGCAGCGTACCAAAAACAACAAACATGTTTCGGCTGAGGAAGACAGCATGTTGAAACACATTTTCTTTGGTTTGTCTATGACCATTTAAAGTAATAAAAAAAACCCTAATAGACATACCTGAGAGTCGACTCTTCAGAATGTATTTGTATGATTCATTATCACACATTTCTTTTCCCTCCTGACCTCAGTTGGAGCTCTTAAGTGTGTGAACCAGGATTTCAGCAGCCTCCCTTTTTCAAAACCATGCGGCCTTCCTGCTGAGCTGTGTGCAACAGTTGCCATACACAGTAAGACTGTGACAGAAAAGTAAAAGTTGTCCTTGAGTCAGTTTGAGATCATATTTTGTTTTAATTGCTCTTTGTTTGGTTTTACCCTTTAAAATCTGTGTTCAGATACAGAAAATGATCGCAGATTAAAACAAACCATAAGGATGTGTGTTCCACCATCAGTCTGCGCTGCACAGGATGAGATACTCTCAGTCAGTTATGGCGCATTCACAGCTGCTACATCTATTCGTTGCTGCAACACAGATGACTGCAATAATGACACTTTAACCTGTGAGTATTTCTGCTGACAAGGTTTTAGTAAACAGGAAATTCTTCATTCCTTTGTTCCTGAATACACTTTAATCTATGCTTCAATGATGTTGACTGATAAAATCAATTTTTAGATACCATAGTACAATCCCTAATTCCATGAAAGTTGGGGCACTTTATAAAATCTTTATAAAAACATATAATACAATAATATATATATATATATATATATATATATATATATATATATATATATATATATATAATGTAATATATTTACAAATTAGAGATACGAGGAATTGTCGATGTTATGAGCATAATTCTGCACTGATGGATTTAATTCCAAATGATTCAGTGTGTTTCCATGCTGTGCATGCATTCCATTGTTTTCCTTTGCAGAGATGATGAGGGCTGAGCCATCTCACATCTTTGGTATCTTTGCTTGGAGTTTTTGCAGACAACAGTGTTAAACTTCCTGCTGCACAGTGGGTCTGATGGACCTGCTGCTTTATAAGATTTTTTTTTTTTTTTTTTTTAATCAAGGTGGCCAAAACAGTCATGTTAAATTTCTTAACAGGGATTTTCTTCAACTCATTTACAAGCTATATAGGTATTACTTTATGATATTTGCCTTTGACCCCTTTTAAACTGATTTTATGAATACTTAAATCACCCCAGACGCTTGTGTCAGGCTCACACTCAATTGCACTAACGTGGGAGGGACCCAAACCAGGGAAACAGCACACCAGGAGGGGGACACCACCACCCAGGACACCAACTCCTCCAACCGTGGCTCTCAGCTCTGAAAGGACAAAAACAAAAAATTAGTTTTATTTGGAAAGCATGAACAGCCTGAAAGAAGAAAGAGAGGGGTTATGAAACCAAACATTTATAAATATTACACACTGCAATTATATTTTACTAAATGCATTAGTGGATATGTTTTCTAACATCTTTTCCATGAACTCATTCCAGCATATAGACCTTTAACTAGTTACCAACTCATAAACTCACATATGACTTAGGCCATTGTTACTATCTGAAGCTGGTGCAACACCTGAAATGTTACTAGAGTAAACTCTGTTATAAGTAAGAACATAACGTTCAAACCAGACCACACTGGTGCAACCATAGCAGGTGTTTTCTGAGTTTCTGTTTGGTTGAAAAGGATTTTTAGATCATGTTACTCTTTCTGGATTTCAAAAGCTAGCTCTTTTCACTAGCTAACATGTTTTCAGACTTTCAGTTAACTTCATGTCCAATTCTTTTTTTTTTTTTGTTTCAGATCCTGATCTTAAACTAAACGGCCTGAACTGTTCCACCTGTGCTGATCAAACTGTCTGCAACACAACAGTGGAGTGTTACGGCAATCAGGACCACTGCTTCAAAAGAACAGGTGAGCTCTCATAGAGAAAGACATCTGTGCAAATTATGTTGATTAAACAGTGGTTCCCCAACTTCTTCTGCTGGCCCCTCTTCTAACAGATTAAATTTAAGCCCCCCATGATAAACACATACTGTACAACAATATTCAACATTAAACTCATTGTACACTGGGAAGACTGGATTAAAAGAAAGAGAGTGGCTCTCTCTTGCAGGGCTGCTAAAACCTTCCTGGTTTTTTCTCTTTTTGCATATTTGTCACACTTCAGTGCTGAGATGCACACAAGTCATTTTTGCAAGTCCAAGTCAAGTCACAAGTCTTTGGTCATGAGTCCAAGTCAAATCTGAAGTCTTAGGTCACGAGTCCAAGTCAAATCTGAAGTCTTTGGTCATGAGTCCAGGTAAGTCTCAAGTCTCCGATGGTTGTAATAAGGGTTCTATGATCTGCCTCTGACGTCCTGTCTGCTTAGACCACTGCATCGTTCTATCTGAGGAATTTAGATCCTCTACTGTATTATCTCCATCAGCAGGGTGGGGTAAATCCTCTACTGTATTATCTCCATCAGTAGGGTGGGGTAAATCCTCTACTGTATTATATTCCATCAGTAGGGTGGAGTATTGTCTGTGGTCAGCTTGCTGTGGTGTGCGCATGTCAGCCACTGTGACTAATGGCTACTAGCCACTCAGTGTTTCAGCTAGCCACAGTTCTGTTGTTAGGAATATATTTGCTGTATATCATTTGTACATCTGCTGTAAGATCCCTCATCAGCATGATCAGTATCAGCTCTCCTCTCAATAAAGCTCCTCTCTGTCTACATATGAAACACTACAGACACATGAGTCAGACTTCACTGATAGAGACAGACACTGACACACTGGAGATTAAATGTTCTTGTTATTTGTCAGATATATTTCTTTAATGGTAGTCATTTTATAATAACACAGCAACACCAACTGTTAATGAATGGTTTATTCTGAAATAAAATAAAAACTCAGTGAGCATTTCTAATTCTCACTCAGATCTTCAACAGAGGATGCTGAATATTTCTCCCTCCATTCTCCTTAAGAATCTTCTGTCATCATTTATGGTGTCAATTTCTTTATATGGGCAAAATCAAACTAAATTTGACTTTATTCAGCTGAAATCTGCTGGACTCCTTAGTTACTGATTTATCTGTAACAGCCTCTTATCCATCTGTCTCTGTTTTTCACTGCCTGCATGAGCCGTATTTAAAGTTTTAATGTTCCTATCATCTTTTATGTCCATTCATTATCAATAAGCAGCAATGCAGAGATTCTAACATTCATCAAAAGAAGACTTGTTTATTATTTCTGTCTGATGCGTGCTAGACACAGGAACATGCGTGAAAGAGAGCAGAGGAAGTCCACTGATAGCGCGTCTCTTCAGTAAGTTCGTTCATTGAGGTGTGCTGTCTTGTGTTCAAATTGAAGCTTCTAATGCCCTCGTTTTAACAGATTTGTTCAGTCCCTTCCTGTCAGTGCTCTCCCATACTCGTATTTGATGATGATTTTTGAGATGAGCATCATCATCAATGAGCCAAACACACACAGATCACATTGTTAAATAATGAACAATTGCATAAAACTTGCCAAAAAGTGGGTGTTTTATTTGATCTTAAATGTACTATTAACAAATACTGTCAAAAGGGCAGAAACAGAAAAATGAAAGCAACAAACTGGCAGAGCAGAACGATTTTTGAGGGAGAGCTGCAGGTGTGAGGCAGGGCAGTCGGCACATTCTGATATTTTAAAAAGACTTTAGTCCAGGTGGAACTTACATAAATAAGAAAACTGCTTATTATCATTGAAATATACTTTCTTTTGACACTATACAGACATTTTCATGTAGCCTATTTCATCCCATTAACAACACAATAATCCATCAATTCACTGTTTCATTTCAACTGTGGATAGATTGATTATCAAATTTTGGAATGTGGCTCTCGCAGAAGTATTTTTAAGACAAAGTGGCTCTTGGGTAGAATAAGGTTGAGTACCACTGCCCTAGATGGTGGTAACAGGCTGTTATTGCAAATCAGCCATAGGAACAAGAAACTAGCAAACTGATTGGCTGACGGACACAGAACATTACTGTTGAGAGATGCAGAAAGAGAGAAGGAAATGTTGCAAGGGAAACACTACTCAAACATTCAGTGCTGGTCCCCTGTAGCCTGTATGATCTATTTACCATCAAAAACCAGTTCAGCCTCCAGATTAGCCACTCCAGGCCTGAGTTCAGACAACTTAAGGTGACAGCAGAGACCTTCATTCAACATTTACCATGGAAATAAGAAAACTGACAATCGTAGTTTGCATCAGTCAACACAGCAAGACGTGCTAAAACAGATTTTTCTGTGTCTCATCCACAGTGACTGAGCGTGGCCAGATCATCCAGATCCACGGCTGTGCATCTGCAAACGTGTGTGGACATCATCCTGACTGGGAAAGAAAGTTTTTTTTTCAAATTTTTTATCTAGGTAACGCTTCATCGAACTGCTGGAAAGCCGCCCTGCGTGATTCAGCTCTGACCACCAGACTGAGTTTGTCTCTGTTCCTGCTCGCTCTCTTCACACTTTTCATCAGTTAAACCCAAGAACCACACTTCCTGAATGTGGATGCTGAGCTTCACAGCATGCTAGGTCCATCACAGTTCTATGAGACCAATGCAATGTTTTTGTTTGTTTTAGAAAAATAGCTGAAGGCTTTAATGTGCATTTGTCTGTAAAGGTCAGCTGTCCTCAGTCATTTTCCTTTATTGAATGTTTGCTGTTTTCATTTTTCTCCAAATGTGCTTTTGATTTTATAACCCACCAGTTTTATTTTTACCTTCTTGTAAATCACTCTAAGTTTAATTTTGAAATGAGTGCTGAAAATAAAGACTTTTTTGTTACTATTGTTATTGTTATTGTTATTTACACATTAACAAAAGTATGAACAGAGTTAGCAGGGCCTCTTTAACAGCTTTTCTCCCTTATGTTGTCATAAATATGCTTTTATTGGTGATATACTATCAGGCACATAAAGTTATGAGGGAGTCATGATGTTTCATTTGTAGATTGGCTGCTTCTAAGAGCCGGTTTCCTTTGTCCTTTGTGTTGTGCTTTTAAATAAATTAAAAAACCAAACTGTACGGTGGCCAGGAAGGGCAAACAGCCTCTAACAGCCAGATTCCAATTGAAATGTCTGCATAAAGAGGAACACTTCAACCAAGCGGCAACTTGAACCTGAACCTGAAAAATGAAGCCAATGTGGAAGTGCAAAAAATTGCAATACAGGCTGCAGGAACACCAGAAGTCCCAACTGATCACTTGTTAAAAAGACATTGTTTACTCTAGAATTAAACTGTTTTACAGCCTGGTTCAAAAAATCAAACATGTCTCATTAGCTAATGTCTTCATGTGCTCTCACTGTATGGGGGATGAATGTTTTTGTATCACAATCATTCTGATTATATTTAGGAAAAACCTCACTGTGCACTGATTGGTGTGTCTCATTTGATTGACAGATACACTATATTGCCAAAAGTATTCACTCATCCATTCAAATAATGTAAATCAGGTGTTCCAATCACTTCCATGGCCACAGGTGTGTAAAATCAAGCACCTAGGCATGCAGACTGTTTCTACAAACATTTGTGAAAGAATGGCTCGCTCGCTAGAGAGCTTCATGGAATGGGTTACCATGGCCGAGCAGCTGCGTCCAAGCCATACATCACCAAGTCCAATGCAAAGCGTGGGATGCAGTGGTGTAAAGCACGCCGCCACTGGACTCTAGAGCACGGGAGACACGTTCTCTGGAGTGACCAGTCGTGCATCTCCAACTGGCAATCTGATGGACGAGTCTGGGTTTGGCAGTTGCCAGGAGAACGGGCTTGGCCCCTTAGTTCCAGTGAAAGGAACTCTCAATGCTTCAGCATACCAAGAGATTTTGGACAATTCCATGCTCCCAACTTTGTGGGAACAGTTTGGGGATGGACCCTTCCTGTTCCAACATGACTGTGCACCAGTGCACAAAGCAAGATCCACAAAGACATGGATGAGAGAGTTTGGTGTGGATCAACTTGACTGGACTGCACAGAGTCCTGACCTCAACCCCACAGAACACCTTTGGGGTGAATTAGAGCGGAGACTGAGAGCCAGGCCTTCTGGTCCAACATCAGTGTGTGACCTCACAAATGTTCTTCTGGAAGAATGGTCAAAATTCCCATAAACACACTCCTAAACCTTGTGGAAAGCCTTCCCAGAAGAGTTGAAGCTGTTATAGCTGAAAAGGGTGGATCCACGTCATATTAAACCCTATGATTAAGAATAGGATGTCACTTAAGTTCATATGCGAGTCAAGGCAGGTTAGTGAACACTTTGGGCAATATAGTGTATCTCAAAAAATAAGTTCTATTCATGGTTTTATTCATCTAGTTTGTTCGGCGTTAGCCTGTAAAATACATGTGTGAAAATGTTAGACTACTTTCTTACCTTCTAAACCAACTTCAGGTTTTTCTCTGTATTCGTCTATAATAAATGTGCAGTGTTTGCTAGTGCTACAGCATCTGGCATGATTTCTGCAGGTACCTGTTCTTGTTGGAACATGATGAGTACGGTGGGCCCCTCCTTAATCTGCCCGCAGGGAGAAATTTCTTCATCTTTTGAATCTCAGCTTCAGTATAAAAGGGGAAGTTACGCCCGTGAAGCCAGGACTCTGTTCATGAACTCATCATGATGAAGCTGACTCTGTGTGCCGCTCTGGTCTGGATGATCTTCAGCTCTGGTAACGTTACTCTTTCCTCTCAGAGTTTATTTATTTCAGGTAGATAAAAAACACATTTAAACAAAGCTATCAGGATACGATGAGCTAAAACTCTTTTGAGTCTCAGAGGGGAAATTCTGGCATTGCAGCAACACAAGAGAAGGTCACAATAAGAATGGAAACATGCAGTAAGTTCAGCTCTGAGCATGAAAGTTTGTATGTCTGTCAGTCAGCAGTAGACTCAACTGTGCATGTTTAAGAAGGTGTTAACACTTTATATGAGATATATGCCTCACTTAGACTAAAAGGTTTAACTCGTTTTATTTCTTGTTTGACCTGCAGTAGAGTGACAGTCCTGCATACATTTTTAATTATTTATTCATTTGAAGGAAAAAGGAGCACAGTGCAGCATTTTGACTTCTTCAGTTGCACAATAACAAAAAAGACTGAATAGTCATCTCTCAGATCTGTGCTTTCCGGGGTTTTATTACTTGGCATGGCAGCGTACCAACAACAACAAACATGTTTCAGCTGAGGAAGACAGCATGTTGAAACACATTTTCTTTGGTTTGTCTATGACCATGCTGTAGTAAATAAGATGGCTGATAATAAATTAATATTATCAAGTAAACCTTGTAATGAATAGGGCACCACTGCTTGCGCGGATTGGTTATTAATTAACCAATAAAATATTGTAATTATTAATTAATCAAAACTTTTAATTAATCAACCAGAACATTAACTGTAAATCAATCTAATTTCTAAAGTAGGAAATCCTCATAACATTGACTCATTCTCAGCTTAATCGAAGGAATTCCTGTGCAACGACTGTATTTTTGAAGATTTATTATAAAATCACAAAATAACAGACATAAATCACAGGTTATATGAATAGATCATGTAAATGAATAAACAGACATGACTAAATATGGTGAAGAGAAAGGATGCTATCTTAGTTGGTGAGGGTGGATTATTTTAATAATCCTAACAGAAAAATTTAACTGACGGTGTAGAATTTGGAGTGTGAATTTGGAAGAAAAATAGCCTGTCCGGAAGGGCCTGGTGGAAGGAGCCTGGCAAGTTCTGAACACCCGAAGCTACCGCGTGCCAACTCTGGTCTGACCTGGATGGGTTCAGCTGGGCTGCTGCGGTGCCGATGGGTCGCTCAGACTGTAGGGACGGCTGTACAGACTCTAATCCACAGACTCTGGGAAGGATTGTCTCTCGTTCCAAAGAAAACAGCTCTTGATTGTTCAATTAAAAAATTAGATAAAGTCAAACGCATCAAGACTACGTGACTGCTGGCTCACAGTGAAGTCGATCGGGTGATAAAAGAAAAACAAAAACTCTGCGTTACAAAAAGTTAGCGCAAAGCGACAAAAAGGTTAGGAAAAATCTTGTACTGGATAAGAAAATTCTAAGTCTGATTGTTTATCAGACTTGGCACAACGCTTGGATCAAGAATGGGCCTAAGAGGCCCAAGGAGACTCAGCAGAACTCTCCTCAGTGGGGCATCTTGGACTGGCCAGACCTGACCGCTTTCTGGTCTGCTCGGCACTCTTCTGGACACTGAACTGTCCAGACCAGACTCTCTCTTGGACTGCTCTCCACATGCTGTATGGCTTCTCTTCTAAGAAAGAAAGAGGAGGGGTCATTATCCTAGATGAATCCACCATCACCAAGTTCGTAACTTAATGAAATAATGCATAACATAAATGGTTATAAGATTCTAGGATAACATAAAAAAAACTATCACACAGTAAACATGAGAAACGTGGTTAATTGGTTAGAAACACAATTAAACACACAGAATATCTCATTTCAACTGTATTAGGTGACTGCATTTAGAGTTCGATGGAACTTGACCACTAGGTGGCAATGTTGATCCATGGAAGATTTTTGACTTAGAAATCAGAGATTATAGATTAAAGTCAATAAACGATAATTCAGTAAGGGAGAATGCCAGAAATGAAAGAAAAACATCATTAGATCGCTTGTGAAGAGATTCACAATAATATCACGGTTTCCAGTTACCAAACATGAATTTTAAGACAGTTTCGAAGCTTTTTGACTATTGCAGTTTCCTGTGTGTCAGAGGAATTTTAATGGTGTGGAAGGGTCAGCCAGAGTCTCTGCAGGAAGATAGTTTTATGGTCTGAGAGGCTGGAAGGGTCATTTGTGTCCCACATTGGCATAATCCAAAGCCAAACATTGGTCTGAAGTGAGTTATCTAAAACTAAACAATTGTAGAATCCCAACCACTTAGAGAAGTCCGTTAATGTTAGTTTTAGTCTGTCTTTTCTCCAGAATGTCAGTTTAGGAGTCTTACTGCCTCGGAAACTCCAAAGCCAGGGAGAAGGAATAAACATAGGTAGATTAAGAAAGGAGAAAGGATCTCTCCCCCCTCATAGCCAGGTTTTGACCCCACTTTGGTTGTCTTTCTCTCCAAAGCGGGTGTGATATTAGCAGCCTTAGATTGTGATCATTGTTCTGGGTAGACTCTTACTACAATGCTAATAAAAAACCCTAGAAGACATACAGTGCTTAACAAATTTATTAGACCACCACTAGGTGGTGGTGGCTAAGGTTTATGCCACAGGTGCCCTAAATTAACAGCATTGGTAAAAATTGGTAAAACCAAAATCATTTTTTATCTTTCTGCTATGGTTAATACACCAAGAGTCTGCATTAAAGCACTTCATGATGCTGGATGGTCTTTAGACAAATATGACAGGTGGTCTAATACATTTCTTAAGCACTGTAGCTGAGAGTCGACTCTTCAGGTTTATTCGTACGATTCATTCACAAATATCTCTTTTCCCTCCTGACTGCAGCTGAAGCTCTTCAGTGTCAGCACAAGGAAGCAATAGGTGACACTACATCAAAACCATGCAACTCTTCTGCTGAGCTGTGTGCAACAATTGTCTTTCAAGGTAAGACTGTGACAGAAAAGTAAAAGTTGTCCTTAAGACTTTTACTGAGTCAGTTTGAGATTAGATTTTGTTTAATTGCTCTTTGTTTGTTTTTACCCTTTAAAATCTGTGTTCAGTTTCAGAAGGCAGTCGCACATACGATAGCATCGTAAGGATGTGTGTTCCACCATCATTCTGCGCTGCACAGGATCAGATATTCTCATTCAGTCATGCGGGTTACATAGTGGCTGGATCTTTTCGTTGCTGCAACACAGACGACTGCAACAGTGGCAATTTAACCTGTGAGTATTTCTGCTGACAAGGTTTTAGTAAACAGGAACTTCGTCATTCCTTTGTTCCTGAATACACTCTAATCTACCCTTCAATGATGTTGACTGATAAAATCAACTTTTAGATACCATAGTACAATCCCCAATTCCACAAAAGTTGGGACACTTTATAAAATTTTATGACAAAATAGAATACAGTTATTTACGAATTAGGGATACGAGGAATTGTCGATGTTATTAGCGTAATTCTGCGCTGATGGATTTAATTCCAAATGATTCAGTGTTTCCATGCTGTGCATGCATTCCATTGTTTTCCTTTGCAGAGATGATGAGGGCTGAGCCATTTCACATCTTTGGTATCTTTGCTTGGAGTTTTGTGCAAATCACTGGGGTGCTAAAATGTGGTGTGTTAAAATGTATAAAGTCATGAGCATTTACCCTCGATGCTGCAGACAACAGCGTTAAACTTCCTGCTGCAGAGTGGGTCTGGTGGACCTGCTGCTTTATAAGGTGATTTTTTTTTTTTTTAATCAAGACGGCCAAAACAGGTATGTTAAATTAACAAGCAATATAGATAGTACTTTATGATATTCTCCCTTGACCCCTTTTAAAACTGATTTGATAAATACTTAAATCACCCCAGACGCTTGTGTCAGGCTCACACTCAATTGGACGGACGTGGAAGGGACCCAAACCAGGGAAACAGCACACCAGGAGGGGGACACCACCACCCAGGACACCAACTCCTCCACCCGTGGCTCTCAGCTCTGAAAGGACAAAAACTAAAAATTAGACCAATTAGGCCAAATTAACAGAATGCACAGAAACAATTGCAAGAACCCAAAAATCCTCAAAGGGGGATAAGAATAACTAAATAAGGAGAAATGAACAAAATAGTATTAATTAAGGAGAATAACTAATCCCTCGAGTGATGCAGAAAACAACAACAAAACCAAAGTAAATCAAAATATTCCCAAAAAAGACATGAAGGTTAATTCAAAAAAATATAGGCTACCTTCATGCAAATAACTAAATTCACAATTTCCCAAACAAATCGAGAAATTACTCAAAGAAACTACCAACCCCCAAAATGAATCTGAAATAAACCTCAAAAAGAAGAAACAACAAATAAATCCAAAGTAGTCGGTGTCAGCTGCTCTCCTCTCATCTTCATCTGCTTTCATGCTGCATAAGAGTGACACACACAAACGTGACACTCACACACTTACACACACCTACACTGAAACACACACTAACATGTTGGTAGTGTAGACTTCAGGCTTCTATCTGTTTAGGGCAAAAGTTTGAGAATACTGGAGGATAAACAGCAGAACTTTCTCCTCTTAAAGCTCCTCTCTGACCACAGAGGACCAGCACATCAGCGCTGTGTGTGTGTGTGTTGCCCGTGTAAGTCAGGGGTGTGCGCTGTGGTAAAAAAATAATTGGTAAATATTCCCTTAATACTATATGATTGTGGGGAACAAATAAATGTTAAAATATCTGCATTTGCATTGTTAAGAGAACACTGCTTAAATGTTTAGCATGTCTTTATTTGCAGGGAATATAATAAATGTGCTGTTTATAGATAATTAAGGGATATAAAAAAAACAACAGGAACACTAAAGTAGACATTCAACTTAATGTTACACACATAAAGGCCCTTACACACTTGTCTGAGGAGAATTAGAAATGTTCATGAAACCTGCTGCAGTTTTAATCTAATTTCAGAATAAACAGTTCATTAACAGTGTTTTATTGTTAGTAGAAACTTAGATAGAAGACTTCTATCTGACAATAAAACATTTAATCTCCAGTGACTCTGTCTCTATCAGTAAAGTCTGACTCATGTCTCTGTAGAGTTTCATATGTACACAGAGAGGAACTTTATTAAAGGGAGAGACAGAGAGAGAGAGGACAGCATGCAGCTATGTACATTTAAGTTTCCACAATAAATTTGGCTCACAGAAAATAACAATAATGACAAAATCCCTCTGCCAGTCAGGCATTTCAACAGGTTTCCCAGATAGTTGTGGTCTGCCATATACTAGGTTTATATTAGGTTTTTATATAGTCTTGTTACCCCACTGTTTGTTACAGATGCTGATGGCTAAAAAAAGAAAGGATAACTACCTTCTAGTCCTCAAACAGTGTCGAGTGTGGATAAAAACATGACTGGATATTTTGCATGTGTGATTATTAAAGCCTACAGCCTAATTTTGCCAGTGAAATCCTCAACTCCTCATAATTCTCTGGGTTATCCCATCTCTCAGAGCCATCGCTATGACAACCGTATTCTATGGAGAAATTTACACCTGTAAGGAGGCAGGTGTAAGATTTAAGTTGTAACTTAGGCCATTGTTACTATCTGAAGCTGGTGCAACACCTGAAATGTTACTAGAGTAAACTCTGTTACAAGTAAGAACATACGTTCAAACCAGACCACACTGGTGCAACCATAGCAGGTGTTTTCTGAGTTTCAGTTTGGTTGAAAAGGATTTTTAGATCACATTACTGTTTATGAATTTCAAAAGCTAGCTCTTTTCACTATCTAACATGTTTTCAGACTTTCAGTTAACTTCATGTCCCATTCTTTTTTCTTTTGTTTCAGATCCTGATCTTAAACCAAACGGCCTGAACTGTTCCACCTGCACTGATCAAACTGTCTGCAACAACACAGTGGAGTGTTACGGCAATCAGGACCACTGCTTCAAAAGAACAGGTGAGCTCTTATAGAAAAAGATGTCTGTGCAAATTATGTTGATCAAACAGCAGCTCCCAAACTTCTTCTGCTGGCCCCTCTTCTAACAGATGAACACATTTAAGCCCCCCATGATAAACACATAGTGTACAACAATATTCAACATAAAACTCATCGTACACTGGGAAGATTGGATAAAAAAGAAGGAGAGTGGCTCTCTCTTGCAGGGCTGTGAAAAACCTTCCTGTTTTTTTTCTCTGAGATGCACACAAGTCATTTTTGCAAGTCCAAGTCAAGTCACAAGTCTTTGGTCATGAGTCTAGGTAAGTCTCAAGTCTCCGATGGGTGTAATGAGCGTTCTATGACTGCCTCTGACGTCAGTCTGCTTAGACTACTGCATCGTTCTATCTGAGGAATTTAAATCCTCTACTGTGTTATCTCCATCAGTAGGGTGGGGTAAATCCTCTACTGTATTATCTCCATCAGTAGGGTGGGGTAAATCCTCTACTGTATTATCTCCATCAGTAGGGTGGGGTAAATCCTCTACTGTATTATCTCCATCAGTAGGGTGGGGTAAATCCTCTACTGTATTATCTCCATCAGTAGGGTGGGGTAAATCCTCTACTGTGTTATCTCCATCAGTAGGGTGGGGTAAATCCTCTACTGTGTTATCTCCATCAGTAGGGTGGGGTAAATCCTCTACTGTGTTATCTCCATCAGTAGGGTGGGGTAAATCCTCTACTGTGTTATCTCCATCAGTAGGGTGGGGTAAATCCTCTACTGTATTATCTCCATCAGTAGGGTGGGGTAAATCCTCTACTGTGTTATCTCCATCAGTAGGGTGGGGTAAATCCTCTACTGTGTTATCTCCATCAGTAGGGTGGAGTATTGTCTGTGGTCAGCTTGCTGTGGTGTGTGCATGTGTACACTTACATATGAACAGGGCTTGACTTTCACTTTTTTCACACAAGCCACTGTGACTAATGGCTACTAGCCACTCAGTGTTTCAGCTAGCCACAGTTCTGTTGTTAGGAATATATTTGCTATATATCATATGTACCTCTGCTGTAAGATCCCTCATCAGCATGATCAGTATCAGCTCTCCTCTCAATAAAGCTCCTCTCTGTCTACATATGAAACACTACAGACACATGAGTCAGACTTCACTGATAGAGACAGACACTGACACACTGGGGATTAAATGTTCTTGTTATTTGTCAGATATATTTCTTTAATGGTAGTAAATTAATCATAACACAAAAACACTAACTGTTAATGAATGGTTTATTCTGAAATAAAATAAAAACTCAGTGAGCATTTCTAATTCTCACTCAGATCTTCAACAGAGGATGCTGAATATTTCTCCCTCCATTCTCCTTAAGAATCTTCTGTCATCATTTATGGTGTCAATTTCTTTATATGGGCAAAATCAAACTAAATTTGACTTTATTCAGCTGAAATCTGCTGGACTCCTTAGTTACTGATTTATCTGTAACAGCCTCTTATCCATCTGTCTCTGTTTTTCACTGCCTGCATGAGCCGTATTTAAAGTTTTAATGTTCCTATCACCTTTTATGTCCATTCATTATCAATAAGCAGCAATGCAGAGATTCTAACATTCATCAAAAGAAGACTTGTTTATTATTTCTGTCTGATGCGTGCTAGACACAGGAACATGCGTGAAAGAGAGCAGAGGAAGTCCACTGATAGCGTCTCTTCAGTAAGTTCGTTCAGGTGTGCTGTCTTGTGTTCAAATTGAAGCTTCTAATGCCCTCGTTTTAACAGATTTGTTCAGTCCCTTCCTGTCAGTGCTCTCCCATACTCGTATTTGATGATGATTTTTGAGATGAGCATCATCATCAATGAGCCAAACACACACAGATCACATTGTTAAATAATGAACAATTGCATAAAACTTGCCAAAAAGTGGGTGTTTGATTTGATATTAAACTTACTATTAATAAATACTGTCAAAAGGGCAGAAACAGAAAAATGAAAGCAACAAACTGGCAGAACAGAACGATTTTTGAGGGAGAGCTGCAGGTGTGAGGCAGGGCAGTCGGCACATTCTGATATTTTAAAAAGACTTTAGTCCAGGTGGAACTTACATAAATAAGAAAACTGCTTATTATCAGTGAAATATATTTTCTTTTGACACTATACAGACATTTTCATGTAGCCTATTTCATCCCATTAACAACACAATAATCCATCAATTCACTGTTTCATTTCAACTGTGGATAGATTGATTATCAAATTTTTGAATGTGGCTCTCGCAGAAGTATTTTTAAGACAAAGTGGCTCTTGGGTAGAATAAGGTTGAGTACCACTGCCCTAGATGGTGGTAACAGGCTGTTATTGCACATCAGCCATGGGAACAAGAAACTAGCAAACTGATTGGCTGATGGACACATAACATTACTGTTGAGAAATGCAGAAAGAGAGAAGGAAATGTTGCGAGGGGAAACACTACTCAAACATTCAGTGCTCATCCCCTGTAGCCTGTATGATCTATTTACCATCAAAAACCAGTTCAGCCTCCAGATTAGCCACTCCAGGCCTGAGTTCAGACAACTTAAGGTGACAGCAGAGACCTTCATTCAACATTTACCATGGAAATAAGAAAACTGACAATCGTAGTTTGCATCAGTCAACACAGCAAGACGTACTAAAACAGATTTTTCTGTGTCTCATCCACAGAGACTGAGCGTGGCCAGATCATCCAGATTCCGGGCTGTGCATCTGCAAACGTGTGTGGACATCATCCTGACTGGGAAAGCATATTTTTCTATCAGGAGTTTTATCTAGTTAATGCTACATCTAACTGTTGGAAAGCCGCCCTGCGTGATCAGCTCTGACCACCAGACTGAGTTTGTCTCTGTTCCTGCTCGCTCTCTTCACACTTTTCATCAGTTAAACCCAAGAACCACACTTCCTGAATGTGGATGCTGAGCTTCACAGCATGCTAGGTCCATCACAGTTCTATGAGACCAATGCAATGTTTTTGTTTGTTTTAGAAAAATAGCTGAAGGCTTTAATGTGCATTTGTCTGTAAAAGTCAGCTTTCCTCAATCATTTTCCTTTATTGAATATTTGCTGTTTTCATTTTTCTCCAAATGTGCTTTTGATTTTATAACCCACCAGTTTTATTTTTACCTTCTTGTAAATCACTCTAAGTTTAATTTTGAAATGAGTGCTGAAAATAAAGACTTTTTGTTACTATTGTTATTGTTATTGTTATTTACACATTAACAAAAGTATGAACAGAGTTAGCAGGGCCTCTTTAACAGCTTTTCTCCCTCATGTTGTCATAAATATGCTTTTATAGGTGATATACTGTCAGGCACATAAAGTTATGAGGGAGTCATGTTGTTTCCTCTCTAGATTGGCCGCTTCCAAGAGCCGGTTTCCTTTTTCCTTTTTCTTTGTGCTTTTAAATAAATTAAAAAACCAAAATGTACGGTGGCCAGGAGGGGCAAACGGCCTCTAACAGCCAGATTCCAATTGAAACGTTTGCAGAAAGAGGAACACTTCAACCAAGCGGCAACTTGAACCTGAACCTGAAAAATGAAGCCAATGTGGAAGTGCAAAAAAATTGCAATACAGGCTGCAGGAACACCAGAAGTCCCAACTGATCACTTGTTAAAAAGACGTTGTTTACTCTAGAATTAAACTGTTTTACAGCCTGTTTCAAAAAACCAAACATGTCTCATTAGCTAATGTCTTCATGTGCTCTCACTGTATGGGGGCATGAATTAACCCCCCATACAGCTTTCCCAGATGGAAAGCTTCAATAGGAAACGTTTGAGAAAAGGCAGAGGATTTTAAAAAAAAACTGGGAGTGTGATTGGATGAACGTTCTGTCTGTCACATCTCTATGGGCCAAACAGAGCAACAAAACATTTGACATAGCAGCTATCTAGCGGCTGGCGCTGGTACCAAGGATTAATGCGAAACATGGCGACTATAGACATGTTAGTACTTGACTTTTGTCGTTTTTGAAAAGAAAACAACTCACTGCTGATCTTTTTTCTTCTTTTCATGAAGACATGTGTGACCTATCCTATTTTGGTCTGTTGCTGGTGTGATACAGTGGACAGGAGGCAGGATGAATGAAGCACTTGGTCTGGTTTATTCTCTCTGTAAACATGGGACAGCACACACAACCACAGTGTGAAGAATTAACAGCAAGTCGCTCAGACGTCTGTTCCCGCTCAGACCACAGCATAAGATCGTTTGCTACTGACACAGTAATCGTATAGTGGTATAATTTTTCAGTTAAAGGTAAATGTTACATAAATAAAATCCACAAAAGCTAACAAAAATGTCTCTTACAAAATAAAATACCTTGCATATTTTATAAGAGTGGGATGTATTCAAAATAAATACAAAATTGTTAAAGTAACAATATTTTCACAGTATCTTGTATCACATTACCAGTTTCCAGACCTAAAAGCTCAATGTTCACAGGCCAGAGCTCATTTTAGCATTGTAGAACCAAAATTAAACCAATAGCACCATCTAGCGGTGAAAATATGCCACAGCAAACATGTTCCAGAAACACATTAAATTCTGTCATTTTAAGCAGCAAATACAGTAAAACACAGCTTAAACTGAACATACCTGTAAACATGGGACAGCACACACAACCACAGTGTGAAGAATTAACAGCAAGTCGCTCAGACGTCTGTTCCCGCTCAGACTACAAAGGAAAGTTCCATATTAAAAGACGTAGAGCCAGCAGCGGCTAGCTAACATTATTAGCTCTTACAAACTGAACCAAAAGTCACTAGCAGAGCAATAAAACTACAGTTTATTCCAGCGTTCTGTTAGATATTCATGTAAACAACAATACTGATGGATTTTATGCTTTATATCCTCAGAATTTACATGTAAAGCAGAATTTACATCTGAGCCAACAGAGAAGCAACTTACCCACAGCATAAGATCGTTTGCTACTGAGGGATAGCTAAAGTGCACCACATTTAGCGCAGGGCAAACTTCCGCTGTGGATTTTCAAAATAAAATTCAAAACTGTAAAACCATAGTTGGAGTCCCAGTTTAACAGGAATTTAACAATACTTACAAGTAAACTTTTTTTTTGTTTGTTTACACTGTTACACATGTCAAGTTCTGATAAAACTGGTGCTTTAGTAGCATCCACACTAATCTCTTCCTCCATAACTGCACCAGCCTCTTGCTGCTGCTTGTTTGTGTAACAACACTGCTGAAAGTACTGCCCCTCGTCGCTGATTGGTCCTGTCACTGGCTAACCGGGCCCAAATGGTTCAGACAGGTGCTTAACAAGATGGATTCGCCAGTGAAAAACAAGGAAACGTGCGTATCCATCTGCTTTGCAGGGTTAGGGGTGAATGTTTTTGGACCACAATCATGTTGATTATATTTAGGAAAAACCTCACTGTGCACTGATTGGTGTGTCTCATTTGATTGACAGATACACTATATTGCCAAAAGTATTCACTCACCCATTCAAATAATGTAAATCAGGTGTTCCAATCACTTCCATGGCCACAGGTGTGTAAAATCAAGCACCTAGGCATGCAGACTGTTTCTACAAACATTTGTGAAAGACTCTCTGTCAGAGTTTATTTATTTGAGGTAGACAAAAAATGCATTTAATCAAAGCTGTCAGGATAAAAGCTAAAACTCTTTTGAGTGGGGTACATATGGTCTAGTGGTTTAAGGCGTGCCCCATATACGCAGGGAGCCCAGGTTCGATTCTGACCTGTGGCCCTTTTTTTCCACATGTCTCTCCCCACTCTCATCTCTGCTTCTGACTCTATCCACTGTCCTCCTCTGTCAAGTACAGGCACAAAAAGCCCAAAAATGCACCTTTAAAAAAATGACTCTTTTGAGTCTCAGAAGGGAAATTCTGGCATTGCAGCAACACGAGAAGATCACAATAAGAATGGAAACATGCAGTAACTTCAGCTCTGAGCATGAAAGTTTTTGTCTGTCAGTCAGCAGTAGACTCAACTGTGCATGTTTAAGAAGGTGTTAACACTATATATGAGACATATGCCTCACTTAGACTAAAG
The DNA here is from genome assembly GCF_018320785.1 of Cheilinus undulatus. Taxonomy (NCBI): domain Eukaryota; kingdom Metazoa; phylum Chordata; class Actinopteri; order Labriformes; family Labridae; genus Cheilinus; species Cheilinus undulatus. The sequence goes on along the minus strand of NC_054871.1, from coordinate 4,023,086 downwards.
GTTTAACTTATTTTATTTCTTGTTTTGCCTGCAGCATAGTGACAATTCTGCATACACTGTAGATTATTTTTTCATTTGAAGAAAAAAGGAATGCATCATTTTGACTTCTTAAGGTGCACAACAACAACAACAAAAAAAGGACTTACAACACTGAAGAGTCAGCTCTCAGATCTGTGCTTTTGGGTTTTTATTACTTGGCATGGCAGCGTTCCAACAACAACAAACATGTTTCGGCTGAGGAAGACAGCATGTTGAAACACATTTTCAAATGCAACGCAATTAAAAACCCTAAAACACATACCTGAGAGTCGGCTCTTCAGGTATTTATATGTATGATTCATTCTTACACATCTCTTTTCCCCTCCTGACTGCAGCTGAAGCTCTTCGGTGTCTGCACTACGAACAAATAGGCGACACTATATCAAAACCTTGCAACTCTTCTGCTGAGCTGTGCGCAACCGTTGTCGTTAACGGTAAGACTGTGACAAAAAAGAAAAAGTTGTCCTTGAGTCAGTTTGAGATCATATTTTGTTTAATTGCTCTTTGTTTGCTTTTACCTTTTAAAATCTGCTTTCAGCTTTATATGAGGCTCACAGATTTAATCACACCAAGAGGATCTGTGTTCCGCCATCAGTCTGCGCTGCACAGGATCAGATACTCTCAGTCAGTAAGGAAAATTACAATGTGGCTGCATCTATTCGTTGCTGCAACACAGACAACTGCAACAGTGACACTTTAACCTGTGAGTATTTCTGCTGACAAGGTTTTAGTAAACAGGAAATTCGTCATTCCTTTGTTCCTGAATACACTTTAATCTACCCTTCAATGATGTTGACTGATAAAATCAACTTTTAGATACCATAGTACAATCCCCAATTCCATGAAAGTTGTGACACTTTATAAAATCTTTTTAAAGAAAATACAGAACAGTTATTTACAAATTAGGGATACAAGGAATTGTCAATATTATTAGCATATTTCAGGACTGATGGATTTAATTCTAAATGATTCAGTGTGTTTCCATGCTGTGCATGCATTCCATAGTTTTCCTTTGCAGAGATGATGAGGGCTGAGCCATCTCACATCTTTGGTATCTTTGCTTGGAGTTTTGTGCAAATCACTGTGGTGCATCACGGAAACAAAACATAGAATAACAGCGGGGCCGATGCATCATCATCATGTGCTAAAATGTATAAAGTCATGAGCATTTACCCTCGATGCTGCAGACAACAGTGTTAAACTTCCTGCTGCAGAGTGGGTCTGGTGGACCTGCTGCTTTGTAAGATTTTTTTTTCTTTGTTTAATCAAGATGGCCAAAACAGTTATGTTAAATTTCTTAACAGGAATTGTCTTCAACACATTTACAAGACATATAGGTAGTACTTTATGATATTTGCCCTTGGCCCCTTTTAAAACTGATTTGATGAATACTGAAATCACCCCAGACGCTTGTGTCAGGCTCACACTCAATTGCACCAATGTGGAAGGGAACCAAACCAGGGAAACAGCAGGAGGGGGACACCACCACCCAGGACACCAACTCCTCCACCCGTGGCTCTCAGCTCTGAAAGGACAAAAACTAAAAATTAGACGGGCCAAACTAACAGAATGCACAGAAACAATTGCCAAAAGCCAAATTCCTCAAAGGGGGATAAGAAAAAGTAAAATAAGCAGAAATGAACAAAATAATTTTAATTAAGGAGAATAACTAATCCCTCAACTAATACAGAAAACAACAAAACCAAAGTAAATCAAAATATTCCCAGAATAAAGATTAAGGTTAATTCAAAGAAGTATAGGCTACCTTCATGCAAATAACTAAATTCACAATTTCCCAAACAATCGAGAAATTACTCAAAGAAACTACCAAACCCCCAAAATGAATCTGAAATAAACCTCAAAAAGAAGAAACAACAAATAAATCAAAAGTCAGTGTCAGCTGCTCTCCTCTCATCCTTGTCTGCATAAGAGTGAGACACACAAACGTTACGCTCACACACACACCTACACTGAAACACACGCTATCATGTTGGTAGTGTAGACTTCAGGCTTCTATCTGTTGAGGCCAAAAGTTTGAGAATACTGGAGGATAAACAGCAGAACTTTCTCCTCTTAAAGCTCCTCTCTGACCAAGTAGGATCAATGCATCAGTGCTGTGTGTGTCACGGCCTACAAAAGGCTGAGAAAAAGAAAAAGAAATGAGGATACTCGGACACGATGTCTCCATTCAGTCAGCTTCTGCCAGAATTTAATTAAAGATAACAATTATTTAAATAGTTACAAATTTTCTAAATAAAATTACACTTAACCATTTTTAACCTTACATGAATTTAACAGTTGTTTTTATGACCCTTTAACAATGAAAACAAATCTCTATGTCACTACAACTGTTTTTAATCACTATTGGTCAATTTTTAGCTGACTGCATTTTTAAAATAAAATTCAACCTGTCACATGTGTCTCTATGTCGCCCGCATGAGCCAGGGGTGTGTGCTATGGTAAAAAAAATTGGTAACTATTCCCTTAATACTATATAGAAACAAATAAATGTTAAATCTCTGCATTTGCGTTGTTAAGAGAACGCCTCTTAAACATTTAGCACATCTTGATTTAATTTGTTATATTAACAGATCTAAAAAAAAAAACATTAGGAGCACTAAAGTAGACATTCAGCCTAATTTTACACATAAGGACCCTTACACACCTGTCTGAGGAGAATTAGAAATGTTCATAAAACCTGCTGCAGTTTTTATATTTATTTTAGAATAAACAGTTCATTAACAGTGTTTTATTGTTAGTATAAACTTAAATAAATCTGACAAAAAACAACATTTAATCTCCAGTGACTCTGTCTGTCTCTATCGGTAAAGTCTGACTCATGTCTGTAGAGTTTCATATGTACACAGAGAAGAGCTTTATTAAGAGGAGAGACAAAGAGAGAGAGGACAGGATGTAGCTATGTACATTTAAGTTTCCATTATAAATATGTCTCACAAAAAATAACAATAATGACAAAATCCCTCTGCCAGTCAGGCATTTCAACAGGCATCCCAGATAGTTGCAGTCAGCCATATACTAGGTTTTTACCTAGTCTTGTTACCCCACTGACTGTTACAGATGCTAACAGCTAAAAATAGCGAAGATAACTACCTTCCAATCCTCAAACAGTGTCGAGTATGGATGAAAATACGACTGGATATTTTGCATAGGTGATTATTAAAGCCTACAGCCTGTTGTATCATATTTGATACATACTTTAATGATACCTCTGTCTAATCAATATGATCAATAAATTACTAAAAAAAAAACAACTTCCAAATAAAATCTGATGATAAAAATGCCCTCAAGTTGATTATCAGTCACCATAAACACCTAATGTATCAAATGAGATAAAAGAAATATATAAGTTAAAGAGGTAGTGAACACTTTAACATTTTTTTCATGTGTACACTGAGGTATCTGACTGAACTATAATAAAACATCACTGTTGGTGTTATAGCTGAAATTTGCACCAAACTGATAAAAATCTGCATTTTACGTCTTTTAATTAGCTCAAACGGACATCTGCCTTGAAAAATCTTTTCTGAAATGGTGGGGCTTATGTGACGTAGAATCCTACCATCGGTAGGTTTCTACGTCACAAACTCTATATAAAATGTAGAGCGTTAGCGCCTCTAACTGACTTTCCCATTCAGAGACCACTCCCATCCTCTCCTGCCTGCACCTGCACTGCTTCGGCTCCGAGAGCTCTGGCTTTAGTAACGCCGCTGCTGGAGCCAATGGACCAAACAGGTAGTGCTCAGAACTACCACAGTCCGCCACCACACTATAGTCCACTTCAGGGGACTCTGAAGGGAAAAATCCCTCCACCTCAAAGGTCCCTATGGAGCAGTAGGGCTGTGGGACTTTGTCCGTGTCTCTCTCTGACAAGGGGACAACACTGTCTCTCCCGCCTCATCCGGAAAACCCCATCCTTTTCCCCTCCCTCCTCTCAGTACCAAACTGCTCACTTTCTGTGTATTTTTTTGAATTACGGAGGTGGGCGGAGTTAGCCCTGAGCCGGGGGTTCACTTACACTTTAACTTTTATGGAAATGTAACCTTGCAAAGCAGATGGATACACCCATTACCATGTTTCTCACTGGCAAATCCATCTTGCAAAGCTCCCGTCTAAACTGTTAGGGCCCAGTTAGAAAGTGACAGGACCAATCAGCAACAAGGGGCAGTGCTTTCAGGCATGACGGAGTCGTGACGTAAGCTAGCAGCGACAAGAGGCCGGTGCAATTATGGCGGAGGAGCTTAGCGTGGATGCTGCTAAAGCGCAAGTTTTATCAGAACTTGACGACATTTCTTTGTTAAAAGAAGAACAAATAACAGCAGTGAGTTGTTTTCTTTTCAAAAGCAACAAAAGTCGTGTACTGACATGTCTATAGTCGCCATTGTTCGCGTTATTCCTCGGTAGCTGCGCACGCGCACCTTGGTGGCAGCTACATCATGTATTTTGTTGCTCTGATTGGCCCGTAAAGATGTGACAGACAGAACATTCATCCAGTCACACTCTGAGTTTTTTTCAAAGGCTCTGCCCATTCCCAGACGCTATGTATTGAAGGTTTTCCAGATGTCATGTTACTGGTGCGACCATAGCAGGTGTTTTCTGAGTTTCAGTTTGGTTGAAAAGGATTTTTAGATCACGTTACTGTTTCTGAATTCTAAAGCTAGCTCTTTTCACTAGCTAACATGTTTTCAGACTTTCAGTTCACTTCATGTCCGATTCTATTTTCTTTTGTTTCAGATCCTGATCTTAAACCAAACAGCCTGAACTGTTCCACCTGCGCTGATCAAACTGCCTGCAACACAGCAATGGAGTGTTCCAGCACTCAGGACCACTGCTTCAATGGAACAGGTGAGCTCTGAAGCCAGTACACACCGCTCCACTCATTTTAATGAGGAAAGGGCGGCAGACAGGAAGAGGTTTTTACTGCGGCGGTAGGACCTAGAAGCGGTTTTGTTTTTTTTTTTGGTGGGGGGATGTGATGGACTTGTGGGTGGGCTCTGCTGTGACGTTCACTAAAGCACCTCTATGTCTTTGATGCCTCGTACCGCGGCGGCAGCAGCAACTTTAAAAAAGGCTCAGCATTTTGGGGGGCTCCTCTGGTAGGGAGGTGGTTTTCAGGGTAGTTATCGCGCGGCGGTGTGTAACTGGCTTAACAGAGAAAGACGTCTGTGCAAATTACACCGTGTTCCAAATTATTATGCAAATTGGGTTTTAGTGTCATGAACATTCAAGTTTTTTTTGTTTTTCAATTAAACTCATGGATGGTGTTGTGTCTCAGGGCTCTCTGGATCACTGAAATCAATCTCAGACACCTGTGATCATTAGTTTGCCAGGTGAGCCCAGTTAAAGGAAAACTACTTAAAAAGGACGTTCCACATTATTAAGCAGGTCACAGGTTTCAGCAATATGGGAGAGAAAAAGGATCTCTGCTGCTGAAAAGCATCAAATAGTGCAATGCCTTGGACAAGGTATGAAAACATTAGCTATTTCAGGAAAACGTTGGTGTGATCATTGTACTGTGAGGAAATGTGTGGCTGATCCAGAGCACAGATAGCTTCATACAGATAAAGGCATAATGAGGAAGGTTTCTGAAGACAAATTCATCAGATTAAGAGAGCAGCTGCAAAACAGCAAACAGGTATTTGAAGCTGCTGGTGACTCTGGAGTCCCACCAACCTCAAGGTGTAAGATCCTCCAGAGGCTTGCAGTTGTGCATAAACCTACTATTCAGCACCCCCTAACCAATGCTCACAAGCAGAAATGGTTGCAGTGGGCCCAGAAATACATGAAGACTCATTTTCAAACAGTCTTGTTTACTGATGAGTGCCGTGCAACTAGGCCTGGGTTCAAAAGATCGATTCTCCGATTTAGATCGATTCTTTTTTTTTAAAATCTGATATCGATCCTTAAAATCCAAAGATTGATCTTTTAATATATGCCTTTTCTCTCTCCGGCTCCTCGCGCTGCCACTCTCAGACTTGCGTCACTCATGCAGCCTGAAAGTTGTCCAGCACTCGCTTTTAAAAGCGTTTAGACTGATACAAGGTTTAAATCTCACGCCCAATCATCTATTTTTGGATATCTGGGCACATTATTAATACAAGCAGAATATCTCTACCTAAAACGTAAACTTGTGCTGGTGCAACGGAGCTCTACAGGTGGAGGGTGCTTAAGCCGCTGCTGCTACAGCCTGGGCAGACATACACACACAATAGTGATCGTCTGCGATGTTATGTTTAAGAGGAGCAAACCCTGACTCTTTTTTGAACTCCGTATATGCCACTCCGTACAGTGTGCTTAATTTAATGACCTCCTACTCCTCTGTTTCACACGCAAATCATGCACGGCCCCGCCTTTACAGCAATGACGGAGCGCTCAGTTATTTAGAGAGATATGAGTAAGAAACTCGCATCTCATGTAGATTTTCTATCAAGTCAGCATAATATAACATTCACAACAACATACAATGTACATAGTATGACAGATAACATGATGCATGTTCCTTTTTATAAGTGCTGTGGATCTTTTAATCAAAGGGCATAGGTGTGTGTCTGTAGTACACACCTCACAGACAGCAGAAGACAGATAAACATTAAAGCACCACACTGTATGCACTATATCTGAAAATGTGACTATTACTACTACTACCACATTATAAGCTTAAGTGTAATTATATATCATGGACTTAATCAGATTTAGTTAAAAATAATGAATCAAGTTTCCTTTTTTATTTTTTTAACAACAACAGTTTCAACTTGGACATGCAATAAGTGACTTATCTCTGTAAACACAAACATGATGGAGCCTGGCTGCTCTGCACCACTGAAGGAACCTCCAAACTTGACTGCATTTTGGATTTAAACACGACAAAGACAGAGGCAAACTGGACAAAAAAAGACCATATCCAGGATGTGCCACATGGAGGTAAAATAGTGATGTAAATACTACTAGTTTAGGGTCAATTTTTGATGCAAATCCTGAAATTTTTAAGAATGTGCCTAGTTGGTACATTCTTTGTACTATTTCCAGTTTAAGTTCTCTGAGAATCCCTTAAATGTACAAGCAACATAGGATGTTTTACTAAAATATCTCTATATGAATTGATATTGAATCGAATCCAATCAATTCAGGAAATCAGTGGCAATACCTAGCCCTATGTGCAACCCTGGATGGTCCAGATGGATGGAGTAGTGGATGGTTGGTGGATAACCACCATGTCCCAACAAGTCTGCGACATCAGTAAGGAGGGGGCGGAGTCAAGTTCTGGGCCAGAATTATGAGGAGAGAGCTGGTAGGCCCCTTGAAGGTCCCTGAAGGTGTGATAATGACCTCGGCAAAGCATATAGAGTTTCTGACTGACCACTTTCTTACATGATTCAAAAAGAAGAACTGTGCCTTCTGTAGCAAAATTATCTTCATACATAACAATTCACCATCTCATGCTGCAAAGAATCCCTCTGTGTCATTGGCTGCTATGGGCATAAAAGGAGAGAAACTCATGGAGTGGCCCCCATCCTCCCCTGACCTCAACCCTACTGAGAACCTTTGGAGCATCCTCAAGCTAAAGATCTATGAGGGTGGGGGGCAGTTCACATCAAAACAGCAGCTCTGGGAGGATATTCTGACATCTTGCAAAGAAATTCAAGCAGAAACTCTCCAAAAACTCACAAGTTCAATGGATACGAGAATAGTGAAGGTGATATCAAAGAAGGGCATCTTTGATAACATGGAACTTGGCCTGTTAAGATGTTTTTGAATTAAATAGCTTTGATTTCAGTAAATATGACCTCCTAATGCTGCAAATTCAACAAATTACCATTTTCAGTTCTTTACAACCTATAAAATGTCTTAAAACTCTGTTGTGCTTAATAATGTGGAACAGTGCATTTTGAGGTTTTTATTTTTTAAAAATGCGGCACGGCGGCGCAGGAGTTAGCTCTGTTGCCTCACAGCAAGAAGGTTGCTAGTTCGCTTCCCGGCCAGGGCCTTTCTGTGTGGAGTTTGCATGTTCTCCCTGGGCACACGTGGGTTCTCTCTGGGCACTCCGGCTTCCTCCCACCACCAAAAACATGCTCATTAGGTTAATTGGTGACTCTAAATTGCCCGTAGGTGTGAATGTGAGTGTGCCTGCTTGTCTGTCTCTATATGTCAGCTCTGTAATTGACTGGCGACCAGTCCAGGGTGTACCCTGCCTCTCGCCCGATAGGCTCCAGCCCCCCCACAACCCAGAATGGAATCAGCAGTATAGAAAATGGATGGATGGAAATTTTTTTTAAATAATGGTTATCATTATGAAGTTTGTTCAAAAACATTTGAATTATGCTCTAACGGCTGATGACTTGAATATATTCTGTTATTTGCATTAATATTTCAGAAAATCAGAGAAAAATATAATTTGCAAAATAATGTGGAGCACGGTGTGTGTTCATTAAACAGTGGTTCCCCAGCTTTTTCTGCTGACCCCTCTTCTAGCACCTTGGTTCCCAACCTGGGGTCCGGGACCCCCCAGGGGGGGCGCCAGAGATCTTAGGGGGGGCACGAGGCTTTGTCTGCTCTGAGGCTGCCAAAAATAGGTTTCCAAATATTGACTAAAACCATGATAAAGCAGTTATAAAGAAGTTCATACAAAGGTCTTTTGTTAAGAAAAGTATGCATGGACCTTTTTTAGGGTTTTATCAGTGGAACAATTAAAATCTATGTTGATTTTTGGCAGCAATGTGTCACTTTTTCTTCTCTCTTGGGTCCTAGGGGGGGCTCCGCTTTTCTGATTTTCCTGAGGAGCGTGTGTGTGTGTGTGTGTGTGTGTGTGTGTGTGTGTGGGGTGTCCCAAGGAAAAATGGTTGGGAAACACTGTTCTAGCAGATGAAAATATTTAAGCCCCCCATCATGAACACATACTGTACAACAATATTCATCAAAAAACTCATTTTACACTGGGAAGATGGGATAAAAAGAAGGAGAGTGGCTCTGTCTTGCAGGGCTGTGAAAACCCTTCCTGTCTACAGTCGCCGTAATTCTAATGGAGTTTACTCCTTCGGTAGGGGGGCAGCTCGCTGGTGACTACGTCACGTGTTTGTCGCTCTGATTGGCCCGTAAAGATGTGACAGACAGAACGTTCATCCAATCACTGTCCGAGTTTTTTTTTTTTTTTTTTCAAAGGCTCTGCCCTTTCCCAAACGCTATGTATTAGTAATTTCCCAAGGACATTTTCCCATAAGACATTTTAGCATTTTATTAATTATAGTCAGGACACAATGCCTGAAAACAGGACTGTCCCAGGTAAAATGAGTTGTGTGGTCCCCCTAGATGGTGATAACAGACAGGCTTTTACTGCACGTCAACCATGGGAACAAGAAAACTAGTGTACTGATTGGCTGACGGACACAGAACATTACTGCTGGGAGATGCAGAAAGAGAGAACATTTGTGTGGAAATAAGAAAACTGGCAATCGTAGTTTGCATCAATCAACAGAGCAAGACGTACTAAAACAGATTTTTCTGTGTCTCATCCACAGTGACGAGGTCTGGACGGATGTTCCAGATCCACGGCTGTGCATCTGCAAACCTGTGTGAAGATCATTCTGACTGGGAAGGCTATTTTTTCTTTGATCATTTTCATCTCGGTACCGGTGCATCTAACTGTTGGAAAGCCGCCCTGCGTGATTCAGCTCTGACCACCAGACTGAGTTTGTTTCTGTTCCTGCTCGCTCTCTTTACACTTTTCATCAGTTAAACCCAAGAACCGCACTTCCTGGATGTGGATGCTGAGCTCCACGGCAAGCTGTAGAAAGCAGGGACCCCAGGTTTGGAAAGGTGCAGAGAACACAGCACTAGGATTTGGTACCAGATTTAGGCAAGAGAATAAATGCTTGGACTAAAAGTAAAGACTAAAATGTGAGGACTTTTTATGGACTAAAACTAGACTAAAATGTTTTGGAGTTTTCATCGACTAAAACTAAAAAGGGTAGAAATGACTAAAATGTGACTAAAACTAAAATGCATTTCATTGAAAGATTAAAAATAAGACTAAAACTAAAAATAGCTGCCAAAATTAACACTGGACAAGAGGAGAGCAGCTGTTGCTGCAAGTTGGATTGAACTGAATTGAGTTAACTTTCTGTAAGTGGCAGATGTCATTCAGCACCATGGACAGCGCCACAGTAAACAAGACAGTAAAAATCAACAATCTCCTCCTTTAAAACACAAATACTCAGTCCTACACCATACCTGACATTCATTACACGCCAAAACATTTAAATCATCATCAAATTCATTTATCCTCTGAATAATAAAGTGACATGACTGCTCCAGTATGTGCTGCAACATGAAAAGGAAAAGAGTGTCACATTTTTCTGGGGACCATCAATTTGAGTCAAAATAAAAGATGGTCATGTGACCTGGTGGACTTCTGAAGATTTTTTTCTCACAAAAAGTTAAAATAGTAAGTTTTTTGTTATTGACATTAAATCAAACATCCAGTAGAGAGTTTATTTTTTTAATCTCTTTTATTTCAACAACAGTTTTTCAAAGAAAAAAGTATCTGTATAATCCCAAAATCTTTATCAGGTCAGACCAGGAAAATTCACACACTCAAACTGGAATCAGAACACCTCTGGTTGTATTACTACAGAAGTTGTTTAAAAACAAGGTTCTCAGATATTTAGCCTCTTTATTTTTCTCCTAAAGTAAACAAGATTGATGCATTGAACATGTATGCCTGCAGAACCCCCTAGACAGGTCAGAGTCTCCCCGAACCATAATCTCCTAAACCCTGTGGAAAACAGTGCGCACACAGACACATGTACATTAAAGCCTTCAGCTATTTTTGCTAAACCATCACACTGAAGGTTTGATTCCATTATCCTGAGAGACAAATGCCATGTTTTACAGCTCGGCAGTCACCTCCAGGCAGGGGCATAGCTAGGGGATCAGGGCCCCTATTACACAGGGCTCCCCTTAGCCGGCTAGCGCAGCAACAAGTGCTTAACAACTTTATTAGACCACCCTAACCCTAACCAAAGTAAGGTTTATGCCATAGCTGCCCTAGATTAACAGCATTGGTAATTACCAAAATCATTTTTTATGTTTCTGCAGTGGTTAATACACCAATATGTAGAAGCTCTTTAACCCAAATGATATTTTTAATGCTAACATAGAATTATTATTGTTATCCATGAATTTTTTAAATTTACTGATTTACAAAAAAACTTAAAAAATAAACAAGCTCAATAATATTTCTTGATTAATATGTCAAATTATAGTTATTTACTTGCATTGCTGAACAGAAAAATGAGTTTTAGTGGTTGAATGTTATGCTTGATTCATTTTTGACTTCTCAGAGAAGCCCAGGGAGCCGGCTCAAATTTGGGTGAATTCAGTTTCAAATTCCTCATTCCTGTTCAAAATGGTAAAACGTGGAGAGCTGACTGAAAATGAAAGAGTCTGCATTAAAGCACTTTACGATGCTGGATGGTCTCTGAGACAAATATGACAGGTGGTCTAATACATTGGTTAAGCACTGTACATGCATTTTGATGTATTTCTTAACCAAACTTTCCCAACTTATGAGCTTTTATTTTTACTTTGGCTAAATTAAATGTACTTGCATTATTTTGTAGTGCTGGACCAAATTATTTGGACATTTTTAAGAGAGGGCCCCCAGAACTGTATTTTACTCTATTTGATACAAATTTCAGTCTGTTGACACTAATTATTAAGAAAAATTAAATAAAAACACACTTTTTATTATAGGCATATGGAAGCCCATTTCTGCCACTTAAAAAAGAAAAATGTGGAAGTAAGAAAATTTAAAAAAAATCCTTAGACATAATTATAAGATTAAAATGTAAAATTATGAGATAAAAATCATTATTAAAAGATTCAGAGTCAAAATTATGAGATAAATAGTTATTTAGTCCATTATAACTTTTTATGTCATTATTATTACTTGTTTCCTCTAATTATGACTTTTTAATCTCATAAGCGTGACTTTTGAACTCATAATTCTGACTTTTTATCTCAAAATTCTGTTTTTTTTTTAACCTCATAATAATGACCTTTTTTATCTTATAATTCTGACCTTTTATCTCATAATTATGACTTAGAATTTTTTTTTTACAATTGCTGTACTTTCACATTTATTTTTCTTTTTTTATTTGACCCAAGTGGGTTTCCATACAGGCATCTCAAGGACTCCTCCCTACTTTGAGCCAAGGTTATCAATACCCTTTTCCCCCCCTGTGCTACGCCCATGCCTCCAGGAAGTGCTGCTCCTGGTTTTAATTGACAGAAAAAGCAAAGAGAGTGAGCAGGAACAGAAACAGACTCAGTCTGGTGGTCGGAGCTGAATTATGCGGGCCGGCCCTCCAACACTTAGATGCACCGGTACCTAAATCAAAAGAACCCAAAAAAATTCTCAGTTGCCCACGCAGAATTATTTTTACACAGGTTTGCAGATGCACAGCCGTGGCGTGAGGAGGTCTTGCCACCAACAGTCACTGTGAATGAAACAAAGAAAAATCAATTTTAGGAGGCTGCAGTTTATCGTAGAGCCAGGGTGTGAAATGTTGAGTAAACCGTGGGGGGGGCATTTTCTAAAAACGGCTACTGGCCTTTAACCTATAGGCAGGCTTACACTGTGAGCCTTCAAGCCTTTTCTCATCTGATGATATCTGACTCTGAGATGCGTAGTTTGTAAGGACACAACGGCCAACCTCGGCTTAATAAGCTACTCATGATGTGGATGAATTTCTGACTTAAACACAAGCAGAGCAGTCAGCCTTTCAGCCTGCCTGGGGCTTTGACTCAATCTAAGTGCTGCTTTGGCTAGTCTCAGTTTGTCTAGATCCCATGCACTGCAGCTCTTCATCTTAGAACGGCTTAAACAACCGTTTAAAAGTCTTTTTTAACTTTTGACTTTCTTTTCTAAGTCCACAGTGAGTCAAAGGTCCAGGCTGCGATGTTAAATGAGGTCAGAAAAGTTGCTGTAAACTAGCTGCAAAAACTCTACGGCTACCTAAGCTAAGCTAACTCAATGCTTAACACAATACTTCCGCCAAGCCCTTCACAGTAAAAGTATGCGGCTGTTATTTTTCTGAAACACTTTTATTTTGAACGCCTTCACCAGGAAACGCGCTTGGGTCATTCGCAGCTTAACACACCTCATCAGGATTGAGAGGAAATGTGAAACTTGGAGTTAGACAGAAGTAAACCTAGAGAGACAACATTTTTTTCTGTGTTCCTATGTTTAGACATTAATTGAGTATGCCAGCAAAGGCTTGTTTTAAGGGGAAAAGGGGGTTTATAATAGGGCTGAACGATTAGGGAACATAATCTAATTGCGATTTTTTTTTTCCCCATTATTGCAATTGCAATTTAATATGCGATTACTTTCTCATCTCATGTATTTTCCAACCAAAACAAGCAATAATTAATTCTATACTATAAACAACACAATGTTAGATTAAACTAGGGCTTAACAATTTTGAAAAATATCAAATTGTGATGATTTTGACTCATTTTGCCAATTGTATATCAACTGTTGTATTAAAGGGAGTGATAATTTTAATATGGTTCTCATATTTGACAAAAAATAATAGAAAAATGTAGAAAAATAGGGTTTTTCAGTACACTGTTCTAAAAATATGCCAGTAGAATAATTGCATGATATGTAATGCATTATGTCTCTGCTTCAAAAAAAGTTTTAAACTGTTTTTTGTCACAAATTTCAGGTCAAAGAAATATTGCACCTTTCGCAGTTTTAAAATTGCAGCAGGCCATATTGCAATTTAATCTAATTTGTGATTAATTGCCCAGCCCTAGTTTATAACACTTGAATATGGATTGAAAAGCATTATCTCTTTTTAATTTTGTTATACCTTGGTATAATACTGTTACCATCAAAGGTAAGAAAAACACTGTGATATGATTTTTAGGCTATTTTGCCCAGGCCTACCTGAAGCATGCCATGCTGCCACCATTGTGTTGATAGATGCAAACCTAGCAGCACATTTCTTCATTTCCATGACTAATTTACAGTAGAAGTCTGCAGCCCAGCCACTAGGACCTTCTGTGTGCACTCTCACCTGATCCACTGAAGCAGTGGTCCTCTGTGTCCACACACTCTGTTGTGTTGCAGACATTTTGGCCAGTGCAGGTCACACACTTCAGACCGTTTAGTTTAAGAGCAGGATCTGAAACACAAGAAAAAGGAGTGGGACATGGAGTTAAACAAAAGTCTGGAAAGAAAGGGGTTAACATAGAGGATAGCTAATATAAGGACTTCAAAATCTTTTCATCTTAAATTTAACTGACAACAGCACAAAGACTAGATAAACTCATAAAGTCTATTTTATCTTTTTAAATACATATAGAAACAGAATTTGATGTCAACATCATATCCCACAAATGGGAAAGGATTAAGAAAAGGCCAAGAAAGTTGTGAAATACTCATAAAACACTGGAACATTCCACAGGTACATAGGTTGATTGGTAACAGGTGATAGTACCATGACTGGGATTTAGGAGCACTCACAATCTATGACGGAGTGAGGTTCTCCACTTTGTGATATTCCAACATGAACAATTCTTTAATGTGCAACTGCAAGGAAGTAAGAGATATCACCATCTACAGTCAAAAGATTCACAAAATCTGGAGAAATCTCTGCACCTAATGAGGAAGGTAAACAACCAACTGAATGCCTGTGACCTCTGACCCCTTAGGCAGCCCTGTATTAAAAACTGTCATCATTCTGTGATGGATATAACAACGTGGGCTCAGGAACACTTCAGAAACCCACTGCCAGTTAACACAGTACATCACTGCATCTACAAATGTAAGCTAAGACTCTACCATACAAAGCCAAAGCAATCCAGAAGCCCCGCCCACTTCTCTGGGCCTGAGCTCCTCTGAGATGGACTGGCCTAAAGTGGAAATGTGTGCTGTGGTCTGACGAGTCCACGTTTTAAGTTGTTTTTGGAAAGAACGGCTATAAAGAGGATTGTTATTAATGCAAAGTTCAAAAGCGTCTGTGATGGTATGGTGGTGTATTAGTGCCCATGGCATGGGTCACCTGCACATCTTTGAATGCAGCATTAATACTGAAAGGTGCATACAAGATTGGAGCAACATATGCTTCCATCCAGACAACGTCTTTTTCAGGAACGTCCATGCTTATTTCAGCAAGGAAATGCCAAGGCACAAAATCTATATTCTGATTTCATTAACATTTTACAAAGTGTCCCAACTTTTGTGGAATTAGAAATTATGCTGTTACATAAAGCAGCTTTAATATCATCAACTAAAACTATGATTAAAATGTTTGTCAACAGCCTTTTTTTCCATGACAAAAACAAGACTAAGAGTAACAAAAATAGATCTGTAATGACTAAAACTGACAAAAACTAAGTTTAGTTTTCGTCAAGATGACTGAAACTAGACTAAAATGTAATGCCGTTTTTGTTGGACATTCAAAATCCGTGATATTTCTCCATTGTGGGTAAATCTGTCATTTTGCAATCTGTCACTAAGCTGTAGAAAGCAGGGACCCCAGGTCTGGCAGAGTGCAGAGAACACACTACCATGATTTGGTACCAGATTTAGGCAAGAAAATAAATGCTTGGACTAAAAGTAAAGACTAAAATATGAGGACTTTTTATGGACTAAAACCAGACTCAAATGTTTTTGAGTTTTCTTCAACTAAAACTAAAAAGGGTAGAAATGACTAAAATGTAACAAACTAAAATACATTTCATTTAAAGACTAAAACTAAGACTAAAATTAAAAATAGCTGCCAAAATTAACGCTGACGTAAAGGCCCCTTATCAATCAACATTACTGAAGGTTAGATTTGAGTGTATTTAGGAAAAAGAGAATGTAGATTTTCATGTTTACTAAAGCCTTAGTAGCAGAAATACTCACGGGCTGGAGTGTCATTGTTGCAGTTGTCTGTGTTGCAGCAACGAACCGCTGTGGCTCTCCTCATCTCACCAAGACTGACTGAGAACATCTGAGCTCCCTTACTGCACATAGACATCGGCACACAGGCCATCATGGTCATCTTTACTGTAAGAACGCTGTCTGAAACCAAAACTTGGTTTTAAAAGGTAAAACATACATAGGACAATTAAAACCAAGATAGTATTTAGAAGTGACTCGGTGAATAGATCAAGGATGCATTTGTCTGATTTCTTTATAGGCTGACCAGTATTGGCAAGGGTTGCACACTGTTCCTCAGAAGACTTGCATGGCTGTGATGAAAATAGAGCTCCAAAGCCATGCAGACATTTGAGAGCTCCAACTGTAACTGATAAAGGAAGAAGAAATGTATGTGAGTGAAAAACACTTATCAAACTAAAGAGTCTACACTAAGGGGGAATGAGTAATAATATCAATCAATCAATGGACCAATCATTGTTTGTATAGCACCAATTCAACTAAAGTTATCTAAAGAAACTTTACAAGGAGGGAAGGTCTAAGCTGTACTCTCTGATGTGGCCTATTATAATAGACCAGTCTTAATCATTAATATTATAATAAAGAGTATAGGCTATTATAACAGACAAGTCTTAATCATTAATATTATAATAAAGAGTATAGGCTATTATAATAGACCAGTCTTAATCATTAATGTTATAATAAAGAGTATAGGCTATTATAATAGACCAGTCTTAATCATTAATATTAAACTAAAAACTATAGCCTATTGTAATGGACCAGTGTTAATTTATCATAGCAGTGAAGTCGTATCACTCTTGGATACGAGGAAACTGCCCTTGTCTCCTGATCCTCCTCTCTTTCTTCCAAGTGGGGAGGGCCAACCAAACCTGGGGGTGGGGCTAACTCCCCAAATGACATCATGAGGGGAAAATCTGATAACAGCTTGTTTCTGCACACATTTTCTGAAATGTGAATGGGGGGGGTGTCTTTGTGGGATTGTGGACAGGCCAGAGGCATGTTTTTTTTTTTTTACTAGAAGAGCCTGAAAAAGTGATTTTTGCATAATATGTGACTTTTAAGAAGACCACATGTAATATTGGTCATATTATTATTTGTAGTTTTAATTTTAATGAGGTTATGATCATTAGCACATCTTTTATTGCATCTTTATTTGTTGAAATAAATGGTCTGGGTCGAGGGACAGACAAGGTCTCTGTCTATTAGAATCATTACGATGAGAGAGGCGGGGACACTGGTCTAAGGAAAGCGCAGAGGAGTGTGTAAGACTGCAGCTCTACTTGCTGGTCAAGAATGGAAACAGTGCTGCAGTTAACATCACTTCTAGTGACCCTTTCATAAACGTTCTCTTTTTTAAATGAGTTTTTAAAATTTTGAAGCATTTTGTTAAAGGATTGAATGAAACGCTTCATTGACCCATACTGTACTTTCATTGAGCTTATGCAACAGGCAGATAAGACATGGTAGATACTGTATTTTTTCTTTTTCAAACCTGGGGGTAATAGTGTGGGAAGATCTGGGAAAGGTTTGGCATCATTATAAAATTGGATATCACCCAATTCTGACAGTCAGTTATTTCCTTTAGGGTTTTTATTGCTTGGCATTGCTGCACACTGTACACAACAAACACGTTTCAACACGCTGCCTTCATCAGAGAAAAGATATACGTTATAGTTAATTCTATATAATTATAACCCTAACAGGCATATCTGAGTGTTTACTTTGAGTTTTGTAATACTGTTTTTGCAGTTACACACCTAAAGAGGTCAGATTGTAGGCGTGTGCGCCATTTTTGCCTTCGTATGAAAGAAAAAGAACATGAAGTGTACCGTCTTAGGCAGTATGCACAATTCAGTCTTATTTATCACGATAATGAGACAAACTTTCATGCAGACAGACAGTCAGACAGACAGACAGACAGACAGACAGACAGACAGACAGACAGACAGACAGACAGATAGATAGATAGATAGATAGATAGATAGATAGATAGATAGATAGACAGATCGATAGACAGATAGATAGATAGATAGTCCCCAGGGAAATTCTAGGTATCCAGTAGCAGCTTAGTTATACTTAAATTGAAAACTTTAAAGTTATACTATAGCCAAAAGGTAAACAGAAAAATAAGAAACAGAAAATTTAAAAGCCTTTGCAGAAGAACACAAATTAATCTTTATAGAATTTAAAGCAAAGTGCAGCAGTAACTAATTCTCATCTTTAGAGCTCTGATTAAATTCATCTTTGCTGCTGCAAAAATAGCTCAACCTTAAAGAAAGAGGGTAACGTTACCAGAGCTGAGGATCATCCCAACAAGGGCAAGAGCCAGCTTCATCATGAACAGACTTCTTGGTTCAAAGGAGGAACGTCCCCTTTTATACTGAAGCTGAGACTCTCAGGAGGAACAGGACTCCCCTGTAGGTGTGTCTAAGAGTAAAGCTGCCATCTCAGATGACGTTTATAATCTCAGCCTGGTTAGGAAACAAGAAAATTATTATGAGGAGAGACGAGACTTTAACTTATTTTTAGTTCCTTTTAGCAAGAATTAGATTATTGTTACATTCAGATTTTAACATGAAAAATAAAAAGAGGCTGACTAATGGCCGGCTCAGACAACACGCTTTTTTTGGTCATTCACGACAGCAGCATGTCAGACTTTGCGACCAATATCTTGTTCTGTCTGGGCCGACAGCCTGGTCACACTACAAGAGTGATCCCAACCGCTCACCATATGCTGACGTCTCCACGACTGAGTGCAAGTTCACAGGTTATCGGGGGGCGGGTCTAAGAGTGTCAATCACTCTACAACAGAAGCACTCTTACAGACATCAATACAGACATCAATAATTATTAAACAGCAGGGATGCGAACCCCGGTTTCCTGAGTGATAGACATCCAAATTAGCACTGAGCTAAGACGACACCTGAAGTGGCTGGAAAAATCGATAAAGCACATATGTGTACGAAACAATACAACCTCTACTACTGCACTGACAAATAAACCTGTTTAATCAACAGTTAGATTTAATAAAGCATCAATGATTCAGTCAAACTGATGCAAAAACGATAGTCCGCTGGTTTCCTTGGAGTGACTGAGCTATCACTCAAAAACTCGCTGGCCAATAGGGACATGCCCCATAAAAGCCCACCCACGCATGAAATTTGTGTCAGAACTGAGATCAAAAACTCAAGAAACACAAACAAAGGATCAGGCAGCGCAAACGCAAAACTGAGAAGCGAGAGCAAAAGTCTGACCACTGAGAGAGAAAAACAGGAACTGTAAACAAAAAGATAGATGTTCAAAATTCAAAGATTAATAATTTGGTTGCTATTTCAAATTTGTCCTTTTGATATCAAGATTTTTTTGCTTGGATCACATTTTTTTGTTCTCAAATGCTAATTTTTGTTTGATACTGAAAAAGTTTTGTTTGAATCTTTTTGACACAAATCTCATTCCATACATAACGCGAACCATGGTGACTGTAGACATGTCAGTACTCGACTTTAGTCATTTTGAAAAGAAAACAACTCTGCTGTTCCTTGTTCTTCTTTCAATGAAGAAATGTCCTCAAGTTCTGACAAAACTGGCGCTTTAGCAGCATCCACGCAAAGCTTTTCTGCCAGAAATGCACTGGCCTCTTGCTGCTTCTTGCTTACATCACGACTGCCCGAAAGTTCTGCCCCTTGTCACTGATTGGTCCTGTCCCTTTTCTAACCGGGCCCAAACGGTTCAGGTGGGAGCTTTGCAAGATGGATTTGCCAGTGAGAAACATGGAAACGAGTGTATCCATCTGCTTTGCAAGGTTAATTAGGGTCACAAGTTTCAAAACTTGTTAATTTACAAGGAAAGCATATACATTTTTGACTTTAAAAGTTGTAACTGTAAGTGAAACAAACATATATTATTGAGTCAAAAAAATTCTAAGGGCGAAATTCTATGGGTGACACATTTTTTTTTTTTTTTAAATATGAAGGAAAATAGTAACTTTTGCCAAATTTGAGGCCTCAATCTATAAAAATGTGACTATCAACTCAAAAAAATGATGATAAAAATGATAAATGTCCTCAAAACGGACATAGTAGGATCCGAGGGGTAACCAAACAGCTGATGTCACTCAGGCTTGGTCCGATATTTTCTAAAGTCTGTGGTTGAAACAGATGACAGAAATAAAGACAATTTCTCCTGAAGAATCAAAACAGTTTATTCAATTATTCACCAGAAGAATGTTCAGTAATCCTCTTCCACAGTTTTGCAACTATTCAGTTACTTGCTAAGTGTTATTATAACATGTTACACGAGTCCACAAGCTGTTAACTATTTCAGGATAAAAACACCACAGCAGACACAAAATGCTTTTGTTAGACTGCAGACAAACAATAATAAAAGACATGGCACACCATTAGAATCTCTCCTGTTCTCTCCTGATTAGAATAGTCCAACAAAAGTAGTCCTGCTGTATCAGAAAGAGTCCACACAATCTAATGCAGTCAAATATTTAGTCCAAAAACAGGAAGGAGGGAAGGTGTTGGGTATCGGCCACTACTGAATAATGATCTGATACAAGTGTGAACTTTCTGGACTGACTGTGCAGACTAGCAAATTATCTTAGACCTATACTTGACTCAGAACATGGCTCAACAAATAGAATCATAATGTACAGCATCTCTGTGACTCTAAATGTGTTCTTCTGCTGATTATTGAGTTTTACTGTTAAACATTAAAACAAACATATACAATACAATGGTAAGCATTTAAGTAAGCATTGGACCTAGCAGTAATACATGATTGTAATTGAATTAAAATGGAAAGACGTTCAATATCAGGTTTATTTGGTGTGGAATTAATCATTAAAGTCCCAGGCTCGCTGAAAATGCTGCCGCAAGGGTTTCAAAGGCATCAATAGTGTCAGTGAGAGGGGACAGTGGCTAGCTTCAAGAGGAAAAACAAGTAAGAGGCAATGATTTATGGTTCAAAAGTTAACTTTTGATGAACTGTGTCACTTTTCCCGTGCGACAGCACTGGTCTTGAAGGCATTTTAACGATCACATTCAGAGAAAAACTATCACGCAGCCACCATGACAGCCAACGTTAGCTCATGCAGTGTTTTCTAGCGGCAAAGAAGAATTGTTTTCCAGTTTATAGTGCTAACAGTTAGCGTGGCTAGATGAAGCATAATATAAAGCTAAACCAAATGGTATTGGATTGGTGCATAAACTCGTGTACTTACTGATACCTTCATTTTAAGCAGTATCGGACATATTTTTGATGTTGGTATCGGAATTTCGACTAATCTATCAAAAATCCAAGCAATGTTTTTTTATCATCCAATTGGCAATTGTTCCAAATAATCCACCGCATTTGCCTATATTGTCTTTACAGTGTCATGAAAAAGTATTTGCCCTCTTTCTGATTCCTGATGTTTTTGCATATTTTACACACTTGAATGTTTCGGATCATTAAACCAACTTTTTCATTTCATAAAAACAACCCAAGTAAACACAAAATGCAGTTTCTGAATGACTGTTTAATTTTCTAAGGGAGAAATTCCAAACCTATCTGGCCCTGTGTGAAAAAGTAATTGCCCCCTGACGCTAATAACTGGTTGTGCCACCTTTGGCAGCAATAACTGAAATCAAGCGTTTGCAATAACTGGTAATGAGCACTGTACAGCACTGTATTCACAGACAATTACTAGCAATGTTACATAGATTTTCAGTCAGCTGATCTTCATTCAGTTAGCTGATCTTCTTCAGTCAGCTCATCTTCACTCAGTCAGCTGATTTTCAGTCAGTCAGCTGTTTTTCTCTGACTGATAAATCACACAGAGACACCGAGGAACCAAGAGCCCAGACTGCAAATCCAAACCCAGGATAGAGGGGTTCAGTGAATGTGGTCTTGAAGGTGTGGAGGTGGATCAGTGTGTCAGAGGAGACTCTGTAGAAGGACAGAGAGCCAGCAGAATGATCCATATATACTGCTACTCTACCAGAGGCTGGGGAGGAGGAGGAGGAGGAGATGAGGATAGTTCTTCTGTTATTGTGATGGACAGAGTAGCATTCCTCAGAGTAGTACAGACTCCAGGACTGATCGTTCCATCCAAACACGCATTCATTGATGTCTCCTCTCCTGCTGATTCCTCTGTAACTCACTGATACATCAACTCTTCCTTTCCACTCGACCTCCCAGTAACAGCGACCAGTCAGACCAGCCTGACACAGCAGCTGAGGACGCTCAAATCTGTCTGGATGATCAGGATATGGCAGAACCTCTTGGACGCATGTGACCGTCCTGTTGTTGTCAGACAGTTCGAGTCTTCTGTTCATTGTGTTTGTGTCCACTTCCAGCTCACAGGCGTCTGATGGAGAGAGCGAGAAAGAACTGGCGGTTATCATCTGATCATTCATAAACAACTTTACTGATGGTTTCTGAGAGTTAATCAAGCTTATATTTACTATTCAGCAGTAAATCATGTTTATCATTTAGTTTAGGGTTGGCCCCGCGCATGTCTGGTTGTGTTGCATAGGTTTGTGGGCTATGTTTGTGTGTACTACATTTCATCAGTGGGCTTTATGTGTATAAAATGTTGAAATAATCAATAAAAATTAAAGTTACAAAAAAAGGGCCAATAACAGTAATCTGATT
Source organism: Cheilinus undulatus (assembly GCF_018320785.1). Taxonomy (NCBI): domain Eukaryota; kingdom Metazoa; phylum Chordata; class Actinopteri; order Labriformes; family Labridae; genus Cheilinus; species Cheilinus undulatus. The sequence goes on along the minus strand of NC_054871.1, from coordinate 4,000,435 downwards.
TTTGACCACAAAATAACCCATCAATTAAATAATTAATTTGATTTGTTTAAAGAACACTGGTAACCAGTAGCTTTGTAAACTTTATGAAAAAAATTTGCTTAACATTTCATGGTCTTTAATTTTTTTAACTATGTTATTGATCTGAAAGATCAGCGCCATCTAGGAATGATCAATAAGGCAGCTGTCTTTGATCTCTAATGTCTGAACTTTAAATTTATGTATTGTCCTGTCACTGTTTGAAACTTTAACAGTCCAGATGATTAAAATGAATAACATTTAATATTTAGTTGTAAATCATTTGTTTGCATTAATTTTATTTTGTGTTATTCTTGAATTGCTGGTATATTTATTTAATTTTTAGTTTTAGTTTTCCATCTACTTATTTTTTTTTAATATTTTTGCAATGTTTATATTACTGATAATGTTCTAAAAGTCAATAAAAAGTGAATGGAAAAAAAACAAACCTTTTTTCCCTCAAACAGTTGGGACCGGCTACTCAAAGACGTTATGCACAAACTTTTTAATGCATCCAGCACTTTGGAGTGCACATTTGGACTGAAATTGTTTGTGTTGCTTAATTTTCAACTTCATTATATTTTTTATGATTTGTGAATAATTATTCTTATATCTATTCTTTTTTACAGTATGCATGATGTGGCTCAGGAGCTGCTTTGCTGTTATTTTGATTGACAGTGACAACAACATGATTTCAATCAGTTCATCTTTTACTGTCTTCATCAGCAGAATGAAAAACAACCCTAACATTTTATTCAGACAGACTGACTCAAAACACACAGGTATTGTGGATGTATAAATAAAAACATAAATAAACTCACACTTCCTCGGACCAGGTTTCAGTCTGTGCCGTCCACCGTGGTCCAACCTGGAGAGGAGACCAAATCAGAATCTACTTCACACATCTTCATTGAAATCCAGCATCACTGAAGAACCACAGTCCATCAGTGGAAACAGAGAGAGCGTCTGTCTGTACCTCAGTGTCTCCAGTCTGCAAAGTGGATCCTCCAGTCGAGCAGACAGAATCTGCCTTCCTCCTTCTCCTGGATGATTGTAGCTCAGGTCCAGCTCTCTCAGGTGGGAAGAAGCAGTTAGAGCTGAGGCCAGAGATGCACAACCTTCCTCTGAGATAAGACAGCCCGACAGACTACACAAAAACACTCAATTCAGCCAAGAAAACTCCCGTCATACATTTTTAACCATTTAACCACTTGGCAGAGAAGGCTCTGCTCTAAAGATGCTCCCTGGCTTAGACAAGCAGCATGCTTTGACTTTCTAGGAGCACATAGCCAGAAACCCCCATATAGACAAGACACATTTATGACAACGCGTATTAATTACAATTAAATTATTTCAAAAGCAATCAACCTATAGTAGCATGAATCTGAATATGATGCAAGCTTTATGCTATAAAGGAGGATGCTGAGGGGGAGGAGGTTAAGCTTTGCCAGCAGCAGCAGCAGCATGACGAAACGATTACGGCATACATACATGTAAAACCAAAACAACTATGGCAGACAGAGATGGGTTGTGCTGCAGAAACTCCTGAGCTTATTAAGGCTTTTACAGCAAAATCTGATTCTTCTTTACCACCACCTAAAAAAGCAGACACCAGATGTTCTTAAATCCACCATGGAGAACAACCAGAAGGGAAACCAGGGGAAAGTTTGGGGCAGTATTCTGTAATCGTTGTCTCTCTTTTGGTGCATTTCTGTGGCGGTGTTACAGCGCCACTTACAGGCCTGGCATATATACTACAGCGTTTTCCATCGTTTTCAGTGGTTCCATGCTTACACAGACATTTTTTACACAGATTTTTTTCTCAGATTTTCCTGAATAGTTGAGTCAGTGGCTGTATGATTTTCAGTCATCAACTGTAAGAGTATAATTCAGATTTTATTGAACAAACCTCCCAGTGATGATTTTTTTTGTTCAAAACTAAAAAAAACTCAAATGCACTGTTCCAATTTACTATGCAAAACAGAGTTTCAAAACATTTTTTAGGTTGTAAAGAAGTGAGAATGGTCATTTGTTGAATTTGCAGCATTAGGAGGTCATATTTACTGAAATCAAAGCTATTTCAATCCAAAAACATCTTAACAGGCCAAGTTCCATGTTAACATAGGAGCCTTTCTTTGATATCGCCTACACTATTCTTGCATCCATTGAACTTGTGAGCATAATGTTTGTCAACCTTTATTATCTCGGCTATTACAGATAAGTTCATGAAGCTAAGCTCCAGAAGTTAACGTTAGTTTAACTAGAGCCCTTTAGACAACAGCTAACAATGATGTACGATCACCAAAGAACAAAAACCAGAACAAAAAATGACAACGAACTCCCAATAAACAACGTGACACAATGAACAACATAGCTAGGAGTTAACGTTAGGCTAACTTAAGCTAACGTTAGAGATGTTAAAGATAACTTTATATTTCTTTCCAGCAAAGTGACAATATGCTGCCTCAAATACAATGTTGGCTTACCTTAGAACAGATGTAGATATCCGTGTTAATTTCATTCACGTTGAGTTGATGTTGTGATCTACTGCACAATTATATCCAAAGAAGACACTTTTCTCGGTTTAGATGTGGCTTAGGAAAGGGTAAAAAATACACTCCGTCATCCAGCCTCTCAGGATACCTTGTGTTGGAGTCGCATGTTAAAATCTCAAAAAAAAAAAACCTCATAAAACCAGACGACAACTGACTTTCTCCCATTCATTTCAATGGATGTCCAGGCAGCCGATGTCCGAGTGTATGGAACGGCTATACGAACTGTGACTGGCTCATCGCGTTTGAGGGCGGGACTTAGCCATAGGTCAATTGGCATGCATGAAGATCATTTTGCTACAGAAAGCACAGTTCTTCTTTTTGTACCATGGAAGAAAGTGGTCAGTCAGAAACTCTATACACTTCACCGAGGTCATTTTCACACCTTCAGGGACCCTCAAGGGACCTACCAGCTCTCTCCCCATGATTCTACAGATAGAAGCCTTCAGTCTACATTACCAACACATCAATGCGAGTGTGTATCAGTATACATATGTGTGCCATGCAGCACCAAAGCCCTTGGCGCTGCGTAAAAACACACAAATAGATTAAGAGACCAGCCTTTTCAGTAATTTTGGAGGGAAATGTGAGCCTTCATGTGCCAAATGGTCTCTCTATAACAAGCCTAAATTATAACGGCTAACAGACAAGCACGGTCAGAGTGAAGCATTAGTTGTGACACTGATAAATTCAACCCGCCATTGTGGCTAGTTAGCGTCACGCTGCTACCCACCACAGCCGAAATCCACCTGCATTTGGCTAGTTGGCGGGTATAAACGTCAAGCCCTGTTTGTCATACATGTTTGTCATACATTCACGTGTACCAGCATGTTGATTTTTACGTTGAAAGGTAGGGGGGTCTAAAAATATTTTCTGCCAATATTTTCTGGCAGGAAATGTTTGGGAACCACTGTGCTTAGGGAATGTTTCAACCAGCTGCTCACTAACCTGAGAGATTCTAGTATGCAGTCTGAACTCTTAAGTCCATCAGACAAAAGCTTCACTCCTGAATCCTGCAGGTCGTTGTTACTTAGGTCGAGCTCTCTGAGACTGGAGGACTGGGAGCTGAGGGCTGAGGACAGAGCTTCACAGCTTCTCTTTGAGAGGTTACAGCCACTCAACCTGAAAAGAACATTAGGTTAGTCAATAGAGATGTAAAGGTACTGTAAATACAGCAGTATCACTGTGATAGAAGCACTTCGGTGCCATCGTGGACATGACGATTTCAAATGGTAGGTAGTCAGGGCAAAAAGTGTAGTTTTTTAATGGTACAGAGCAAAGGGAAGAGGGAACGGCAGTTACCATCAGACCTTGTGTACCAAGGATATATGCTTACATCCCTAGTTTAAAGACTTAGTAAAGTTTTGAAATCCTGACCTTAGCATTTCCAATGTAGAAAGTCCATCAGAGAATCGTCTAATCCCCGAATCCTGCAGGTTGTTGTTACTTAGGTCCAGCTCTCTTAGCCTGGAGGAGCTGAGGACTGAAGACAGAGCTTCACAGCCTCTCTCTGAGAGGTTACAGCCACTCAACCTAAAAAGGGACCTCCAATCAGTCAAATACAAGTCAAACACATTGTCTTTGATAACACTGCTACTAGCTGCTTCTTTACTTTAGAGTTTGAAGTGCAAAGTTTGTGCTCTCTGCTCCAGCAACCAAAAGCTTCACTCCTGAATCCTCCAGGTGATTGTTACTCAGGTCCAGCTCTTTCAGACTAGATGACTGGGAGCTGAGGACTGTGGACAGAGCTTTACAGCTTTTCCCAGTGAGATTACAGCCGCTCAACCTAAAGAACAAATACAGGATATCAATGAAAGCTAAATAAAGCAAAGAAAATGTCTTATGAAGATGAACTACATCGAACCATCATTATTGTGTCTACACCCACAGAGCTTCGTTGGAGGCTTTGACCACTGGCAGCAGCCTCAGGAGAGCCTCCTCTGAAGCAGAGTACTCCCTCAGGTCAAACACGTCCAGATCTTTTTCTGATGACAGTAAGATGAAGGCCAGAGCTGACCACTGAGCAGGAGACAGTTTCTCTGTGGAGAGACGTCCTGAACACAGGGACTGTTGGATCTCGCCCACTAAAGAACAATCATTCAGTTCATTCAGACAGTGAAACAGATTGATGCTTTTCTCTGCAGACAGATCCTCATTGATCTTCTTTTTGATGTACTGGACTGTGTTTTGACTGGTTTGTGAGTTACTTCCTGTTTGTGTCAGCAGACCTCTGATTTGTTTCTGATTGGTTTCCAGAGAAAGACCAAGGAGGAAGCGAAGGAACAAGTCCAGGTGTCCGTTTGGACTGTGTAAGGTCTGGTCTATGGCTCTCTCATAGAGCTGTGTCTTTGTAGACCTACTGGAGGTTGATGTACTCTCATAGAGCTGTGTCTTCATAGACTCATCAGAGGTTGATGTACTCTCATGGAGCTGTGTCTTTGTAGACTCACTGGAGGTTGATGCACTCTCATGGAGCTGTGTTTTTGTAGACTCATCGGAGGTTGATGTACTCTCATGGAGCTGTGTCTTCATAGACTCATCAGAGGTTGATGTACTCTCATGGAGCTGTGTCTTCGTAGACTCACTGGAGGTTGATGTACTCTCATAGAGCTGTGTCTTCATAGACTCATCAGAGGTTGATGTACTCTCATGGAGCTGTGTCTTTGTAGACTCATCGGAGGTCAACGTTTCTTCTGCCATTAGATTAACTCCAGAGTTGAAGAAAGTCTGATGGACATGAAGAGCAGCCAGAAACTCCTGAACACTCAGGTGGATGAAGCAGAACACCTTGTCCTGGTACAGTCCTGTCTCCTCTCTGAAGACCTGTGTGAACACTCCTGAGTACACCGAGGCTGCTCTGATATCGATGCCACACTCCATCAGGTCTGGTTCATAGAAGATCAGGTTTCCTTTCTGCAGTTGCTCAAAAGCCAGCTTGCCCAGAGACTCAATCATCTTCCTGCTTTCTGAACTCCACCATGGATCTGTCTCAGCTCCTCCATCATACTTGATGCTTTTCATTTTAGACTGAACCACCAGGAAGTAGATGTACATCTTAGTCAGGGTCTTGGGCAGTTCTGCTTCCTCTCTGATCTTCAGCACATACTCCAGAACTGTAGCAGTGATCCAGCAGAAGACCGGGATGTGGCACATGATGTGGACGCTTCTGGTTCTCTTGATGTGGGAGATGATTCTGCCAATCTCTTTCTTCTTTCTGAATCTCTTCCTGAAGTACTCCTCCTTCTGAGGGTCAGTGAAACCTCTGACCTCTGTCACCATGTCAACACACCCAGGAGGGATCTGATTGGCTGCTGCAGGTCGTGTGGTTATCCAAAGGTGAGCAGATGGAAGCAGGTTCCCCCTGATGAGGTTTGTCAGCAGCACATCCACTGAGGTGGACTTTCTGACATCAGTTAGGATTTTAGTTTTGTTGAAGTCCAGAGGAAGTCGACACTCATCCAGACCATCAAAGATGAACACGACCTGGAACTCTTCAAACCTGCAGAGTCCTGAATCTTTGGTTTCAGGAAAAAAGTAATGAACGAGCTCTAACAAGCTGAATTTTTTCTCTTTCAGCACATTCAGCTCTCTGAAAGTAAATGGAAATGTGAACTGGATGTCCTGGTTGACTTTGCCTTCAGCCCAGTCCAGAGTAAACTTCTGGGTTAAGACTGTTTTCCCAATGCCAGCCACGCCCTTCGTCATCACTGTTCTGATTGGTTCATCTTTTCCAGGTGGAGCTTTGAAGATGTCTTCCTGTCTGATTGTTGTTTCTGGTCTATGTGGTTTCCTGGACGTTGTTTCGATCTGTCTGACCTCGTGTTCATAGTTGACCTCTCCAGTCCCTCCCTCTGTGATGTGGACCTCTGTGTAGATCTGATTCAGATGGGCTCGGTATCCTGCTTCAGCGATCCCCTCAAACACCCACTGGTACTTCTTCTTTAGGTTAGACTTTAGTTTCTCTCGGCACACTGGAGCAGCAGTCCCTGAATAAATAAACAAAGAAGGGCTGAAATAAATTGAGAGATTCTGATACACATGTTTGTGACATTAAACTATCTGAAATTGGTGTTGCTAACTTCTTTTCAGTGTTCCATCATGTTAAATCTTTGAAGCTGTGAGAGGGGTCTGGCTGCAGAGCTCCACTGTCAGGCCTCCTCCACTGTCAGGCCCAGTGACGTGACGTCTAATTTACGTGTTTGGGAACATTGGCTGACTTCGAATAAAACACCCTGTCATATCCTGCTTAATCCCTGTAAGTAATACATAATCACTGTGCCAGTTTGTACATTATTGAAATTGTTTAAATGAATTACTTAATGACTTTATCTGTTTGCAAGTCCTTATTGGTGCAGTGGGAAGTGACATACATTACCCAAGCAGGAACCAGAATGGTTCAGCAAGTGGCAATTTTTCACAACAGCAGAATTCTTTAAATAAAATTCAAAAACTTACTGAGGGGGATGGAATTAGAATTCGACACACCACAAACTAAGGAATTCCCAAGAAGGTTAGAGTAAGGATTAGGGGTGTAAAGGTATGGGCCGATTCGGTACGGGCCTCTCGGTACGGTACAGACAAGTACCGAACGAATACATGTGGATCAAAGCTCACATACAGACAGAAAACCAGAGCAAAACTCATTGCCACACTGTACTGGAACATCATTTTTATTATACCACTGGTGCGCTGGCTCTGTGAATCAAATTAATCTTACCTTAAACTCTCAGCGTCGGAGGAGGAGGGGGATAAGACTCCTTCATGTCTGCAAAAGCCTCATAGGTAAAGTTACCCTCAGAATTCATACGGTTCTAACCTCCTTATCCGCCTAGATAGGCTGTGAAAAGTTCTTCCAAACTTTGTAGCAGGTCCTATTGATAAAAAAAGTAACCTAGTGCTGAAGTCCACGTTGAAATCGGCAGGAAAGATGCTAATTTGCATACTTAACATGCTAACGCAAGGTTGTATGATGATGCATCAAGTGGAGAAGGCCCCACAGTGGAGGAAGCCCCACAGTGGAGGAAGCCTCATGCTGAAGTAGGCCCCACAGTGGAGGAAGCCCCAAATCAGAGGAATTTCCACAAGGGTGAGGGCCCCAAAGTGGAGGAAGCCTCATGCTGAAGTAGGCCTCACAGTGGAGGAAGCCCCACAGTGGAGGACGTCTGCAATGGAGAAAGCCCCACAGTGAAGAAGGCTGTACATTGAAAGAGCCCCACAGTGGAGGAAGCGCCACAGTGGAAAATGCCTCATGCTGAAGTAGGCCTGACAGTGGAGAAAGCTGTACAGTGAAGAAGGCCCCACAGTTGAGGAAGCCCCACAGTGGAGGAATATCCACAATGGAGAGGGCCCCACAGTGGAGGAAGCCTCAAGCTGAAGTAGGCCTGACAGTGGAGAAAGCCCCACAATGGAGGAAGCCCCACAGTTGAGGAAGCCCCACAGTGGAGAAAGCCTCATACTCAAGTAGGCCTGACAGTGGAGAAAGACCCACAAGGGAGAAAGCCCTACAGTGGAGAAGGCTCCAGAGTGGAGGAAGCGCCACAGTGGAGGAGGCCTCATGCTGAAGTAGGCCTGACAGTGGAGAAAGCCCCACAATGGAGGAAGCCCCACAGTGGAGGAGGCCTCATGCTGAAGTAGGGCTGACAGTGGAGAAAGCCCCACAATGGAGGAGGCCCCACAGTGGAGAAGGCTCCAGAATGGAGGAAGGGCCACAGTGGAGGAAGCCTCATGCTGAATAGGCCCCACAGTGGAGAAGACATGAAATTTGATAAGACCTGGCAATGGAAAAATGTGGAGTAAGCCCCACAGTGGAGAAGGCCTGACAATGGATGAGCCCAAACAGCGGACAAAACCTGACGATGGATGAGGTCTGGCATTGGAGGAGACCAGAGAGTGGAGGTCTGCAGCCAGGCTCTCTAAAGTAAATGCTCTTACTGCTCTGCAGACAGTCAGCTAGCTCCTCCTGCTTCATTCTCCTCAGGAAATGGAGCGTGATTTTCAGAAATGCCTCAGTGCAGCCTCCCCGCTGCTCCTTATCTTCAGTTTCACTCTCAAAGCATTGTGGGGAATCTGGACTCAGAACCCTCTGGAGTCCCTTCAGTTCGTTCTTCACAAAGGTAATGATATTTTCCTCCAGCAGCTGGAACAGAACAATATTGATTATGTTCAATGGAGCAGTAGATCTGTTGTTCTTGTGATTTTAAGTTAGTCAGTTAACACACCATAAATGTGGAGTCCAGGTCTGTCTGATTCTTCTGGGGTGACTGATCACTGTGAAGCTCTGAGCTCTGCAGCTGAAGTCTGAGAGGAAACATGAGTTTTAAGAACAGGTTATAAGCAGCTTACTAAGTGTTCTGTCATAATAACAAATGAAAATGCCTTTAATTAGTTGGTTTGTTGGCTGGACAGAGATGGCATAAAGATGCAACTGAAACCATTTCATAATTATTATTATTATCATTATTATTATTATTATTATTATCATCTTTTTATTATAATCATCACATTTTTTAATCATCGTCATTATTATTAATATCATTACAATTATTGTTATTATTATTATATCATTATTATTATTATTATTATTATTATCATTATTATTATTATTATCATTACTGTTATTATAATCATTATAATTATCATTATGATGATGATGATGATGATTATTATTTTTATTAATAATCATTATTATTATTGTTGTTGTTATTATTGTTATTATTAATGTTGTTATTGTTATCGTTATTGTTATTATTATTATTGTCATTATTATCATTTAAATTATTATTATCATCATTGTTAATTATAACTATTATGATTATCATTATTATTATTATTACTGTTATTATAAACATTATAATTATAGTTCTTCCTGGACTTTTAAGTCCGCATGTATCTGTACTCATAGTATTTGTCATAAAAACCAGGCCTGGTCAAATTTTTTATATGTTATTTGACCCAGATATCGTAGAAATAAACAGTTAAAGACTGAAGGATTAGGCTACTAAGGGGTGTAGCAGTAGTAGACAACTTGACCTCTGTTGATGAGGATTTATCTTTGTCATTGACTGTTTCTGGATTATGGGGTTTCATGTTTAAATACACACTGATATGGTCGGCATGTTGAGATTGATCACTGAATTCTGGACTGGTGACTGTTGTACAGGTGAACACTGCAATGTCAACATTTAAACAACAGACTGATAAGTCCATCAGCTCACCATAAAGCTTTGGGCCAAGATTTTAGTCTTAAATCAACAGCCAGATCATCAGATTTGATTCAGACTCTTACCTTCCATCAGCAGGTTTACCACCTTTAAAGTTAATATCAATATCTTTGGACCGGTCACTCTTCATGGACAACAAGCTGGGTCCAAGAGAGTCTGGTCTCTGCTTCTCCATCCTGTTAAAAACAAACAGCTGATTAAATACAGCTAAAGAGAAAGACTCATTTAATCAGACTGTAACAGGCAAAACTAGTAGATGGAAAATCAGAAATAAGGAGGAAGAGCTGAAGAGGAACTCAGAAAATTCTGAGGGGTTTTAAAGCTACTTCCTTTGCTGTTTTAAAGACTTTTATGATGAAAAGAAAAGGTTTTTACCCCCCTGCCTTCACTGTAATGATACCCAAACTCTGTCTCAGGTTCCTGCTTTATGAAGTTGGCAGAGGTCAAATATGAACTACATTATTAAAACATAATCCCATCCACACGCAGCATTTCAGAACATCTTTGTCCACAATGCATGTAAAAACACACCACTGTAAAGATCACACCATGGCAGCACTAGTCCAGCCTTCCCTGTGATGGTGAACCAGTTTACTCTCAGACAGAAATACTGTCTCTGACGTGAACATTCTCCCACCATTCCTCTGTAACGACCATTTTATTTTACAGATGTCCCATCAACCTGAACCAGGTCTGACCAAAACTATCAACACCAGCAGCGTTTGTATATTTGGAGTGATCAACGCACTGTAAAAATTATTATGCATATACTGTTTTCTTAGATTCTAAGTCTAAATCATTGGCAGTCAGTACGATTTTTCTTCCTCAACAGTTATAGTCTAATATGGATTTTGTTTGCCAAAATTACCATTGAAAGCAATCAAATTTTTAGCAAAATAAATTAAAATGCAGTGTTCCAAATCATTCTGAAAACAGAGTTTCAAAACACTAAATCGTTTTTAAAGGATTGGAGACAGAAATCTCGTATTTTTTGGATTGGAGGTAATTTTTCTTAATCAGAGCTATTTCAATCAACAACATCTCCACAGATCTAGTTCATATTAACAAAGGAGCCCTTCTCTGATATGACCTTAACAACTCGCTCATCCATTGAACTTGTAAGTCCATGTAGAGTTTCTGCCTGTATTTCCTTTGACGATGCCAGAATTGCCTCCCTGAGCTTCTTTTTCAGGATGCTCCACAGGTTCTCAATAGGGTTGAGGTCAGGAGATTATTGTGGCCACACCATGATTTTATCTCTGATGTTGCAGCTTTGTTAGGACATGGTGGACTTCCACCAACCATCCAGAACTCCATCCATTTAGAGCACAAAAGCAAAAAGATAGTTGAAACCTCTTTGAATTAATGTAAAAATAGTGAATTCTGAAATCTACTTAATTTAAGACCTTATTGGTTTACATTTTAGACTTTTTAATACTTTATAAAGCCTTCATTCTGGCTAAGATGTCATCGACTGCTTCTGGGTTAGGAGATTTATGTTTCGATACACACTGATATGGTCGTCATGTTGGGATTAATCACTGAATTCTGGACAGGTGACTGTTGTACAGGTGAACACTGCAATGTCAACATTTAAACAACAGACTGATAAGTCCATCAGCTCACCATAAAGCTTTGGGCCAAGATTTTAGTCTTAAATCAACAGCCAGATCATCAGATTTGATTCAGACTCTTACCTTCCATCAGCAGGTTTACCACCTTTAAAGTTAATATCAATATCTTTGGACCGGTCACTCTTCATGGACAACAAGCTGGGTCCAAGAGAGTCTGGTCTCTGCTTCTCCATCCTGTTAAAAACAAACAGCTGATTAAATACAGCTAAAGAGAAAGACTCATTTAATCAGACTGTAACAGGCCAAACTAGTAGATGGAAAATCAGAAATAAGGAGGAAGAGCTGAAGAGGAACTCAGAAAATTCTGAGGGGTTTTAAAGCTACTTCCTTTGCTGTTTTAAAGACTTTTATGATGAAAAGAAAAGGTTTTTACCCCCCTGCCTTCACTGTAATGATACCCAAACTCTGTCTCAGGTTCCTGCTTTATGAAGTTGGCAGAGGTCAAATATGAACTACATTATTAAAACATAATCCCATCCACACGCAGCATTTTACGAACATCTTTGTCCACAATGCATGTAAAAACACACCACTGTAAAGATCACACCATGGCAGCACTAGTCCAGCCTTCCCTGTGATGGTGAACCAGTTTACTCTCAGACAGAAATACTGTCTCTGACGTGAACATTCTCCCACCATTCCTCTGTAACGACCATTTTATTTTACAGATGTCCCATCAACCTGAACCAGGTCTGACCAAAACTATCAACACCAGCAGCGTTTGTATATTTGGAGTGATCAACGCACTGTAAAAATTATTATGCATATACTGTTTTCTTAGATTCTAAGTCTAAATCATTGGCAGTCAGTACGATTTTTCTTCCTCAACAGTTATAGTCTAATATGGATTTTGTTTGCCAAAATTACCATTGAAAGCAATCAAATTTTTAGCAAAATAAATTAAAATGCAGTGTTCCAAATCATTCTGAAAACAGAGTTTCAAAACACTAAATCGTTTTTAAAGGATTGGAGACAGAAATCTCGTATTTTTTGGATTGGAGGTAATTTTTCTTAATCAGAGCTATTTCAATCAACAACATCTCCACAGATCTAGTTCATATTAACAAAGGAGCCCTTCTCTGATATGACCTTAACAACTCGCTCATCCATTGAACTTGTAAGTCCATGTAGAGTTTCTGCCTGTATTTCCTTTGACGATGCCAGAATTGCCTCCCTGAGCTTCTTTTTCAGGATGCTCCACAGGTTCTCAATAGGGTTGAGGTCAGGAGATTATTGTGGCCACACCATGATTTTATCTCTGATGTTGCAGCTTTGTTAGGACATGGTGGACTTCCACCAACCATCCAGAACTCCATCCATTTAGAGCACAAAAGCAAAAAGATAGTTGAAACCTCTTTGAATTAATGTAAAAATAGTGAATTCTGAAATCTACTTAATTTAAGACCTTATTGGTTTACATTTTAGACTTTTTAATACTTTATAAAGCCTTCATTCTGGCTAAGATGTCATCGACTGCTTCTGGGTTAGGAGATTTATGTTTCGATACACACTGATATGGTCGTCATGTTGGGATTAATCACTGAATTCTGGACAGGTGACTGTTGTACAGGTGAACACTGCGATGTCACCATTTAAACAACAGACTGATAAGTCCATCAGCTCACCATGAAGCTTTGGGCCAAGATTTAAGTCTTTAATCAACAGCCAGATCATTAAATTTGATTTAGACTCTTACCTTCCATCAGCAGGACGAACATCTTTAAAGTTAATATCGATATCTTTGGACCGGTCACTCTTCATGGACACACAGCTGGGTCCAGGAGATTCTGGTCTTTGCTTCTCCATCCTGTTAAAAAACAAACAGCTGATTAGCATAGCATTAATGAACATAGGAGCCCTTCTCTGATAACAACTTTACAACTCTCTTATCCAATGAACTTGTAAGTCCATGTATAGTTTCTGCCTGTATTTATTTTGATGATGCCTGAATTGCCTCTCTGAGCTTCCATTTAAGGATGCTCCACAGGTTCCCAGTCGTGTTGGGGTCAGGGGATGATGGAGGCCAACACCTGATTTTTTTTCTGCCAGCCAAGACCTCAGTGGAATTTTTTGAAGCATGGATGGTAAGTTGTCTTGCATGGAAATGATTTTACTCAAGAAGGCATGGATCTTCTTTCTATACCATGGCAGGAAATGGGCCGTTAGGAACTCCACATATTTGCTGACATCTTTTTCACACCTTCAGGCACCTTAAAGGGGCCTACCATCTCCCCCTATGATTCCAGCCTAAAACATCACTCCACCGCCTCCTTGCTAACATTGCAGCTTGGTTAGGACATGGTGGCCATCCACCAACCATCCAGAACTCCATCCATTTAGAGCACAAAAGCAGAAAAAAATAGCTGAAACCAAGACTTTATCAGTTTACATTTCAGACTTTTTAATACTTTATAAAGCCTTCATTCTGGCTAAGATGTCATCAACTACTTCTGGTGATGGGGATTCATGTTTCGATACACAATGATATGGTTGTCAAGTTGGGAATAACCACTGAATTCTGAACAGGTGACTGTTGTACAGGTGAACACTGTGATGTCAATGTTTCAACAACAGACTGATAAGTCCATCAGCTGTGGGCCAAGATTTTAGTCTTAAATCAACAGCCACATCATTAAATCTGACTCAGACTTACCTTCCATCAGCAGGTTTACCATCTTTAAAGTTAATATCGATATCTTTGGACCGGTCACTCTTCATTGACAACAAGCTGGGCCCAGGAGAGTCTGGTCTCTGCTTCTCCATCCTGTTAAAAACAAACAGCTGATTAATGACAGCATAAAGAGAAAGACTCATTTAATCAGACTGTAACAGGCCAAACTGTTTAAAGCCTTTAAGTATAATAGACCAGCATTAATCATTAACACTAGAGCCCTGTAAGGGACACTTCTCTTAATCCCGATCCTGCTGGATTTCTCCTGCTGGACCCCTGCAACTAGGGATGTAACGATATGAAAATTTCATATAATGGTTATTGTGACCAAAATTATCACGGTTATAATTATCACGGTATTGTTGAAATGTGCTCAAAAGGTTCAAAAAGTACTTATACACACACTGAAATTATTTAACCATTTTTTGCAATAAAATAAAATAACACACAAAATGTACTTTGTTGGCAGAACATCAAAATATTAACATCAAACATACAAATGTGCATTAAAGATGACACCTTATGGCCATAAGAGGTAGCTGCACTTTGGGCAAATTGTAGATAAGATCCAAGAATACTTTTCTTTACATTCAGTGCTAAAGACTAGATCTAGTCTTACAGATCTAAGAAAAACTTGTACAGAAAGAATACTTTCACTGTTTCATGTACCTTTGTGTACAATCTCTCTGTCTCGCTCACTCTCTCGCTCTTTCGCGCTCTCTCTCGCTCTCTCGCCAAGTTTTCAAACTGCGCACGCACACCAGAGCCTCAGAGAGCACTGCTCCTTCTTCTTCTATGGTGTTTAACAGCACCTGGCATCCATGAAGTTGCATCCTCCTTCATTGTGCACAGATTCTGACAATCCATGTTTAATAATTTATTCAGAATAACAGACAGTCCATTTAATTGAAGGAATGGCAATATCGATGTGTTCATTCAGGGGGGAAACTTTTTCTTGGCGGCACTTAAGTGTCTGGAAACTACCACAAGTGTCACATCCTTGTCCTCACATGATGGTGTCACACATGCTAAAAAAGCAGCAGAGAGGCTCAGACTGGTTAAACTCCCTTAGTAATAGCACTGTCAAAGTAATATTTATCAACTTTATTTACATGTAATTTATCAATATTTCTTTTTTAGTCATACAGAGGTGGAACTGTTTCCTGATCAGTGGAAAGTCTGTGCATCATAAAAACTTCTACCAGCTCTCACAGACAGTGGGCTAATCTTTACTTTATTTACGCTGTGCTGTTGCCAACCTCGCCTTAAGATGATCAATGCAATTGCATCAAAATGGTGCTTCATCCCTAAATGACTGCATCACTGCATGTTTGGAGCGCACATTTTATTTTGGAGCTTTAACAAAGCGTCACACCATTTGGCTGGATGGAGACAGACTCATATTTAAACATGTTTACACAGCACTGCCAACCACAACCGACAATTAACAGCAAACAAAAAGTAATTCATAACACCTAGTGTGACACATCTCCTGTGTAATTTAATATGAACAGAAACCAGGATAAACTGACAGGATCTTTTATGGACTTTTAATCATTTTCAGTAACTTTAACCTGAAATAGAGAATAAAATAAACATGAGGTCTATCATTTGTTCCAATCATGGAGTTTATATTTCTAATTTCCAAACAGCCTGTATATTTAAACTATAGATATTCATAATAGTCTTCAGTGTGTTATTTCATAAACACCACTGTTCCAGCTATCTGCTGTATCTGATTATACTAACAACAAAACCTTCTATCAGCTGATCTCAGTCTCTCCTACTGTTGTTTGCCCTATGAGTGTGTCAAAGCTAGAGGGGAGGGGGCAACACTAGTGATCAATCCCGGATCAATAACCTCCACAGAAAATAACCATCAGCGTTTTTTTCCTGAGCTGTGATGCTGGGATAAAGTTTCTATGTGGCAAAGCTGCATATCCATCACATTAGAAACAGTGATCTCACAGACAACCAGTCTGACCCAATCAATCCACTTTATTTATATAGCTCATTTTACAAAACATTACGTTTACCCAAGTGCTGCACAGTGACTAAAACAAGTAAAAAACGTAAAACCGCAGCCAAAATAAAAACATCATAAAATACACAAAAACTTCACAGTAGGGCAAATAAAAAAAAAAACGATAAAAGACACAGAGGAGATCACACAACTCTCATGCTGAGTTAAAAGCCAAGGAATAAAAATACGTTTTAAGACGTGATTTAAAAGTAGGTAGGTCTGAAAAGGAGAAAAAAGACTAAGAAACGAGTTTAATAAACTAAAATAAGCTCCTGCACACCGTCTGGTGTTTTGCTGATATTTCTGAAAAATGCGCGTAGGTCTTACCAACCTCCATTAGATCGGATGAGTTCAGAGAAAAAGTCTAATCGAAAGTGAAGCTCCAAAAGACGACGAGGCCCCACACACAGAGAGAGACCGGTGTTTACTGTGTGCGTTTAAGGTCCAACAGACCCGAGTATAAACTGTAGCGATAACACGTTAAAGGAGCTCTAATGCTTTAATTTTTTACACAGAGGCCTAGCTATGATGACAAAGCAGACTTTTCCTGGTCCGATAACACCACCAGGCTGAAAGAAAGTCTCTGTTTTCTCGTTTTATTTCTTCTTCGCTGATTCTTTAAAAGTAAAAACACTCTTTTCTTCTCCTCGCTGTCTCTAACGGTTTTGAAAACGATGAAAAGCGTCACTTACCCAAACTTCTACTCAGAGAGAAATAGCTACGTCAAAAACAAAAGCATGAAAACGAAAGTAAAACCAGCAGCCTGTGAGAAGGAGACGGCTGCGCACCGCGGAGAGGCGGAGTCGGATCATCCAAGCCGGCCCCAAAGATCCAGCCACGTCCACATGACATCCTTGAGCACTACGTGATCTCCTCCCATCTCCTCTTGCTGTTAGAAGACAGGCTACGTCTCACTTTAGGACCGTCCCAAAGACTCTTAAGTCGTTTTAAGACCGGAGCCATAAGACAGAGAGGACTGAGATTTGAAGACCGATGAGACATGAGAGCAGGCTTCCCGGAGCGCTTTTTACTTAAAGACACGCCCCCTTATTGGATACCACTCTCTGATTGGACGCTGCTACACGGTGGACGTCAGTGAAACTTTAAAGCACCAGCAGAGCTAAATAATGGAGGAGAAACGGAGTTTATAACAGACGATAAACGGACTCAGCGGACTCTCAAGAAAATACAACCATCAGCAGTTTTAAAAGGCTCGTTAGCTGATGGGCTGGGATTTTAAAAGTCTAAGCATTTATAGTGAAATAGTGAGAATATATTTAATAAAATCAGTAATAAAGAGTGAATGAGTTTTGAGTTTAATGTTTGATTTGTTTTCTGATTCAAACATCAAACATGTCAGATGCTCTTAAAATTAACAGATTCAGATATTAATCTTCCTTTTCCCACCAAACACTGACATCATTTAGACGTTTTTTTCTACATCCGGTCCGTCATGACCTTAATTTAGTCACAAGATAGTTGTAGAAAATTGAGCCATGTTTTGTCCGTCTGATTTAGTCCAAACTGAGCCCAATAATAGTCTTTTAAAATATGACCATATTACAGCGATGCCTTTATAGAGATGTCGTTTCAACGACCTGAAAATTACTTTTTTTCACCTTTTACTTTTCTATTAAATCTAGACGTTGTTTAGACACGGAGGAGACATTTTTTTAACGTCTTTTCAACTAATATTTGCTGGGTGGGTTAGAAGTCATGTTTTCTCTGTTTATTAGATTATGAAGAGAATTAAAGTCAGACAGCAGCAGTCTGTCTGTCAGGAAGAAACACGTTTAAAATCATCACAGGGTCAAAGAAGTTTCTATCAGTCTGATCATTAGTGAGTATCAGGTTTGATTATTAGCCTTCACACTGAATAATAATGCTTTGATTTTAAACGGTTTTCTATCTGACAGACAGACAGACTGTAATTCTCCTCATAATCTCATAAACAGAAATAACTACTACATAGACTACCAACCCACCCAGCAAAACATAGTTGAAAAACATTAAAAATGTCTCCACTATGTCTAAATAATGTCTACATTTAATAGAAAAGTATGGAGCCCCTTAAGGGACATAGAAGGAAAAAAAAAAATAAGGGAGAAAAAAATTTTAAGGGACGTGAAAAAAAGATTGGGAGGAAAAAACTTAAAACAGTTTGTGAGATCTCACAAACTGTTCGAAACAAAAAAAAATCCCTTTTTTTCATATCCCTTAAAAATATTTTTTTTTCAATCACAGCAGGGGCCAGATTCTGGATTCAGGACTAACCTGAGGGCCTAACAGGGTCACCTTAGCAACCATAAACTGTGTGGCGATTAATGCAGTTAAAGGGAAGTCAACATAGAAAGTCAGAGACATTTGAAGGTTTAAAAATCTTTAATGCTGTTTATCAGGCTCTAAACAAAGACACAGAGTCAAATCAGACTGTATGACACCAACGCTCAGTTGTAGTCTTGCAGGTTACCCAAAAACTCACTTATGTCTCCACACATGCGGTTCCTGTTCCTGTCTCTAATCCTCTGCAGAGTTCTGATGCTGTTCTCCCGATAGTAAGACGCTAACGGTATCTCTGCTGCTCTCATGTGATATTCAATCGATTTGTAGCTCTCCTTTCGAATAAAATGGACGTGCTTTGCATAGTAGTTGTAGAGCATCTGTTCCCCTTCTGGATCAAGATCACTCTCCAGCAGCTCCTGGAATATCTGGTCTGCTTCGTCTTGTTTGTTCAACTCTCCGTACATGTTTGCTAGATGTATTTTCCTTTTTAGAGAAGAGTACGGATAAAGAGAAATCACCTCCCTGCTGAGAGCGACTGCTCTGTCAACCATGCTGCGCTCTAACGAGTTGTCCCTGTCTGAAAAGATCCTCATCTTGTAGCAGATTGCTGCACACCTCTTCAGGTAACGCTCATCTGGATGTCTTTCCAGTAACTCCTCTGCCAAGTCTATGGCCTCATCCATGGAGACGAACATCCTGTAGAGTCTCAGTAATGGTTTGATTCCACTGTAGCTGCTGACTGGCTTTCTTAAAACTCTCCTGGCGAGCTCACGAGCCTCATCTTCTATCTTCTTTCCTTTTTTAGCATGTGCTTCAAGGTACAGAGCAGAGAGGTATAAGTTGTGTGGATCATGCTCCTTTGCTATTTTCATTTTCTCCAGAATGTCAGCCCCCAGTTCTTTACTGCTGTTTTTAAAGGCATTAACTAACGCTAATACGTGGCTGGTGTGCCACTCCACCATGCCTGGCTGCATCCTGAGAGCTCTCTGGAAGAAATCTGCAGCCTTCAACATCTCATCAGCACTAACGTTCATCAGAGTCCAGGCTTTCTCAGCGTAGATCTCTGGGTGCAGCTCCTCCGGGGATGGAGATGGGTAATTTCTCATCAGGGCATTAACTTTTGAAAGGAAAGCTAGGCTCTCTGCTTCTTCTCCTTTGTGGTAGTGCAGCCAAGCCAAGTTCCCATGGTTCACCACCAGCCAGGCACCCTCATCTGAGACCGTGTTTCTCATCTGGCGGAAAGCCTCTGCAGCTCTGCTGAAGAACCGCTGGGCATCACTGGCGAACCCCAGCTGGAAGTGGACGTACCCCTGCAGGTTGTAAATATGGCCCAGCCAGCTGTAGCCCTCCTCTGTGCCAATGTCCTGCAGCTTGTCCCTGAGACTGAAGAGTTTGGGCCCACTGAGGTTCACATCCCAGGTGAAATGGCACTGTAGGGCCTCCAGTTTGACCAGCAGGGTCGACTGACTCGCAGCAGCACTGATAAGAACAAAAAGTTGGAAATGAAGCATGACATTTAACGTGAAGCATTTGGTTGGATAAGCTATGCATGAGTTCAAACAGTCTAGTTAAGATAAGCCTGAATTTCTTAGGTTGGCATTAAAATTTAAAGCAGCTTATAGACAGACAGGTAGGGTAAACAGGGTTTTCATTTCCTGCTTTAAAACACTTGTATTGGCAGGTCTTCTCTTTTCTAACTTTAATTTTAATGGCCCCATCAATTCAATAAAAATATAATGTCACTGGTTAATCAGTATTCCTGGCTACCATTGCACCATAAAGACAAAAGAACACTCCAAGAAACTCAGAGACAAGGTTATTGAAAAGTCTAAGTCAGGGGATAAAAACAAAAACATTCCCAAGGCTCTGAGTATCCCCAGAGTTCAGTTAAATCCATCATGAAGAAATGAAGAAATGAAATTATGCAGACACTTTACATTACAAATTTTCTATTTCACTGACATTACTTTGTTGAAATCTCTTTTCTCTTCGACATCTTCTGTATTTTGTTATAAAACCAAATTCTATTGACCATGATTGATTTATAAAATCAATAAAAGACTGAAACATCCAAGGGGGTGAATACTTTTTTATCAGCGCTGTATGTCATTGATTTGGCTCTCTACAGTGGCTTGGTGTCCCTTCACACTGTTTTGCAGTAAAGCTGCTGGTGATAAGAATGAATGGGAGTGAATGAGCTACAAACTGAGAGGCCCTTTTAACAGCTTTTCTCCCTCATTTGGTCATAAATTGCTTTTTAAGGACATGCTCATAGGGTTGGACTACATAGCAAAGAAATCTCATGGGTCAGACTGAAATGACAACTCAGTTCAGGTCCACAGGCTGACGGGTCGATTCAAAGAGCTGGCTCCCTTTTCAGAGACGGTTTCCTATTAATGTGTGATTTTTAACATGCTCATCAGACGTAGGAGAAATGTATTTGTAATAGTGTGTTCATGCATGGGTGTAGCCAAATGGCCCCATAGCTTCGTAAAAAATTCAGCCCTTCCGGTGGGTTTACTTGGCATGCATAAACATAGACAGGGGTATTCTGTTCATCATGTCTACAGCTGTGGAAAAAAAGGTTGGGAACCATTGTTCTAAGCGGACCAAATTTGGTTTTGTTCCCTCAAAATAGACAATATTTTATACTGTATTTGCCCTCTTAAGTGTCCTTTTTAAAATGACTATGCTTCACAGAAGCATAGTCATTTTAAAAAGTCTAATCTGAAGCAGTATGTCTAACGTTTTCACTACAAATGTGGCAATTTTTTGAATGATGCCGCCCAACCAAAGGGGCCCTTTCTATCATTTTTGCCCCTGCCCCTCAAACATCCTGAATGCACCATGTAGAAATCATACGCTCAGTTTCGATTAGCATCTCTCAGCTTTTTCCTTCAACATGGTGGTCCATTTAAAAGCGACTCCTGTCTCACTAATCCCTGCTGCATCAATGATGATAACACGCTGCTGCTGGCAAAGCCTTACCTCCTCCACCCCAGCCTCCTCCTTTATAGTCTGAATGTATGGGGGTTTCTAGCAATGCCCTCCCTGAAAGTCAAAGCTGTTTTACTAACACAGGGAGAATCTTTTGAGCAGAGACTTCTACAGGAAGTAAATCCTTTTCACAATAAATAATTAAATGTATGACGAGTGTTACTGAAAATAACCTTATAGAAATAATCAATCAGAATCCCAATGGTCTGTATTAATTTAGTAGATTGTAAAAAGGCATGCTTTTTTATTAACAATTATAAAATTGCACACTGGAGCTTTATAATAAGAACTTTGGAACAAGTCAAATCTCATCACAGCAGCAACGACAACCACAGCTGAATGTTTTTAAGACAATCTGATAAACCATGTTTACTAATCTCCATACCTTTACATTGTCTTTTGTCACCGCATAGAAACAAACATGTCTGTCAGACCAGCTGGGAAAAATTAATTCTTTTTTAGTCAATGTTTAAACTTGAAAAATAAACTAAGACCAGTGTTACAGTTCAAAAGGTCGCTGTGTAAAGTGGTGACTCTGAGCAGAGTGATTCTGTGGCTGAATGTTATCTAAAGAATATAACAAAGTCAGATACTCACCACATCGTCCGGCTGTGGTTTGGGGCTGTGTGAATATCAGCCTCGTGTTTCTGATCTTTAAAAGCACGGCTCTACCTGCCTCAACATAAAGTCAGTAATCTTTAACCTCTCCAGGTGTTGTAAATGATGTCATGAGGAGTGATAAGTCTGGACTCTATGGACTTTATTTTCCCACTGAGAGCCACGTGTCTGTCATCCTGAAAACACTTTAATAATAATCACAAAAGCTTCCAAGTTATCAACTTAAAAAACACCATTAATTCAGATTTAGTCTAGTTTTAGTCAATAATTATGTAAAAACTTTTCAGTCCACTTTCAGTCGCAACATTTAGTCTTTAAATTCAAAAAGCTGAATAGTCAAATAAATGTAAACAGAAAAAACTCATATTAATGCACTATCAGTACGCTGTATGGACAAAAGTATTTTGTCACACCTGTTAATTATTGAACCCAGGTGTTTCAGTCAGGTCCACAGGTGTAGGTGAGCTCAATAACCCGCAGTGTCATACTGTGATGATGCCACCTTTGCAATAAGACGGTTGGTGAAATTTCATCCCTGTTGGATATTCCACAGTCAGCTGTCAGTGGTATAATTAGAAAGCGGAAGAGTTTAGGAAAAACAGAAACTCAGCCATGAAGCGGGAGACAAAGACTGTGCAGTAGGAGCTTCATGAACGGGTTTCCATGGCTGAGCAGCTGCATGCCAGCCTCACATCACCAATCCAATCCAATCCACTTTATTTATAAAGCACATTTTACAAAACATCACGTTTACCAAAGTGCTGCACAGTGACTAAAACGAATAAAAACATAACAAATAAAAACATAAAACTACTACTAGTAGTAGTTTTATGTCAATGCCAGGCATCGGATGGAGCGGTGCATTGTTCCAACTGTAGTGGAACTACAACTAGTAGTAGTACTAGTAGTATTTATTAGGAAGCAGTGTTGGGTCTATTTAATATCACTGTGAGAACATAAAGAAACAACCAGCTGCTGCCCAGCATCGATAGGTAACTACAGTACATCTAAAAGGACAAAATACCATATGATTAAAAACTTTAAACAACTATTTTTGGATGGAAATCACATCCTGATGAATGCATGGAAGCTGACAGCCACAGATAACACTCTTAAAGGCAGCATGGAGATGAGCATGTGTCAGTATCTGCAGTTAAAGCTCCTTCATATCTTCACTGTTAAATATCATGACTTCTCCTAAGGTTCAGAAGCTGCTGTGCCACGCTGTACTCTATCTGAGCAGCTGTCACTGATAAATGTACAGCCATGTGTTCACTCTGATTATCTCTACATGTCTGACTGATAAACTCCTCTACGTCTCAGAGGTTTCAGAGAAAACACTCGTGTTCTTGTTCTTGCAGCATCGCTGCCTGCTGGGATGTAAAGAATGACTGCACAGATCTGAATCACTGCATACTTGTTTCACAGCAGT
The DNA here is from genome assembly GCF_018320785.1 of Cheilinus undulatus. Classification (NCBI taxonomy): domain Eukaryota; kingdom Metazoa; phylum Chordata; class Actinopteri; order Labriformes; family Labridae; genus Cheilinus; species Cheilinus undulatus. The sequence goes on along the minus strand of NC_054871.1, from coordinate 3,976,990 downwards.
TTCATTCTTCAAGGCCTGGGAAGGATTCATTCATCATGCTCTTCCAGTCGGTCCAAAAGTCTAAGTCTAAAGTCCACAGGGAGTCTCTGCTGACAAAGCTACACTTTAAAATGGGACTCAGCTTTATTTTGATTGATCCACATTAAAGCTGAATGTTTGATCATTTCTTCAAACCAGATTCTAAGAAACATAAACAAACAAACATGAAATAAATGAGACTCTGAAAGTGAGAGTGGTGCACGTGTGTCTGATGTTTAAGGCACTCTGAGATTTAAAACACCAGCTCTACGGGGCTCAGGTATGTTATCATTACATTCTCATATAAACCTTTATTTACTGTTTATTTACTGTAGTCTGGTGAAATGAGACAGAGGTCCAGTTTCATTAAAACGGGAGAATAAACATTTTTAATGTTTCTGATTAATCTGTGCTGACTCTGAGTGCTTTTTTGTGTTTGCATTAACGAAGACTCAATCTATCTGCACATTTACGTCTAACAAAGATTTTAAATTCCTGAGTTTATCTTTGTATCTCTTTCCCAGCAACAGCCAGAACTGGAGGAGTTTTCCTGTTTTCAGGTCGTCTGTCCATGCCGTCATCCCTCCCTCCAGGCCATTCTTGTGAACTCAATCACTCAAAGTGGATTCTCTGGACCAAAAATCACCCAGTATCTGTGTTTTTATTTGGTTTAACCCTTTCATGGGCCAAAGAACCATATATGGTAACTTTGGTCAACTTCCTCTGTTCCCCCTCCCCTCAGACTCTCGAGGTGTTTCTCTAAAGCCCAGGAAGGATCCTCGAATGGTTGTTTTTGAAGGATACTACATCGTCGACTGCTGTCGGAGGACTGTTCCAGTGTTGACGATCCTTGAAATTTTTCCAAGGCCTGAGTCCTTCAAACAGAGAATTTCCAAGGATGCACATGTGTATGTATTTGCAGGAATTACCCACAATCCAATGCGCATTGTTTTCCTTCTCTACATTAAAAAAGAAAAGGTTTAGTATCAGGAGAAAGCCAGGTCCTAGCACACTTTTAAATGTCCTGTTTCCACTGTAAATATGTTGTCATCATTATTTCATATCATCAAAGTAAAGCTGGATGGTTACAGTAGTGTCACATAATGATTACATTGTACAACTATTATACTAAATAATCAATATGATTATATATATTATGATAGTATGATGATGTGATAACTTATTAGACGCTGGGTAAAACTTGTGAAAGTTGTTAGTACCCCTCCTATTACGATTTCTGCCGGCGCTGCCTATATATGGGCGCAACACTTCCTATGACGTAATGACACACACTCACTAGCATGTTCCAAACGTGTGTTCAAGAGTTACCGGGGAGACTCTGGCCTTACCTCCAAGGGTCCTGACTTGGGAGGATCCTTCCCATAGAGGAAGGACCTGGACTTAGAAAACCAGCCTTTGTGATTCAGTAGAACCAGAAAGGTTTTTCTCAGCCAGTCAGGAGATTAGTCAACGTCACAGAGAGTGACATCACACCATCCGAACTGGAAAAATGCAGTTTAACATCTCTGTTGGTCTCAAACAAACAGCAGAAAAATGTGTACATCAAAATACATGGATATCTAATCTGTCGACCATCCTAATGTTATCTCCTTGAAAAATAACTCATGTAGAATAATATTCTATTGCAGTGGTACTCAACATGTGGCTCTTCATGTCTTAATTTTAAATATTCCCCTAGAACACATTTAGAAGGGGAAACTTTTTGCTATTTTCACCCCTTTTGCCACTTTCCACCCATTTAAGCTATCTTTTGCCATTAAGCAGCCCTTTTATCCTTTTTTTTCCATTTTCACTTTTTTTGCCACTTTTTGCCCATTTAATCTAACTTTGCCATTATATATACCTTGTTTCTATTTTTTGCCCATTTTTGCAACTACTTTTTGCCACTTTTATCTCATTTTTGCCCTTTTTGGTTTTATTAAACCATTTTTTGCCACTTTTCATCCAAATAAGCTACCCTTTGCCATTCAATACCACTTGTTTCCTTTTTTTTTTACCAAATTTTTGCCTCTTCTTTTTGCCCTTTTTCACCATTGTTTTGCCACATTTTGCTCATTCAAGCTACCTTTTGCCATTACATACCACTTGTTTCCTATTTTTTTGCCCATTTTGCCAATCTTGACTGCTTGTTGCCCATTTTAATCACTTTTCACCCATTTTTTTTGCCACTTTTCGACCATTTTTTACCACCTGTAACCCATTTTTTAAAACTTATTTCTATTGCTACTTCAAGCCATTTTTTGTCACTTTTCACCACTTAGATTGTGGCTCTTGCAAAGGTATTTTTTAACAATTTGGCTCTTTGGTTGAGTAACTCTGCTCTATAGTGTAGTTAAGGGTGATCCAGGGTTAAATTTGACTAATTTCTTTAAGTATTCAAGTCATAATTAGCTAAATAAATAAATAGGTGTGATCTTTAATCAGTTTTGAACACTTTTATACACTTCATATGGTGATGTTTTCAGTCAGCCTCCTTTCTGCTTAAATTCATTCCAATATTTAATATTTGTGACATTTTTGGGCTTTCTGGTAAAATCATAAAGTAAAATAAATGGTTTAAAAAGTGAAATAAATGGGATTTTTGTCAGTTTTACAACAGTATAACAGTGTCATTCAACTTTAATGGTATAAATGTTTTTTTTAATGTGAGCCTCATCACTGCTAGAACTAATAATAGTTACTATTACTACAGCATTCTGAAGTTAGTCATGTCTTTCCTCTAAAAGAGGTCAGAATCTACAGACCTCACCACGTCTGTAAAATAAAGATTTTCTATGGAAATATCTTTCTAATGTGTCCATAAGAACTCATTAGACTCTATATTTGTTTGTTTTACATTATGAACATCTTATTACGCACACACTATTGATTTCTTTTCCACAAAGTGCAAGCTACTGTTCCTGGTAACTTGTTGACATTGATTTTTGCCATAATGAAAAATAAAAAAAAAACATAATCAAATAGTCAGCTGTACATACAGAAGCTTTGATCTGAAGTTCTTTGACCCAGATTTCTTAACGATATATCTGCTTTATTATTTTATTGTTATTATTTTAAGAAGTCTGTATTTTTTTCCTAAGGGTTCATCAACATGTTGTCATTTTTTATTTAAAATAGTTTAAAAATGTAAAAAGACGAGAGTAATCCCAGAGACTGAAGTTCCTCATGAACAGATTTATTACTGAATCAACAGTTCACTGTCACAACAAAGCTGCACTTTAAAAATATGAAATGAAATAAAAAATAAAAACACTACACAGAAAAATGGCTTCAGTTTCAGTGAAGCAGAGCATGCTGGGAAAAAAAAAACAGTTATATTACAAATGCAGCTGTAGAAACTTTGAGAAGTGAACGACTCGTCAGAAACATACGAGAAAGAGATGAAGACCTCAGACTCCTCCTCTTCCCTCCCCCCAACCCCCCCTTCCTCCTCTACTTGTGACCCTTGCTTGTCTTGAAGGACACCTGCAGGACTTTGTCCCCCAGGCGGTACCCGTTCAGGCTGTGGATCGCCATGGCGGCCTCCTCGTAGTTCGTCATGGTAACGAAGCCGAAGCCTTTGCACTTATTGGTGGTGAAATCTCGGATGACTTTGACGTTGATGACGGCGCCAAACGGCCCAAACATCTGCCACAGGATGCCCTCGTCTGTGTCCTGACCCAGGTTATAGATGAAGATGCACCAACCGGTGGAGCCGTTCCCCGAGGCTCCGCCCCCTCCACTCATGTGATCTACGCTCATTGGGGAAAACCTGGGATGAAATAGGAACTACAGTTACTGAATATCCAATCAGAAAGCAGCTTTCAGTTACAGGACCTTAAATGCAGCACACTGGAGGAAACAGGAAGTATTCATTCACAGATACAAATAAAAAATAAATACGTGGAGGGTTTGTTTTAATCTTCTGATTGGACGATGGCGCCAGGTGAGCGTACCTGAACCTCTGGGCCTGATGATGGACAGGGCCTCCGTAGCGCCGAGATGTGTTGTGATACATGTGCGGCATCATCTGGTTGTTCCTGGCCTGATTGGGGTTGGCAGCAAACTTGACCGTGATTGGCTCAGAGCCTCCAGGGGGGGTGTGGCCATTCAAGTGTTTGACCGCATCTTCAGCCTCCGCCCTTTTATCGAAGCGGATGAAAGCCACACCCCGGGACAGACCTGTGCAGCCAATGAGAATACAGATGAGTCAAGTGAAGGGTTGTGATTGGTCGAGACTCTGTGGTTGTTAAAACTATGAATTTTATGTTTATTTGGGTATTTGGACCACCATTTTAGCGACACATCTTCAGTGATTACCGGACTCAGAGTTAGGGTAAGGGTTGTTGAACCTGACTGCCAAATAACAACCCAAACATCATTTCAGCGGCTGGTTTACATTCTACCAGCTTCACTCGTCACTTGATTTGAACTAACTAGTCATTTTACTCTTTTTTAACTAAAACCGTCAACATTTCCATAACAGAAGTGATTCAAAAATGGTGTCAAGTAAACAACCGGATGTTAGTACGGTACTTAAACAACTACTTAACACAAGTATTGTAATGTATTAAAGAGGCTATTGAGCACTGATATGAATGTGGTGTACTTTAGGATTTTGGCTTAATCTTAGGAGTGCTCTGGAAAAAAATACGTTAAAATGAAACAAAGAAAGTTGTTTTTTGAGATGCTACCTGGTTTGGTATCCCTACACCAGTGACCATCAACTAGTGGCCCAAGGGCCACATCAGGCCCCCTACATCTTCCCAAGTGGCCCCCAGAACATTATCATAATCAGAAATATGCAGAGGATAAATATGTTGTGGTGTAGCTGCTTTGTAAATACCCTACAGCAGGAGTGTCAAACTCAATCCAGCAGGGTCCAGATTCTGGATTCAGGTCTAATCTGAGGGCCTAACTGGGTCATCTTTTTAACCATAAACTGTCAACCTGTCACCAGTAATAAAATATGAACAAAAAACTTAGCACTGATGATAAACGATTTAGAGATTTAAAACATTAAAAAGGTAAGTTTAAAGGCTCATAATCTGAGAAAAGTAAATTTATTAGTTCAAAAAGGTCAAAGCATGAAATTAAAATTAAAAATAATGTTTTTTAAGGCAAATATACTAGAAAGAGGTCAAAATCATGAGTTTAAAAGATCAAAATATAAAATGAAACTTGTAATCATAAAATCAAAAGTCAAAATATGATTCAAAATTTTTAATTGTGAATCTAAAAGGTCAAAATATGAGGTTATGAAGTCAAAGTTTGGAGTTGAAAAAAGGTCAAAATATCACTTAAAAATTTGAATTATGACTCTTAAAGCTGAAAATATTATATGAGAAGTCAAAGTTATGAGTTGAAATACTCAAAGTATGAAATTAAAGGTCAAAATCCTAAGTTTGAGTCCTAATTGTGAGATGCTAATTTGAAAATGTTAAATTAAAACACAAATTAATTTATTTTCCCAGATTCCTGACTTCTTGTCTAAATATTTTTCCTCCTTACTTTTTCAGATTTTGTGATATCTTAAATCGTCATGGATAAGTTCACATTTTTATACTTGAGGAAATCTGCAGACAGACTGATGGGCCAGTTAGAACAGAAATATGAGATCATCTTGGGGGCCGGATTAAACTGTTCCACAGGCCAGATTTGGCCCCCGAGCCTTGAGTTTGACACCTGTGGTCTACATCATTAAACCATTCTGAATGGAGGAATTTCGGTCCACCTTTATGTATAATCTGAGCACTTCTTCGTAAATCTGTGTCTACATCTAACATCAAGAATTACCACTTAGTATCCAAACACCCAAAATGGACATTAATGTAAAGCATAACCCATAAATACATAAACAAATAGAAACGGAGAAGAACCTGAGGCCTGGTCGACCAGCACTCTAGAGTTGATGATGTGTCCGTAGCGAGCAAACATGTCCTCCAGATCCTGCTGGCTCATACTCCTTGGCAGCCCGCTGATGTACAGGTTAGCATCTTTGATCGAGTCTGAACTTGGCCTTGCAAACGACACCTGCAGGAGGAGACAGGAAGTGCTCAGTCCGCTGCCATGACAACCAGAAAATATTCTAACAAATTAAAACAATAGTGAATCAAATAAAAGTTACAGAGTTCTTAAATAAAATCCAGACATTAGAAATATCTCTAAATATTAAAATGTTAAAAAAAAAAAAAAAAAAGTTTTCCATATTTCTCAAAATAAAACAAACAAAAAAAAAGAAAAAAATAAAAGTCTCCAAACATGTTGAGGGCATTACAGACTTCTAAAAATAAAAGTTAATAAAAATAAAAAGGTGTCACATCGTCACACTGAACTGAAGAAATTCACAGATTCAATGTAGACATGTGTCAGTGCTTAAAAACAGGCTGAGAATAATTTACGCAGTCAAAACAACAAACATGACGGCAGAGGTTTCAAAATACCTTCATCCATCAGACAGTACGCAGGAGAGAGCGCCCTCTACTGTCCAGGGAATATAACACATCTATCAGTTGAGACAGGAAAATCAAAGAGCACCTTTGGCACATTACCTTGATAGTTTTAGACTGTAGCCTCAGGCCATTGAGGGTACTGATAGCCCTCTCTGCATCATTAGGGTTAACAAAGTTAACAAAGCCGTAACCTAAACTGTGGCCTAGAGAAACACAAAGGAAAACAACAAAATAAAATAACAAAACTGTCTGTGTTACAGGAGCCACACATTCTGATTCACATTCTGATACAGACAGTAGAACATCAAAATCATCACGGTGTTTGAAAAGAGACCAAACATGTTCTGAACAAACCAAGAAAACCAGCGATTGTGTCTGAGGTACTGGGCCTTCAGGACAACTAAGTCGGTACAGATATGCTTATAATACCTAGAGCCCATTTCTAGTTGCACTGATGTAGTGCCCCCTCTGTGTGATTATGCTGACAGTCAGGTCTGATCCATGCTTTTGTCATTATATTTTACTGGGAAAACAACATTTCTTCAAGTTTTCTCATTTGTTTTGGCATCCATGACGGTCTTAACCTGTCTATGGAGCTCCAGGTGTGGACTCAGATGTATATTTGTCCTGCATTTATTCATATCAGTACAACTAAAATGGTTTGATATGAATAAGTGGTACTTTACACCACTACCTCATTTAGAAATAAATCTGCAGAGATTAAAACAAACATGCTTGACTGCCGTTTTCTCAGTCTGTTCAGAACAAAAACTTCTTTGGACAATAAAAAACTTTACAAACATTTTAAAATCCTGAAAAAAATGAACATGTGAAAACAAACATCCTCTGTAAAAATGTAAAAAATCATTTTAAATATTAAAACAGTATTAGTTACCAGGTATCATGATGCAACAGTTCAAAAGAAAAAAACAAAGTTTTACAGTGTACAGAAATACATAAACTTCTGTAAATATAATACGATGCATTTTAGGAAAAAAAAGGTAGAAGAACTGATCATTGATCTGTACAGCCAAACTCTGATCAAACAAACGACCAATCAGAAGCCTGTGAAACAGTCAGACTGTCGTCAGTAAACCTGGTGTGAAAAATAATAAAAAATTACAACAAACAGTGAAAAAAATATACATTTTCAAAGCACAGAGTCATCCTTTAAAGAAAAACACATCTGTTAAAAAATAAAGTACACCAAAAAAAGGATTACTGTAAAAAAAACCCTTTCAAAAGGTTTTAAATATTAAAGAAAAAAAAAAGAAAATACTTCCAAAAAGTACAAAAATACACCGTGACTTACGCAAACTTTAAAGCAATAAAAATATATGATCAATTAAAAGCTTTTCACTGATCATTTGGATTAGAGGTATGCTTTGGACAATCTCAAAACGTGAAAAAATAGAATGTATCTGTGATCTGCTAAAGCTGTTTATCGTAAAATCAGCCCTTTAACTTCTAGTTCTTTGTTCCCTCTCCCCCTCCCTTCTGCTTCCCAATCCTGCTGTAATTTATGCTTCAAAAGAAAGTGAAACCAAAGACTTAGGGCCAATCCCATTTCTACACCTTCCTCCTGTGTCATCAGAGGTGACAATTAAGCTTCGACCAGCTCATTCATACTCTGGATCTCTGTGTTGATCTTCCCCACATATTTATACAGTTAATAACCCTGGTTTACGTGTTTACATGCCAAAAATACATCCCAGTGGCCAAAGATTGAATATATGAGAAAACAACTTTTTGCTTTCTATAATCATTATGCCAAAAATATTTTTACATTTGTGCACCTTCGTTGTACCGTTTCACAAGTGAATGCAGTGCATAAAGAGAAAGTCATCATACCCCTCGGTTTCAAGTGTGGTCCTGAAAAATCTTAACTTCTAGGGCCATGGAGCCCTTAGCCCCAAGATAATTGGTATACCCCTTCACCTGATGTGAACGTGTAAAACCAAAAGGAGGGACTAAGATAAGGGCTTAGGGGTAGAAATGGGATTCACCTTTAGACCGTAAGAAGATTTCTAACTGTGTTGTGTTTGGTTTTCTAAACCATCAGTGTGCAAAAAAATATTTTATGGCACACTCTGCAAAATTCTTATGAATGTTTTTTGATGAGCTCTAAACAGCGGTCCTCCGGTCTGCCAGGAATCAAACAGGGAAGAGAGATGTACCATACCCGTGGCTACTGCTGTTTTAACTTTTACAGTTGACACTGTTTTGCTTTCTGTTGTTTTCCCAAGTTATTTAGAAGCCTTTCCACCTGGCAGGTCTACTGCCAGATGTCAAGGTCTACTTGGTCCTATCAATTATCATTACAAAATGTCTTAAACAGTATAATCATTGATTTCCGTGCATTTCTTTGGCCTACATTAATGCTGCTGCAGCATCTCAGCCTGTATCTCACTCATCTCCTTCATTGTGAGCAGCAGGCACGTACCAGTGTGACGTAGCCTACATCACCACTCATCACAGCCTAATTCACCGCTGTAAATTCATGTATTCCTGAAGCTTTTTTAAAAATAAAATCAAGATTATGTTAAAATAACACACCGTCACTGCTTTACTGCATCACCACATGACTCAAAAAACCATCAAATTCTTGTTTCTATCTGTATTTTTACTTTGGCAGTCTAAACAAGGCTGAAGTAAATGCGGTATTAAATTGCATATGAACAGGCTGTTTGTTTAAAGCTTTAGCTTTATGAATTCTATTTGAAGTCCACATGCTTTAAAATAAAAATGCAGATATTGGCTTAATAAAACAGATTAAAAAATAAATGTGTGGAACTTAAATATATTCTAAGGGAAGACCTCTAGATCTCCTTACCTGACAGTTCCACCTATAAAACTTTAAAATAAAATTATAGAAAAAGTGTTAAAATATATAATGCATTGGTCAGTGGGTTAGTGCAGAAAAAAACTGACTTGTTGACACAGTATTTGTGCATTTTGAAAAATTAAATAGAGAAAAAGGTTGCTCTTTTCTTGTCATTTACTTAAAAACTTGTCCTAAAAATTGAAGGAAAATTGTGATAAAATTTAGATTAAAAAGTTATAATTTTTTCCATATTGCCCACCTCTAATCTGAATTATTTCCATGCTTAATATCACTGCATATAAATTTACGCTGCGTTATTCTATGCCAACCTTTCAGACGAAAGAAGAGAGACAAATTGAGTGTAATAAAAAAGAAATAAAGGACAGAAAAAATAAAAAAAATTAAAAAAACACTTTTGTGGCTATTTTTAATGCTGTTGATAAAGGGAGATTACAAAAGACTGTTTAAAAAAGCACAGAGAGAAATGAATCAATGGCAAAGTTTTAAACTGACAATAGGAGGAAATATAGGGGGACATTTTATGTTGACAAGGAATTTAAAAAGTCTATGGGTGATAAAATGTTCGCCAGATACAAGCATGTTAACATGCTGCTGTGTGGTATAAGTGATGTATAATGTCAGAGTGGCAGTCATCTGCTCATCCAACTCATTTTTAAAGACAATAGATTAAAACTTAAATAAAAAACACAGAGGTCCAAAAGAGATTTGGTTCTTCTGTGTAGGTTAAATAATGAAGTGAAAGTAGTCTGCATTACTGCAGTGTTTGCACTAATAAACACGGTTTAAGTTTTAATATTGCAGTTTAAACCAGCAGAACTGCAGTATAATTACAGTACATTTACTTGCACAGTACTGCAGTATAATGCAGGATGTACTGATTACTACTACAGTTTGTGTCATGTGCCAAAAGTACATCTTTAACATGTGAGCCTCGTCCATGATGAGCAAACCGACACATCATTTGACAGTATGAATATAACTACTGCAGTATGAAACTGCCATATTGTACTTGATAGGTCTGTAGTTAACATGTAGGACATATATAGTATATGTTTTGCAAATGTAGAATAATTCCAATAATACTGCATAACTATCAAAGCAGTGCCATAATATTACAGTACTTAAATTTGCCTCTGGATTAATCAAGTATCTATCGATACATGTACCTGCTCCTGTGTCTCAAGACTCTCGTAGTACAAATGTAAGAAAACGTAATTTTACTGAATTATAAATTGAATATTACTGCAGTGCAAGTACCTGCCACCTTGTCCCGGATGAGCTTGGCCGATGCGACTTCGCCCACACTACTAAACAGACTCCGCAGCTCGTCCTGGCTCATGCTCTGAGGCAGGTAGTTCACAATCAGGTTTGTCTTGGAGTCATCCTCCATCATCTGATCGGCATACCCGTTATCGTACATCTCCTGAAACACATATGATGTCATCAGAACATTCCCTCGATGTGTACAACCAGTATGACAGGATGATTATTTCAACCAATCAGAGAGCAGCCTCACCTTTCCAGCTCCTCCTTTAACAGCATGAGGCCCGACGTCACCCTGAGAGCTCTGAACCTCACACACCTGGAGCACAAACACAAAATGTAGAAGTTAAAGTCACAACAGCAGGTAAACACTCACACACAGTTGTTAATGATGTATTTAACCTGTCTCAGGTGTGAACCATCATCAACAGTGATTTCCCAAACAATATGGAATCTGTGGGTGTTTTCACTGTGAAAATAACTCATATTTGGTCAAGTCCAAGTCAAACTGGTAAAATTTGGGATTGACTAAATCAGGTCACAGCTACGGTGTATGGATGATACCTAAAGAACCAGCTTTATCATTTCTGTTGTAAAATCAATTGTGTTTTACAGACTTCAGCACATTACAGCCAAACATTAAAATGCTTGTGTTTTTGTTAGCGCTGCTGACATTAAACATTTGAGTACAAACAAGTAGAAAGAAGGGAGGCTCTGTACTGGGATATATGAGGTAGACCTATGTGTTACTGGAACTGTATGGTGTCATTGTAACATTACAAACATAAGGTTATTCTGGTAAACATTTCTGTAAAGATTTACCTTGAACTGAAGATTTCTAATGCCTGAAAACAGGGAGGCACACTGTTGGATTTTTGCCTATGTTAATATTTCCAAACTCACTGCAGCTGACACCAGTAGATATAAAGACACTCTTTTTTTTATTGTTAAAAAATCACCGTCTCCTGCGCAAACAGAGGCTGAGTCAAGCAGAGCTTAGTGAGGGAAGCTGACGGTCTAGTAGTTGTTTTATGTTTTGGGATTCTTTCAAAATATTCCAAGTCTCCTTGAGTCTTAGCACTGATCTGAAAGAACTGAAAAATCCTCTATCTAAATCCTGGAAGGGCCACTCCTGTGTGGTCTGTCCAGTCTCTTTCTTTGTGATGGGAAATCCATCTCTTTTTAAAGCTCTAGATCATTTTTCTCAGCTCAGTAGAGCTGGCTGTTCGGGTCCCAAATGGCTCTTCATTTGGTACCAGTCTGGCTTTTAAAATGTAGATTAAATAACAACAAAGGATGGAGGAAAGAAAACTGGAGCTAGCTATACTGGCTGACATTTAAGAGCCGTTTAGTAGAGCAGGCTCGTTCATGAACGGCTCATCATTACTCTGTCTCTCACCCACAAGGTTTATCCTGTTGATAGTACATCACTGTTTACATTAAAAGCATGTTTGTGACTAAATGAGAATTTTTTTTTACATGTTAAAGGAGGCTCAGCTAGCCTCATAGCTCAGTAATAGACTCCTCTCAACCCTGGCCTCCCTTCATCTGACTAGATCAAACTAGGAGGTCTGTAGGACTGAGTATTAGTGATACTGATGACCTACCATGTAAATCAAACTGGTAAAATCAGTTCTGTAAAGTCTGGAGACTGCTCTCTAGCATGTAGAAATGTTTCGATGATAACTGCAGTGTACAGGTCCATTTAGAGCTGTAAAGTACGAACTTTCCTCTATCCTCATTCATTCCTTAAGGCTCACCCCCAACAGAAATTCAGGATCATGTGACTGAAAACAACCTATTGGTAACAGCTTAAATGAATTTATAAAGACCTATAAATTGGATGTCCACAAAGTCCAACTTCTTGTATCTTTAGGAGTAAACTGTAGGAAATTCAACCTTTACTACGGATTTAAAACCTTGACTAATCATAATCCGACACCGACTAGTTTAAAGTCAGTTACCACGGTAATCTAGTCAGGTTAAACGAGCTATGTAAATAACACTAAACAGAGCATTTTAACCTCTGTTGTCTCTGATGGGTAAACGCCTCTATTCATCCATTAGTTTCTATTGATCTGACAGGAAACTGATTCTGATCTCACCTTCAGATACCTGATGTGTCCTCGTCTCAATGCCATGAAGAGTCACTGCGTCTGAAAATAACCCAGATTTAAAACAGATATTGAAAAACGCAGATTAACACATTGTATTAATATTGGTACATTTATACTTAAATTAACAAATACATATCAATGTTATTTTCATTTTAAATAAATAAATAAACACTTAGATAATTACCAGACAGCAGAGACTCGGTCTGATTCTCTATTGTAAATGTTATTATTATTATTATTATTATTATTATTAATGTCCTGTTTGTGTTCATTGTGGCATAATGGTTAAACAAAACTACACTGTGAACGTCCTCTATGCGTAGTTTCTTCATATAACATTAATCAAAGTTCAGGTAACAGTTGAACATCGTCATTCAGGTAAATAAAGGTAACAGCTGAAAACCTTTATTTTAGGTAAATATAAAGAACCATTCAGAGCGGCACACAAGCTAACAACGAGCTAACGTTAGCCACATGTTAGCGTAGCGGCTACATAAAAACTGACGGTGGCTAACGGCGGGAGCTAACGCCGCACATATGCGTCACGTTCCTACCTGTAACGGTGTCGGGCAGGTGATGGTGGGTCCGTGTGCTCTGTTTTATTACTGTAGAGATGAGTTTGAATCCTTTACGTTAGCTAACAGAAATCTAAACAATTTAGATCAGAATGCCTGCTCCTCTCTGCTCTCTTCACAAAGGCAACAAACTCACGCTGAGCGAAATATCGCGAGATATTTTTCTTCTTCCTTCAGAAGAGTTGCTACTTCAGCCTAAAGCTGCATTACCGCCCCCTACTGCTGTTAAAGTAATGTTACTTACCTTATGAGGAGATTATAGCACAGGTGTTTGAATCTACTCAGGTAAAACAAGAACAACTATTAATTTTAAGTCACTTTAAAAAACTGAGTAGTTGTTTTTTATACATCAAGGTGACTGTGCAATATTAAACCTGTTTGAATTTACTCAAGTAAAAGTGAATAATAAATTTAAAGTCACTTTAAAGTACTGAGTAGGCCTTTTTGACACTGACAGGGGGTCCTAACATGATCTTCCAGACTGCTGTGCAAAAATGAAGATATGGATCTCCTAACAGGTTGTTTAGCTAGAGGTACACTTTGATGAATGGATGTAATGAATCATATTACTGATTTTACATATTACTGTAATATTACATATTACATTTACTGTATGCTGCTGTCCATCTGAGGAATCAAAGCCAAACCAATGACCAGTTTCATGTAGTTGGCAGAAAACAATGACCTCCTCGTGTTGTCTTTAAGTTTTGATGTTTTCACTCAGTAGTGGCTGTTTTTTTTTTTAGATGTACAATACATCCCCCAAATATATTCAAATAATGATCCTGTGAATGATTTAAAGAAGTGCAGGTAAAAAAAAAAGGCTACTCAGGTAGATCAATAAATGTAATAACTGTAGTTATTCTATCCATGCCAATTTTAATACTCACAAAAATGCCTGATAGGACTACATTTCCTGTAATAAACTCATTAATCTTCACTTATGAAAGACAAAAACGGTATTTTCCTAAATGTTTAGTAATATTTTAAACCTAATTTGAAGACTTTATGTAGTCTTTGCTTTTACTTATCCAAATATTAAACATTTATACTGTTAAACTTCACTAGCAGCCCCTAACCCTGGGACTGTGTGCAGTGGGAACATGCGTTATAACAACAACTATAGGACAACTTTGGTCAGTTTCAAAGAGGCTATTTTTGTATGGTTATAGTTGTGGCGTACCATGAGATGTTGGCAAGTGTGCTTTAGGCAAAGAAATGTTGAAACACTGCTCTAAGATAAGATAAGAGGAAACTTTTCTGATCCCCCATAGGAGGAAATGTGGTTAGAACAACAACTCAACAGGGACACGTAATCAAAAATATATAACAAAAATTAAGAAATAAAAATGTGCAAACTATACTTAAATACAATAAAGCAAAAATTTGTGAAAATTAATAATATAAAAGATAAGATAGACAAGATAAATTTCATTTCTCCAACGGTGTGCTGTGGGAATTTGACGAACGTATGATACAACTGCACAACCTGAGTTATTGTGATTTTTTTTTTTTTTTTTTTTTACAAATGTTAGTTTTTATCGTTAAGATCTTAAATCTTGACCCCAGGTGTGTCATGTGAAAATAAACATTTTAAAATCACTGTCTAAGCAGTAGGAGAGGGGCCTCACTTTGCCCTTTGCTCAGGTTTTCTAACACTCAATAGAGCATCAGTTTCTGTGATGATTACCGGAAGGTGTTCGCCGTAGCCGTTGATGACGTCGCTGTATACGTGACGTCACGACGTGATTCGGTGTAAACAAAGCGGAGCAGCAGCCGGGAGACTGATGGAGTTAACCCGGGTGAAACCTGAGCTAAACTGACGCATTAGTCCCTCTGTCCGGATAAGGAGCCCAATGTAATGGAGCGACGCTTCAAATAAACCGGAAATATGTCGATGGAAGATCCGTTCTTCGTGGTTAAAGGGTGAGAACGGTTTACTCTGAGCTAATGCTAATACGGGCTAATGCTAACGGGTTAGTGCTAACTGAGCTAATGCTAGCCTGCTAGGAGCCATCGGTGTATCCTGATTAATCAGAGGTTGATAGCAGGGTGCTAGCTGCTCGCTAAGCTAACTAGTAACATCATATTTCTATCAGTGATGCTGTTAAGCATGTTAGTATGTTCTGTGCGCTATTAACAGTAAAAAACAACATTACAGATAGTTAAAATTTGACCCAGTAACTCGGTCTCGTCCACCACAAGATTAAAAGAAAATACAGATAAATGTGTGAGATAATATAAGTAAGTTTTGTTTTAATTATAATTATTTGTATCACAATTTGAAAAACCAAGACGTTACAAAACCCTTTAACAACAAGAACAGGCATAAATAAAACAAAACATCAAACACCAAGAGAGAAAAAGTCCAGACATTAAGATAACCCATGATAAATTCACCTGCTCTGTGTCCCTGAGAGTGGCATCGTACTAACATCCAAGACTCTTGACAGGCTTCTCCTACATAGTTGGTATGGGTTCCTTGCCAGTGTAAAAACACTCTTCTGGCAGCTTTTCCTTGACAGTTAGATGCTCCTTGTTTTATTAGTCTTTTTTTTTCCCCATTTGAGCACACTCAATTTTCTCCTGCAGCTTCTTCGACAGTTGCCTACCTCATGTCTTGCTTGTCATCAGTGTGGTAATACCCATGTACACTCTGAGGGGTGTCAGACCAGGTTTGAGCTTCTGTCCTCCAACCACCCATCGAAAAGCCAGAAAGCGTGGGTGATGATTTCCATGGCCGTCGGGATGGCTAGTGAGGAGTTGCTGCATCCTGCTATGGTGTAATTATCAGCAGACAGGCATAGCTGTACATCCTTAAAGCAGGATTTGACAAGGGCAGTGATAGCTCTGGGGATGTGGAAAGAGTCAAATTCTGTCCAAAGGAGACAGTGACTTTCCGAACCAAAGGCATTGGTTAGGTCAAAGAACACATTTCCGCAAAAATATCTAAAAATCTCTAAGCAAAAATCCCCCAAAATTCAAATCAGATTCCTAAAATGTCAAAATAAAGTTCTGAAATTTCTGCAAAAATATCTAAAAATCTCTAAGCAAAAATCCCCCAAAATTCAAATCAGATTCCTAAAATGTCAAAATAAAGTTCTGAAATTTCTGCAAAAATATCTAAAAATCTCTAAGCAAAAATCCCCCAAAATTCAAATCAATCTAACAAAAATGTCTCATTGTTAGTATTTGCATTATGTGAAGAGCAAAACAGCTTTGCTTAAAAAATCTATTAAACTGGTATTTCAAAACACATTTAAGGTCAAAGAAATATTGTGATTTGAAAATTGCAGTAGGTCACATAGCGATTTAATCTACATTTCGATTAATTGCCCAGCCCTTTAACACAATTGAAAACACGATGCTCCTCGCTGAAGTCCTCTAAACAGGTTTTCCCATTTTCTCTTCTCTATCTTCTGAAATGTTAAGTCATTATGAATCAAACTTCGACTGGTTATACCTCTAATTTGCTCTGGTCTTATCTGGCAGCATGTAGCTGTGAGTGAGCGTTATATTACTGTGAGATATTTCACCAGCCACTTTTGGCTGATTACCGATTATTTTTAATGGGCTATAATAAGCCAATTAAATTTGCAGGCCGATCAATCGGTTGGGCCCTAGTGATTTCTCCATGTGAAGTCGTCAAAAATATTCACAGCTGTTTTATGTTTTCTGAGACAGGAGAGAATTTCTCCTAATCATCTTTAAGTCAGCTGCTTGTATTCTTTGAAAGCTCAGGATGACACATACTGAAGGTTTTTAAGAATAAAGATGTATTGTTAATATGACTCCTTGTCTGGCCCTGCATGTGTTGTTCATACTTTGCTTCTCAAATAAACATAAAGTAATTAAATATCAAATAATTTCCCAGATCAGCCAAAAGAGTTTGTTCAGTGTTTTGTGTCACAGAAAAATAATCCCAGTATCGTCTGCATAGAGTGATACAATTCATCATAAATCTACCAGACTGTGAATTTAGAGTGTTATGATTTGTAATAAAAAGACAGAGAGAGAGTTTGAACTTCAGACATGAAGTATAATGTGTATTTCTGTTAACAGTGAAGTCCTGAAGGCAGTGAATGCAGCACAGAGCCTCCATCATAGATGGGGTGAATTGTTGCAGGAAGGAGGCGGAGCCTCAAAGGAAGAACTGGACTGGACCACCAATGAGCTGAGGAACAGCTTGAGGTCCATTGAGTGGGACCTGGAGGACCTGGACGAGACCATCAATATCCTTTAATCAATCAAGCATTTATGTTTAAGCTCATTTATGTTTAAATCAATGTTTTCCTTAACTGTCAGTGAAAGCATCGTGGAGTCCAACCCTAAAAAGTTTAATCTGGACGCTCCTGAGCTGATGAAGAGGAAGGCCTTCATCAGCAGCACCAGAGCCACGGTCAAGGTGAGCCACATCTGTCCTATGATACTTTAGTATCCATTACAAACTGTTGATCAGTTTTTATATTGTGTTATATCAATTAATTATTATATGTTTAATTTCTTATTTTAACTTATTTAATGTCTTTTAATATTAATAACCGTATGAAACTTTAAATAATAATTGGCACAATGTAAACTTTGAATTATATATATTTTATCATCATGTCTATATTATTTTTATATTTACATGCAGGGAGAAAACTTGTGTTGTTGTGTTTGTCTTAACTATAATAATAATAATCCTTTAATTTAGTGGTAACATTAAATTAAAGGGGTTTTTGGATCCTTTCATTTAAAGTGTCCTGATTGGCTGAGCCCTGCTGAACTTGGTGATCTAATTGGATGTTTGTCTCATAGGAAATGAAAGAGCAGATGTCAAGTCCAGCTGCTGCCTCTGAAAGGAAGAACAAACAGGTAAGGCACACCTGAAGATCTCTCTTTTAATCAAACACACCTGGAAAACACATAAGATGTAAGAAAATCATTACAATACGAGGTTTAATTAAGGCCTTAAAGGTAATTCAGGGTTAATTTTTGATCCTTGAATGTAACAACAGGGTTAATTTAGGCCCTTTAAAGGTTATTAAAGGTTCAGTTTAGCTCCTGAGAGGTTATTCAAGGTTTGATTTAGGTTCTTTAAGAAAATAAAATGCTTTATTTAGGTCCTCAAAGGTAATTAAAGGTTGAGTTAAGATACTGAAATGTTATGTAAGGTTAAATTTAGAACCTATCAGGTAATAAAATGTTCGATTAAGGTCCTTAAAGTTTATTATGGGTATATAGGAGGCTGGATAGCTCAGTGGGTTAGACTGTCTTAATGTCTCATCTATGTAACGTTCAGGCTCTGCTTGGAGAACGTGGCGCTCAGGGTCCAATCTGGCAGCCGGGTCCTGATAAATTCAGCCGACTGGACAAACAGCTGCAGAATGCCAACTCTCAGTTTATTGAGGAGCAGCAGGTGCAGCAACAGGTAGAGAAACACCTGATCTTACAGCAGCCAATCACAGAGCTTCAAGTTTTTATTCACATTTCAATGACAAAAATGTTTTTACTGTGATATTGTTTATGTTTTATCAGCCAATAGCAGACCTCTGAGTTTTTCATATACATTTATTTTAGTGTTTAAAACTAACACATGAAGACATAAATGTTAATTGTGTTGTTTGTAATCATTTATATGATTTTTGTTTTGTGTCAGCTGATTGCAGAGCAGCAGGATGAGCAGCTGGAGCTCGTGTCGGGAACAATCGGAGTCCTAAAGAACATGTCAGAGAGGATTGGCATGGAGTTAGATGAACAATCCGTGTAAGACTTTAAACAGTTACTACATTATTAAGATAAGAAGATTATGATAATAAACACTAAAAATCTTAACATAATTATTTATAGTAGTAGTCTTGTTATTAATCTTTTTTCTATACTTGGGGTTATGTTGCAGTTCTCAGGTCATATGGGATATACAATCCCTCCTATCAGTCTTACCTGGGGGTTCTCCTCCCAGATGGGCATACCTGAAAGACCCCCACAGGGGAGAGACCATTTAGCATCCTGATCAGATGCCAGAGCCACCTCAACTCGCTCCTTTAAATGAGAATAAGCAGCAGCCCTGGTCAGTCTCTACAGCTGAGCCCTGACATCCTGCAGAGGAAATAATTTCAGCTGTTCCTGTCTGTGATCTCATTCTGCCCAAAGCTAATGACCACAGATGAGGATTGGAGAGTTGGAACAAAGATCAACGATCAATCTAAGCATCTTTAGGCTCTGTTCCCTCTTCACCATGACGGTCCGGTGCAATGCTCACATTACTGCAATCCATCTGTCCATCTCGTGGTCAGTCTTACCCTCACTATTATAAGACCGTGGACACTTAAGGCAGAGACTCAATCCAAACTCATATGGATCAATGCTGGGCCTTGAGATCCTAAAATCAGAAAGTCCATGAGACCAGCACTTACTGGGAATGTGTCTGACTTTGTGCAAAACACATGGGCATGTCTCTGATTTTGGTCATACAGAGACCCGATGGTTCATAGTAACAGCTATAGGATGCTGTAGTCCTGCTGTACACAGAGACACAACCATAGGTCTTCACCAGGTCCGCAAAGACATGTAGACTGGATGTGTAAATTATACTTCTACGCCCCCCAGAAGCCCTGCATAGGTAAAGAGCAGGTCTACTGGGCCTCGCCCATGACGGAGTCAACTTTCTCCTGGTTTGTCCAAGGTTTCTACAACCGTCCTAGCACCCTGGAATAAACTTTCCTCTGAGAGGCTGAGGAGTGTGATACCCATATAGCTGGAGCACATCTACCAGCTCCTGTTCTAACAACAGAAACCACAGGTGTGTCTCTTACAGGTGAGCCTTCAGATTCTGCCTTCTCATCAGAGGATGTGTTGTTTGGGTTAAGAACAAAAGGTTCCTTCCACCATCCAACAACCTCCCCAGTCCAGGTCAGCAGTTCTTTACTGCTGCTGAGAACAGACGGAGCCAGCTGCTACTTTCCCCCTCTGAGTCGTTGGCAGTTTGCCAGAATATCCTTGGGGTTGACCAAAGTCCTTCTCCATAGTCTTCCTGAACACTTCCATTCCTGGGTTTTTGCCCACAAAACAACTAAAGCTGCAGCCATTCAGGAGACCCCAAGCTCAAGCCAAGCTCAAAAAGCCTCCTTCTTCAGCCTGATGGCTTGCTGCACCAATGGGTTCTTACTATATTGCTATTACAGCAGTCACAGATGATCATCTAGCTGCAACCTCTAGCACTACTCTACCATTCAGGCTTCATGTCTCAAACCCCCCATAGATTGCAGAGGAGTTTCAAGAAGTCTAAAAGAAGACCTTCTGGTCAGGCACCCCTGCCCCATGGAGCCCACATGGTCCAAACTTGGGTTTTTGTGGTTTTGTTGCAGGATGTTGGATGACTTCACTCATGAGGTGGATAACACTCAGACCAAACTGGACAATGTCATGAAGAAGCTGGCTAAAGTGTCTCACATGACCAGCGGTAATTATCCCAGAACAAACAATGTCATTCTCAAAACTTGAGTCAAACTTTTAATCAAGCTGTGATTTATTTAAATATCATTTTTACAATAGTGACTCTGACCGTGTCATTCTTATGGTCCTTATTGTAAAAAACAAAACAAAAAAGACAGGATTATTAAATAAATCAAAGTTTGATTAAAACCTGTCCACAGTTATAGTAGCAATGAGATTTATTTTTTGGTAGAAATAGCTTATTATTGATGTCAGTGATAATATTGATGATTAATATAGTAGTAGTTGATTATAGATCATTATAATTAATTACTGATTGTTATAGTGAACTATTGATTGTTGTAGATATTTCTTAATCTCTTTATCTCCACAGATCGGCGACAGTGGTGTGCTATCGGAGTCTTACTCGCTATCCTCTTTGTGGTCATCCTCCTTTTCTTCATTCTCTGATCCATCTTCGTACACTCGTCAGCACACTTGTCGTCTTACTGCTGTGTCTACTGGACTCTACTGGACTTTGAACTATATTAGTCTCTACTGGACTCTGCTGAACTCAACTAGACTCTGCTGGACTATACTGGACACAGCTGGACTGTAATGAAGCTCTATCAGACTCTGGTGGTATCCATTAGACCCCACTGGACTACACTGGTCTCTCTTGGACTCTACTAAACTCTTCTAGACTCTACTGAACTCTTCTGAAGTATGCTGGACTCTGCTTGACTCCTAGCTCTACTTGACTCTGCTACTCTCTTCTGGGCCCTGCTGGTATGTACTAGACTCTACAGGACTTCACTGAGATTAAGTGGACTCTTCTGGACCCTTCTGAGCATGTGAGTCTCCATTAGACACTACAGGTTTCTTTTGGTCTCTAATGAAGTCTCCTGGTCTGTACTCAGCTCTTTTGGACTTTACTGCTCTCCTTTGGACTCTACTGGAGCCTAATTAACTTAATCTACTCTGCTAAACCCTTCTATTGGACTCTAAACCTTACTGGATTCTACTGGTCTACTCTTTTAGACTTTACTTGACTCTAACACACTCCTGGACACTGCTGAACCCTACTGGTATCTACTGGTCTCTGCTGGACTGTAACAAACTTTACTAGACTCCACTTGGCTCCACTGGACTCAGCTCAGTGTTTCCTGGAATCTGTAGGTATCTGCCAGACTCCTGGACTCTGCTGCTCCTTAACTGGACTTTACTGGTCTCTGTTAAACCCTTCAAGTCAGTAATTGACTCTACTGGTCTCTGTCGGTCTCTAGTAAACTATATAGACTCTACTGGACTCTCTTCTCTCTATTGGCCTTTACTGAAATTTCCTCTAGTCTACTGGACTTTACTGGTTTCTTTTAGATTCAACTGATCTCTCCTTGACTGTCCTCGACTATGCTGAACTATACTCTTCCACACAAATGAGCTTTATTCTTTATTCTTTGAGCAGAGGTCAAAGGTCAAACTGGTGAAAAAAAATCCTTTTTCTAATTTTGGAAAACAGTTACCTTTGTTTTATATGCTTTATTTAAAGAACTGAAAAAAACATTAAAACTCCAAACAAACTCCAGTAAAATCATCATGAAAACTCCAGTTTTATCACAATTAAAACTCCAGTTTTATCACCATTAAAACTCCAGTAAAATCACAATGAAAACTTCAGTAAAATCACCATTCAAACTCTGGTAAAATCACCATTAAAATTCCAGTAAAACTCCAGTAAACTCACCATTAAAACTCCAACTAATCTTCAGTAAAATCACCATTCAAACTGCAGTTAAACTCCAGTAAAATCACCATTGAAATTCCAGTAAAATCACCATTAAAACTCCAGTAAAATCACTATTAAAACTCAAGTTAAACTCCAGTAGAATCCCCATTAAAACTGCAGTTAAACTCCAGTAAAACACCATTCAAACTCCAGTAAAATCACAACTAAAACTCCAGTTAAACTTCAGTAAAATTACCATTCAAACTGCAGTTAAACTCCAGTAAAATAATAATTAAAACTCCAGTTAAACTTGAGCTTGGTGCTCATTTTAACCTCTTCACTTTTATCAATTTTAAAGTCTTAATTCCACTTCAAATCATTGAACTGTTAGCCTCTTTATGGTGAACTTTAATGAAACATCATTTATCTAATCTAAACAGTTTAATCTGGATCAACTAGCACAACCAGTTTATCCCGGTTTAAAAGGTTAAAGCAGTTCATCCAGTTTAACCAGTGTGAGCTGGTTTAACATTAATATAACAGCCGATTTAACCTTTTACTTAAAATGAGCTGAAACACTAGTTTAAAATAATGTATGACACTAAAACTCCTGTTTACAGTTTTTTTGTTTGTTTATTTGATTGTTTGTTTGTTTGGACATGAAAAGACTGAATTCTTATTTTGTTGTTTTATTTTTTATGTTTCCTCACAGTTTAAGACTTCCGTACCATATTGTTATTTTATGGATTGATGGACTTTGCTTTGTTGACTATATGATAGTTTAAACCAGAGACTTCCTCTGGCTGCTTCACAATAAAAGCCTTTCCCACCTAACCCTGGAAGGCTTTTAATTTGAAGCTTTAGCAGCAAATGCAGTATTGGAAGAGAAAGGAGGCTTCACACTGGCTTGGGTTAAAATGAAGGGGACAGATGTGCTGGAGACGAATAAGTCAATCATTTCATCCCAAAATCAGCGGTACGCACAACGGTTATTTCCTGTTTGTGTTTAACAAAATTAAACCACAGTGTCTAGAGGGCTTATGAAAATTCAAATCATAAAAATACAACAATAAGCAAGGAACATTGTAAATGTTGAAAAGTAACACCTTTTCTGCTAATATTTCTCCAACATAGTTTTAGTTTTTTGTTTTAGGTTTCAGTGTATTTAATATTAATCAATGTTTCATTTAACGAAACAATCACGGAGCCCTAGAATGATAATAATAGTCATAATAATGAGCTTAAGAAAATAATAATAATAATAATAATAATAATGATAATAAATTAATCCATGTTTCATGTAACAGAACAATCATGAAGCCCCAAAATGCTAATAATAGTCATAATAATGAGCTTAAGCAAAGAATAATAATAATAATAATAATTAATCCATGTTTCATTTAACAGAACAATCATGGAGCCCTTAAATGCTAATAATAGTCATAATGATGACATTAAACTAATATTCATAATAATAATTATAAAAATAATAATATTTAAAATAATTATGATAACCACTAAGTATTTTGTTGAGTTGTCCTGAATTAAACACCAGAACATATTAATGACTGAATCAAGGCTGAATGAAGAGTTAAAACTTAGTTACTGATGGATAAATGATGAAAATTTTGTTTCTTTTTGTTTCTGAGTGAAGTTTTAATGTCTGCAGCTAAAATGTATTTCAGCAAACTGAAAATAAAGACTGACTGTAAACACTGATGTTTTCTGTCTTCATTCTTACACCACCAGTCACTACAAGGCTTGTTTTTTGAAAAATCCGGTGTGCCTAAAAGATTCTTAGGACGTGACTTAAAATAATTGAAGCTTTATTGTAAAATGATAGTTGCATTAACTTGACCAACTAATTCTGAAATATTTGATTACATTTAGAGTGGATGGCCTACTGAAGGGAATTTAACAGTTTCTTTTTAACAATCAAGTCTTTTATTTTGAAAATCCAGTATACTTTAAAACGTTCAGATACGTTAACTTTATTTTTATCCTGACAGAGACTTTACTAGACTATTTAATCTACAAAAGAAACCATAAAAAGTTAGCATTTAAAGTTTTGGGTAATTTATTTTGAACTTGCACAAATAACCTCAAATGATTCAGACTTTTAGTTTGAAAATCCAGTCAACTTGAAAAAATGTATGAAATTAAGAGAATAGAGGACACTTTAAATGACTGAGGCTTTTATTTTGAAATCCATCCAAGAGACTTCAAGAAATTTACCTTTTATGGTTGAGGCTTTTACTTTGAAAAAGTCTCTTAAGACATTAGCTTTTATTGGTTTAATTCAGAGTATGCAGTCTACTAAAGAGAATGTAAAAAGTCTGAAATAACAGGCATTTATTTTTAAAATTCTCATAAGAAACTCTAAGGAACTTCTTTTCAGATGATTAAGGCTTTCATCTTGAAAATCCATAAACATAAATGCAATAATGAGGAACTTGATTTCAAATGATTAAAACCTGTGTTTTGAAAATATAGTCAATGTAAGAAAATCCTAAGAAAAAAGAACAAAGATTTGGATATACAAACTTTAAAATTATTGAGGAATTTATGAAGATTTATTTGTCGTTTTATTTAAAACATTTAAGACAAATATTTTCAAATTTCATTTTATCCAAGAGATACCGAATAAATTACTTTTAAATGACTGGGTCTTTTAATTTGAAAGTCCAGTCTACAGAAGGCATTAATGTTATCAGAATAAATAGGCATTTAGTTTGCAAACATTATCAAGTTAAAAGATTCAAAAGAATTTCACTAATTTACAGTTTATTTCAAAATCCAGTTGACTTATAAAGACAGTTAAAAGATTACTTTCTATTCATGGTTTTTTAGAAATCCAGTTTACTTACAATTTTCTGTGGAAATTACTGTAAAATAACTGAAGTTCTGTTGAAAATGAGTGTACAGGTTGATTAAACATAGTTGATATTGAAGACAGAAGAATAATGATTCATACATGAATAGTTCAAGGTTTTTAGTGACATATTAATGCAAAAATGGAGTTTCTCAGTTATTAACATTAGAAGGGGGTGAATTTAATCTGTTGTCCCCACCTCATTTCAGGGAAACATTGGATCCTGCTTATGGTTAGCCGCATGGCCATGATAATGATTTTAAATCTAGAAAGTCAAAGCACACTATGTACCAGGGCTTTCTCACGCCCGTTTAATGCCCGTTTCAGACTGGGAGCTTGAGGCGCGCGTCTTGAAGGCCATAAGCTTAAATGTGCCTGTTTGATAAAGTTGTTCTCTAAAGATCTACTATTAAAAACTTTCTGTCTCCACACTGGTAGAATATGTCACAGGAAAGATAAACACCATATGAGTGCTTTTCTGGTTTGTGCTTTTCAAAGTAAAAGCCCGGTTTAGTATTTCTGTAGAGAAACTCCGCTTGCTTGTACAGAATGCTTTTATTTTGAATAGTTCCCGACAAACTTCCTCAATACGCTAAATCAATAAGCATGTAGGGGGGTTTATTCAGGTAAAACTCGTGAGGAAGTACAGGGCTTTGAGAGCTGACAGGAGCTGACACGCGCGACACACACAAGCAGCAAAACACGCTCCCAGTCTGAAATGGGCGTCAGAGGAGCAGGCAGATTTATGTGCTAAAACATGGGGGTAGATGAATGAGAAAGACAGACAGACATGGCAGATTGTTATCAGCTGCTTACTTGTGCAGGTAGGCACATGAATGATTTACCAGTAAAACTCACGTTTACATTCTTTATTTTATCCAGAAAATATAAACAAACATGAAAATACATGTTACCTGTAAAGCAAAATACTGCAGAAATGACTTCAAATACAATTCCAAAACAATGGGTACTGCATAAAATATGAGGATTCTCATCAGGCAGTCAGCAACTTTAGACAGAACACTGATTCTGAAGGTGTTTACTTTTATCTACAGTCATAGTAAAAGGTGTATTCAATAGTGTAACAGTCATAGTACCGTAAAAAGTGTAGTCATTAGAGTAACAGTCACAGTAACAGGTGTAGTCATTAGAGTAACAGTCATAGTAACAGGTGTAGTCATTAGAGTAACAGTCATAGTAACAGGTGTATTCATTAGAGTAACAGTCACAGTAACAGGTGTAGTCATTAGAGTAACAGTCATAGTAACAGGTGTAGTCATTAGAGTAACAGTCATAGTAACAGGTGTATTCATTAGAGTAACAGTCATAGTAACAGGTGTAGTCATTAGAGTAACAGTCATAGTAACAGGTGTAGTCATTAGAGTAACAGTCATAGCAACAGGTGTAATTATTAAAATAAGTCATAGTAACAGGTGTAGTCTTAAGAGTAACAGTCATAGTAACAGGTGTAGTCATTAGAGTAACAGTCATAGTAACAGGTGTAGTCATTAGAGTAACAGTCATAGTAACAGGTGTAGTCATTAGAGTAACAGTCATAGTAACAGGTGTAATTATTAAAATAAGTCATAGTAACAGGTGTAGTCTTTAGAGTAACAGTCATAGTAACAGGTGTAGTCATCAGAGTAACAGTCATAGTAACAGGTGTAATTATTAAAATAAGTCATAGTAACAGGTGTAGTCTTTAGAGTAACAGTCATAGTAACAGGTGTAGTCTTTAGAGTAACAGTCATAGTAACAAGTGTAGTCATTAGTGTTACTGCCAAAGTTATATTGGTAATAGCTGTAGTTTGAGATAATGTTCTTAAGGTTTTTGTAGAATCAGTCAATCTGGTCCAGACAGCTTTCACTGTGGAGACAGCCTCTGGTGTCGTAGGACACGGATGTTGGTGGTCGTGGTCTGAGTCAGTAGGCTCGTCACTTGATCCAAAGTAAGGCAGGCAACCGTCTCTCCATTTACCTCAACAATCTCATCTCCAACCTCAAGCAGACCGCCGTACAACTTCTGAGTGCTCGAGTCCGCCATGTCCTCCACGTACACACCTGAAGAACAACAAGTTGTTAGCCCAGAACTAATGCTATGACCATAGAGTTCTTACGCCATGACTATAGAGTACAATTACTATAACCATAAAGTACTAATACCACAAGAAAAATAAACTATGAGGCTTTAGTATACATCATATTTTTAGTATCTGCAGTAGTATCTGTAATATCCACGTTAGTATGCATTAGTACCTGTAGTATCCGCATTAGTATCTGCAGTAGAATCAATAGTATCTGCAGTAGTATCAGTGGTATCAGATATAGTATCTGCAGTAGTATCAATAGTATCTGCAGTAGCATCAATAATGTCTGCAGTAGTATCAGTAGTATCAGTAATAGTATCTGCAGTAGTATCAGTAGTATCTGCAGTAGTATCGGTAGTAGTATTTGCAGTAGTATCTGCAGTAGTATTAGTAGTAGTGTCAGTAGTAGTATCTGCAGTAGTATCTGCTGTAGTATCAGTGGTATCTGCAGTAGTATCAGTAGTATTAGTAGTAGAATCAGTAGTAGTATCTGCAGTAGTACCTGCAGTAGTATTAGTAGTAGTATCAGTAGTAGTATCTGCAGTAGTATCAGTGGTGTCTGCAGTAGTATCAGTAGTAATATCTGCAGTAGTATCAGTAGTATCAGTAGAAGTATCTGCAGTAGTATCAGTAGTAGTATCTGCAGTAGTATTAGTAGTAGTGTCAGTAGTAGTATCAGCAGTAGTATCTGCAGTAGTATCAGTAGCAGTATCTGCAGTAGTATTAGTAGTAGTATTAGTAGTAGTATGTGCAGCAGTATCTGCAGTAGGATCAGTAGTATCTGCAGTAGTATTAGTATTAGTATCAGCAGTAGTATCAGTGGTATCTGCAGTAGTATTAGTAGTAGTATTAGTAGTAGTATTAGTAGTAGTATTAGTAGTAGTATGTGCAGCAGTATCTGCAGTAGGATCAGTAGTATCTGCAGTAGTATTAGTATTAGTATCAGCAGTAGTATCAGTGGTATCTGCAGTAGTATTAGCAGTAGTATTAGTAGTAGTATTAGTAGTAGTATCAGTAGTAGTATCTGCAGTAGTATTAGTAGTAGTTTCAGTAGTAATATGTGCAGCAGTATCTGCAGTAGGATCAGTGGTATCTGCAGTAGTATTAGTATTAATATCAGCAGTAGTATCAGTGGTATCTGCAGTAGTATTAGTAGTAGTATTAGTAGTAGTATCAGTAGTAGTATCTGCAGTAGTATTAGTAGTAGTTTCAGTAGTAGTATGTGCAGCAGTATCTGCAGTAGGATCAGTGGTATCTGAAGTAGTATCAGTAGTAGTATCTGCAGTAGTATTAGTAGTAGTATTAGTAGTAGTATCAGTAGTAGTATCTGCAGTAGTATTAGTATTAGTATCAGCAGTAGTATCAGTGGTATCTGCAGTAGTATCAGTAGTATCTACAGTAGTATCTGCTGTGGTATCTGCAGTAGTATGTTAAAGTACCAGAGTTGGGTCGTCCTTTCCCTCGGCTGATGATGAAGCCAAACGTTCGGTTCTTCAGTCGACTGATTTCTAAAAGGAACGTTCCATCTGAACAAATCTGAATAACCCGACCAACAGAACGAGCTGAGGACGGACGACCAACATCATCGATGCTTACACGCCTCTGAACACACCTGAGACAGGGAGAGAGAGAGAGGGGCGAGATTACCATAATAATCAGAATTAATCAACTATAGATTCCCAAATGGCTAACTTTTGTTATATGATGCCATGACATATCTTTGGTTTTAGCATTTATGCCGACAAAGATTGATAAATTGAAAAGTGAAATGAGAATAATCTGTCATCAGGTGTTTAACACTAGAGAGACCATGGCAATCTTTCTGAATGTGTGGAATATATATAACTTTGCTGAATTAATAGGTATAAATATTTCTACCCAGAGAGACCATGACAGGTAAATACAGGTGTGTTAGTCAGGTAGATACAGGTGTTACACTCATATATGTACAGGTGTGTTAGGTAAATACAGGTGTGTTACTCGGGTAAATACAAGTGTTTTAGTCCATTAAATACAGTTGTATTAGTCAGGTAAATAAAGGTGTTAGTCAGGTTAATACAGGTGTGTTAGTGAGGGGAATACAGGTGTTTCAGTCAGGTAAATACTGGTGTGTAAGTCAGGTCAATTCAGGTGTATTAGTCAGGTAAATAAGGCTTTGTTTGATCAGGTAAATTAACACTGGTATTGATGTTAATTTCATGTTTTTACTGATCAGCAGCAGGTCTGTAGTCAGCTGATCGATCCTTCTTCTTCTTCTGCTCTGATCTCAGACTTTGAACCGATGAAGACTTTCTCAGTGACATGAAGGACGCCCCCTGCAGGACCAGCAAAAAACAGCATGAGTTGTCAGAGCCAGTAAGAGCTCAGGTTTGTACTGCTACAGACTCAAGCTGACAGTGTTCACACAGACACAAAAGTCCAGAATTTATCACAGTAAAGCTGCATGTGGGAACACAGACTGAGAGACTTTTTTTACTCTTATGTTACCCTGAATTTTTCTTTAAGCCTCTTATTAAAAATCTAGGAAATGTCACCACCATTAAGTAAAAGAACATTTATAGATCTCTTTGTGTCTTTCTGACTATAAATGAAATAAAATAACAGATCTTCTCACCACACTGAGTGACGGAACAGACGGGGTTTTCTTCAGCAGACTAGATGACTTCCTGGGACATGAGGGGGCGGGATCAGGTGCTGAGTCTGGGACAGGTGCAGAAGGGCTGGGTCTTGAGCAGAGTCGGTCAAGGCTGGCAGACCGAGTCCTGCCCAGTTTAACATTGGCAAAAAGACGACGCAGAGACAGACGATCAGGCTCATGTCTGCTCATAGAGCTGCAGAGAACAGACCATTATTAGATAGTTAATATAGTCAGTTTTGTTTTTGGCTGAATCTGAACTTCCACTAGGGGGCGTAACACGGACTCACTGTTCAGGAGGGGAGGAATCATCATTGTGAAGCTCTGTTTTTAATGGCTGTCCCAGCTGTACATCACTGCTGCTGCTGCTGCCTGGGGTTGGCAGGGCTTGGCTCTCAGCTGTAGGGCAAAATAAAGGAAGTCAGTGCATGTTTATAAATAACTGTGATGTGCTGATGACAACACATCTGGTTTTGTAGTGCTGTTGAGAGGTACATGGTGTACCTGGCATGTTAAGGTGTACCATGAGAATTTATACAATCATATGTGCTTACTACAACTACACAACGAAGGGATGCCAATTAGAAAAGTTTGGGAACCACGGCATCAGCCTCTTTTCAGGTTTTCCTAACAAAAATTTGCATTTGTAAAATATACAGTCGTTAATAATTTAAAAGAGTTATTTAATGTATAGAAGGAATCCTGGGATTGTCATGATGAGTAGATAGAAGCACATTAGTATAGTTTTTGGTTTCAGACACGGCCACTCTCTCACCTGAGTTGCTTTTGAATGATGAAGAGAAGCTCTTCACCTCCTTGCTTTTGTCCTCTACACAGACTGCCTTCTCTTTAAGCTCCGCCCCCTCCCTGGGCTCTCTGAGGGTCCTAGCAGGTGAAGGTGTGCTCTTGAACTGGTTCAGGTTTTTTGTTGTCTTGGTGCTGTTGATCCTGATGATCTGGGATGTCTTGGCTGATGTCACTGGAGGAGGAGCAGAAGGAGGAGGAACAGGAGGTGTGGGTTGATGGCATGAGTAGGCAGGTGGTGGAGACACTGAGGGCTGAGTAGGCGTGGTTAACTGTTTCGGTTCGTAGGGGTAGGGGTTGATTGGCAGGTCTTTCTTAGGTTTAGTCTGAGGTATAGTCACATGGTTTCCGTTAACCCCCACCTGATTGGTCATCTGGTTCTTAGCTAGGAGTCCTGATTTGGCCCCACCCTTGCTCTTGTCATCATAGGTGACAGAGCCAATGTAGGTCTCTCTGATTGGCTCAGTTCGTAGACTTAGGGAGGGCCTGTACAGACCCTGCACCCCAGCAACAGGTGGGTATCGACGGACATTCAGGTTGGCTCCGCCTCCTAAAACTGTCCAGTTGGAGTCACATTGACCCGACTGTGGCATCCATCCTCTCTGCTTTCCTTCCCCAGCACACTCCGCATCCTGTGGCCCTGCCCCCTGTGCCCTTGTTCCCTGTGGCCCCGCCCCCTGTGGCACCGTCCCTGTGTTGCCATTGGCAAACTGGCTGAGCTCTGGTTTTGAGACAAGGACACCTGTTCCTCGCTGCCCCACCCGTCTGGTCTGCTGCAGTCGTTCCAGATAACGAGACTCCGCCTCTGTCTCTGTCTCATCCTCAAAGCGCAGACGGCGAGGCAGAGTCGCCACAGGGGGGCGCCGCCTCCTAGAAGTCCCAACAGCTGATTCAACGCTTGAGGAGTCACTCAGGTGAGCTGATAAAGATGATGGTCCCTCTGACCTCCTTTGGTTAACAGGATGAAGCCTGACCCCCGACCTGCTGAGAGACATCCATTCATTTCACTGAGCATTGCACAATATATATATTTTTTTGAACCTGTGCAGGAAAATCAGACCTGGTAAAACTGGACTGTAACTCCTCCTACAATTACCAGAAGTCTAAAACAAACAAACAAAAAAAAAACAAACTTAGTCTCTAAATACAAGCTAACAAAGCAGGCCTGGCGTATAAGCTAAAAAGGTCAATAAGAAACAGGCTCAGCTAATAAATAAATCAACAGACAAAATCACAGCCATAAATAAACAAAATAAACTAACCCATTAACAAAAAAGCAGGCTTACAAATGAATAAATAATTAACTTAAGAAGTAAATAAAACTAAGTCAAGTAACAAACTTACAAACTCTCAAAGTAACTTACTAATAATAAACTAACTAGCTATTTATCTTGGTAACTAGTAAGCTTGATTGCAGACTAAGTAGTTCACTTCATAGATCCCTAACTAGCAAATTAACTAACTAGTTCACAAACGAAATAACAAACTAGCGAAGTAGTTTAATAACTAATTAACTAACTAACTGGTAAGCTTGCTTACAAACTAACTTACTACTTTACTAACTCACTCACTCACTAACTAACATACTGCTAAGCCTACTTACTGTGAGTAAACTTACAATCTAAACTACTGCTTTTTAACTAACAAACAAACTAGCTAACTAACTAGCTAACTAACAAACAAGTAAGCTACCAACTTATTACCTTACTAACTAACTAACTAACTAACTAACTAGCTAACTCACTCACTCACTCACTCGTTCACTAACTAACTGGTAAGCTAACTTATAATCTAAATCCCCACTTTTTTAACTGACAAGCAAACTAGCTAACTTACAAATGAGTAAGCTTACTCACCAGCTAACTAATTAATTTACTAGCCAACTAACTAACTGGAAAGCTTACAAAGAAACTCATTTAATATAATATTTATATTTCCTAACTAACTTACTTCTTTACAAACTAACTAGCTAAATAACTAACTAACCGACTAAATAGCAAGAAAGCTCACTGAAAAAGTAAAATTATCTCTTAACTAACTAACTAACTAACTAACTAACTAACTAACTAACTGGTTAGCTGTCATACTGACTAACTTAATTCTTTACTAACTAACTTATGTATCAACTAACTAACTTATTAACTAACTAACTAAGTAACTGACAAGCTAGCAAGCTAACTCACTAACTAAATAACCAACTGATAAGCTTACTGACAAAATAACTTATTACTTAACTAATTAGCTAAATAACTAACCAACTAACTAGCTAGGGAGCTTACTGACAAACTAAATTATTTCTTAATTTACTAACTAGCTAGCTAACTAACTTACTAACTTGTTAGCTTTCTAACAGACTAACTTAATTCTTTACTAACATACTTATCAACTAACAAACTAAATCACTAACTAAATAACTAACTACCTAGCTAACTAACTAACGAACTAGCTGACTCACTAAGCTTCAAACAAAGACAAAACATTTATCAAGAAACTAACATTCATTTACTAACTTGCTAGCTCACTAATTCACATACAAACAAACAAGCAAACAGAAATTCTCTAACTAACCAACCAACCAACAAACTTAAACTACACAACCGAATTATTTACTGACCCTACCTATCCAACAAATTGTCAAACTGACTTCATAACTAGGATGCTAAAAAACCTGCCATCTACCTGACTAGGTAGGGACAGAAGAGAAACCATAATATCCAGAGCTCTTCTTTATCAGTGACGCGTGCTTTGTGAGAATATTCCTATGTAAAGTGTGTGATTTAACAACTTGGACTCTTAGGAATGCATGTGAAAACAAACACAGATCTGTCAGTGCTAAACACATGATATGGAAAATGAAAAGTATTTTGTTGACTGTCACAGCCCACATTGATCAAAGTAAACATCCATTTAATTTCTTGTTTTTATTTTAAAAAATACAGTATTTGTTTCCTACTCTGAAGACAGCTCTGACAGGCCTTTACATGAACAGCCATGGTTCATCTTGTCTCATTAGTAGATTTGGTGAACCGTGGCTCTCTGCAGGGAGCACATTTTAACAGAGCAGGCTGATCTGATTGGTCCAGATTGTTCTACTGGAAGAGTGGAGCTGCTTGATTACTAATCCCAGAGAGAGCTGATGATGCTGAAAACTGTTATATATCAAAGCTCTTTTTGGTTTATGATTAATTTGGTTAGTAACACCCCTAATAGTACAAACCAATATAGTGTTTATATATAGAATATTTTAAAGGTGTAGTTTCTAAGTTTTTCTCTGTATAGGTGTAGTTTATATGTTTGTTTAGGTGTAGGCTATGCCTTTGTATTTGTTCAGGTGTAGTTTATATGTTGGTTTAGATGAAGCCTATACGTTTGTATCTGTATGGGTGTAGTTTATGTGTTTGTTTAGGTATAGCCTATACATTTGTATCTGTACAGGTTTAGTTTATGTGTTTGTTTAGGTATAGCCTATACATTTGTATCTGTACAGGTTTAGTTTATGTGTTTGTTTAGGTGTTATCTATATGTTCATTTCTGTACAGGTGTAGATTATATGTTTGTTTAGGTGTAGTCTATATGTTCATTTCTGTACAGGTGTAGTTTATATGTTTGTTTAGATGTAGTCTGTATGTTAATCTCTGTACAGGTGTAGCTAATATGTTGGTGTAGGTGTAGTCTCTATGTTCATTTCTGTACAGGTGTAGTTTATATGTTTGTTTAGATGTAGTCTGTATGTTAATCTCTGTACAGGTGTAGCTAATATGTTGGTGTAGGTGTAGTCTCTATGTTCATTTCTGTACAGGTGTAGTTTATATGTTGGTTTAGGTGTAGTTTTTATGTTTTATTTCCGTACAGGTGTAGTTTATATGTTGGTTTAGGTGTAGTCTATATGTTCATTTCTGTACAGGTGTAGTTTATATGTTGGTTTAGGTGTAGTCTATATGTTAATCTCTGTACAGGTGTAGTTTATATGTTGTTTAGATGAAGCTTATACTTCTATCTCTGTACAGGTGTAGTTTATATATTGGTTTAGGTGTAGTCTATGTGTTCATCTCTGTATAGGTGTTGTTTATATGTTGGTTTTTGGGTGTAGTCTATGTGTTCATCTCTGTGTAGGTGTAGTTTATATGTTGGTTTAGGTGTAGTCTTTGTGTTCATCTCTGTATAGGTGTTGTTTATATGTTGGTTTAGGTGTAGTCTATGTGTTCATCTCTGTATAGGTGTTGTTTATATGTTGGGTTAGGTGTAGTCTATGTGTTCATCTCTGTATAGGTGTAGTTTATATGTTGGTTTAGGTGTAGTCTATGTTAATTTCTGTACAGGTGTAGTTTGTATGTTTGTTTAGGTGTAGTCTATATGTTTATCTCTCTATGGATGTAGTTTATATGTTTTTTTAAATGAATCTTATATTTCTATCTCTGTACAGGTGTAGATTATATGTTTGTGTAGGTGTAGTCTATATGTTTATCTCTCTATGGATGTAGTTTATATGTTTTTTTTTAGATGAATCTTATATTTCTATCTCTGTACAGGTGTAGATTATATGTTTGTGTAGGTGTAGTCTATATGTCTGTCTCTGTGTAGGTGTAGTAGGCTACTCACTGTGTCTCAGTGTCGGGGGCCAGCAGTCTGTGGTCGGCTCTCAGAGGGCCGCAGCGACGCTTCATACGACCTACGTCCTTACACTTCTGCTGCCGCGGCAACCAAGCTCACACAATGAGACTGAATACACACTATGAAAAACACACTTACACAGGTGGGGGAGGGGGGAGGATGACATCAGCAGCTCTGATTGGACAGTGTGACAGTGGAAGGAGGATTAAATTGAGCTGCTCTTCAGGACTAATTAGCCTGACGAGACACACACTGTTTACATCAGCACACACACTGAGCAGGTAGCTATTGAGTTGTTGACTTTTTTAGTGATGTTTGTTGTGTTTTTATTTGTATCAGTGTGCACACTTTATATTAAGCATTAATTAATAGAGAATAAGACGCTAATAAGATTTTCAAGATAATTATTAATATAAGTGAGTCTTTATAAATGTTAATCAAAAAATAATGAATAGATTTGTTCTTGCTTTTGAGACACTTATGACAAATTAAAAACTTGTTAACAGTTTTTACCTGGAATAAACATTAATAGGATGTTTATTAAGATTATTAAGACCTATCAGGATTGACTATAGAACATTAACATATTAATTTTTGACTTGTTTGATACTTGAAGGCACTGATTAGGAATTCAATTACCAATAAAGATAGTTTATAAAAAAATAAAAAGATATTAATAGAGATTAATAAGTACAGAGAAGAATAAGGAATTGAATTTTTTTAATCCAACTTTTCTTTTCAAATTCGGATATATCAGAATCAGCTTTATTGGCCAAGTATTCTTACGCAACAAGGAATATGACTCTGGTTAGCTTTGCTCTCAGTGTACAGGAACTACAAACATAAATAAACTGGCAAAAGTATTAACAATAATATTTATATATGTAGAATTTCTTGTTGGTATTATTCATACTAGTATAGATAAGTCCCTAAGTATTGATAGTATGGTTGCAGACGGGGACAGGGTGCAAGGATGCTGACTAGACATGAAAATAATAAAAAAATATCCGAGGATGTGGCAGATTTATATGCGTAAGATAATTTAAGATAGTTCATCAGTGCAATGTACATAAGATGTGAGTCTTTTACCTTAGAGTCTTCTTACAGTACTGACTTAGAGTTAATAGATTAATTTCTATCATTTGACTACTACACAGGGATAAATGTTGAATTCAGTGTATATCAGGGGATTACTTGTTAATGTTTACTTATGGATAAAAATAAATCACCTTCATTTTGTTCCCTCGGTGTTCCTCACTGAGACATGAGGCTGACAGAAGAAGACTCAGCTGAGCGCACACAGACACTCTCTGTTCACTTCATTAGGTACACCTGTTTAACTGCTCATTAATGCAGGAAGCTCATCAGCCAATCACAGGACCGTAACCAGTTATAAAATATTTGTTTTATTATCGTGTGTATGTGCGTTTAATTAATGACCTACACTCCCGTCCAGTAGGCGGCGATAAAGCACCAACACGTTTATCCGCCAACCGTCATAGAACAACGAAGAAGAGGAAGCAGCAGCCGGAGGAGAAGAAGAAGAAGTAAAGCAGCAGGAGCAGCATCACCCTCGTGTGCAGTGTTTTTGTTGTTTGGAGCCATCATGGCGGCTCCTCTAGAAGTGATCGTTAGCAGTGACTCCGGCTCTCAGCTCTGGAACTGTACCGTGTTTGATCTGCACAGCGGCTCCAGCCTGCTCTCTTACCGGGGAGGGAACAGCTCTGCCCGGACACTCACCGTCCTCAGCGGGGGGTACCTGATGTCTGCTCAGCTGGGGAAGAACTTCATCAACCTGTGGGAGGTCCAGAGGAAGGTAGGGGGACACCTGAGAACAGCAGGGAGCATCTCTACAGGTCAACAGTACAGTTAAATATCAGTAAAAGGCGGGAAAACGTCAGAGACAGACGCAGACCAAACCGGTTAGAGAGTCCCTCAGTTTACACTTCAACCTGTGGGAGGTCCAGGGGAAGGTAGGGGGGCACCCGGGTATGGAGGGGACACCTGGGTACAGCAGGGACGTGGACCAGGTCACTAATACTGTAACATACTGGCAAATGGCGGGAAAAACTCAAAGGCAGACTCAGAATAAACCTCCTACATCTAGTCAAGCAGCATGGTTTGGCTTTCCAGAGAGTGCTTAGCTAAAAACCTCCATATGGATACATTTATGACGATGAGGATTGAAACAATGAAATTATTCAGAAGCAATGAATCCAGAGTAGCAGAATCTGAGTAGGAGGGAGCAACAAGCTTTATGCTATACAGGAGGAGGCTGGGGTGGAGGAGGTGAAGCTTTGCTAGCAGCAGCCTGATGCATCACTATTTATGCAAGCACTACATCATCTTTAAATGGACCGCTGTGTTAAGAGAAAGAGCTGTGATTGGCTGTGGGAGCCGGAAGACAGTAATTGGTGTCTTCTGGCTATCAGGCAGTCGGCTATGGAGCTATTATTGTTGCAAAAGTATTTGCAAATGCGTACAAAGGTCTGCAAATGCATGCACAAATCCACAAATGTGTGTACAGATCTGCAAATGCGTGTAAAGATTTGCAAATGTGTGCAAAGTTTTGCAAATTTGTACAAAGATCCACAAATATCCACAAATGCATGCACTAATTTGCAAATATATAGACGAATTTGTATTTGTGGGCTTAGTTCATTTTGGTTCAGAATCTGCTTCTCAATTGGCTGTCATCAACATGTGACTTTTGCAACACTTGTACCACGCATGATTTGTACTCAGATCCGTAAGCGTGTACTTAGATTTGTCGGCGTTAAGGCTGTTGCCCTCAGCGCAGGCTCACAGGCAAGGCTGCCTTTCTCATCACAAAGGCATCACAGGAGGCAGCAGTTAAGACTTAGCAATGGCTCTATATAACGTCAGTGTGGAAGGAGAAATGTAATCGTATTATACTGTTATTGTTATATTCATATTTTCATCCCCATTATGACGCTGTATGAGCCGGGGGATGTTAGCAATAAGATCGATAGAGTGGTCTGTAACATTTATATTTATATAAATAATGGAGGAAGGGAGAGATTGTTGGTTATACACGGAGCTCAATGGCCCCAACCAATGTTGATATTTAAATCACATTACTTTGGTAGCGGATTTTTCTGGTACTTGAGGGGATTGCAGACAGGCCAGTGGTACGTTTTTTTTTTTTTAGAAAAGCCTGTAAAAGTGATTTTTGTGTAATATGTCCCCTTTTAGAAGCAAAGAAACATTTTGAATGTTATTATAAATTTATTTTACATTGTTTAAATTAATCTGAAATGCAGAGGAAACGTGAGTCATGTTAACCTGTTGTCTTTAGTTGATAAGAGGTAAAAAGTAGCTGGCTATAACTAAGTGAGTAATCAGCTGTTTTACTGACAGCTGGCTTTTATAGAACACTGGGACAAGTCATGGAACCAACCACAAACCAAAGATGGATAGATGTATTGATTTCTTTTTATTTGCAGCACTGGAGGCTGTTAACACCAGATAAACAGTTTATATATCCACTGCAGGGATGTATTTCACTTCCATCTGGGCGGCTGCCACAGAGTGTGTTGGAAAGGACAGATCTATGATGATTGGACAAGAGTTCTGTCAGATTTATTATGGACCTATCAGTGGAGCCAGCTGGTGAGTGAAACTCCCTCCAAAGCCAGTTGGGAAAAAAAACAAAATGTCATTTCCACCAATAACAGCTTTAGTTTAGGCTCTTTGCTCTTCTAATAAAGAAATGTTGAATAAAGATATTTACTTTACAGTTTTTCCACCAGCAGACTTTTATTATCTTAAATGAAACACCTGATGTTCAGGTATGTTATGATGCTGTTTTAGTGTAAAGTCATTTGGATGATGTTGACCAGCGTATGACACCCTCTCTTTTTCTCTCCGTGATTTTGATTCAGTATAGGAAGAACCCGCTTACTGATGATCTGATGGATAATTTGTTGTGTTTAAAGTAGAACAGGGGTGTCAAACTCAAGGCCAGGGGGCCAAATCCGGCCCGTGGTACAGTTATGTCTGGCCTGCAAGATCATATCATATTTTTATTCTAAAACCAGTGTGAGGTCAGCAGATTTCCTTCAGTATAAAATGTAAACTTAACTTTGATGACTTAAAAAGTCATAAAATTAGAAACAGAAAGACTAAAAACAATTAGATAAAAAGTCAGGAATGTGGGAAAATAAATTTTGTTTTCATTTCATATTTTCAAGTTTGCATCTCATAATTAAACTTAGGAGTTTGACTTTTTATTTCATTTTTGACCTCTTCAATTCATAATTCTGATTTTTCATTTCTAATTTGAACTTTTAGATTTAAAAATTTAATTTGAAGTGATTTTGATATTCTAAACCAGGGGCGTCAAACTCAATCACAGCAGGGGCCGGATTCTGGATTCAGGACTAACCTGAGGGCCTACCGGGGTCACCTTTTTAACCATAAACTGTCAACCTTGTTTCACCGGTAATAAAATATGAACAAAGAAACAGTACTGAAAATAAACGATTTTGACATTTAAAACGTCAAAAAGATAAATGTAAAAGCTCACAATCTGAGAAAAGTAAATTTATTAGTTTAAAAAATCAAGAAATTGAAAAATAATGATTTTTAATGGCAAATATATAAGAAAGAAAGTCAAAATCATGAGTTTAAAAGGTCAAAATATGAAATAACATTGTAATCATGAAATAAAAAGTCAAATATTCAAAATTTGTAATTGTGAGTGTAAAAGGTCAAACTGGGATTATAAAGTTAAAGTTTGGAGTCAAAAATATGAGATAAAATACAAAGTAATTGGTTAAAAAGGTCAAAATATCACTTAAAATTAGAATTATGAATCTTAAAGCTCAAAATATTATATGAGAAGTCAAAATTATGAGTTGAAATGCTCAAAGTATGACATTAAAAGTCAGAATCCTAAGTTTGAGTCCTAATTGTGAGATGCTAAATTGAAAATGTGAAATTAAAACACAAATTAATTTCTTTTCCCACATTCCTGACCTCTTGTCTAAATATTTTTCCTCCTTACTTTTTCAGATTTTGTGACTAAACAAGGAGATCTTAAATCATCAAGGATAAGTTGACATTTTTATACTTGAGGAAATCTGCAGACCTCAGACTGATGGGACAGTTAGAACAGAAATATGAGATCATGTTACGGGCCGGATTTGTGCCCTGGGCCTTGAGTTTGACACCTGTGTTCTTAACTAATCGAATTTTATCTTACATTTGACTTTACTTTGGTTTTTAATCCCATAATTTGACCTTTTAGACTCACAATTTGAAAACTTAACTCATATCTTGGCCTTTAAAACGCAGGTTTTCAAATGTTCCTCATATTTGCCTTTTAAAAACATTTGGACTTTTTATTTCATATTTGAATGTTTGGACTAAAATTTTTATTTGAAGTCATATTTTGATATTTTAAACTCATCAAATTTGATTTTCCATCTGACTCCTGCCTTTGGTTTTTAATCCCATAGTTTGACCTTTTAGACTCATGATTTCAACTTTCTTCCGTATTTGCTTTTCGAAAACATTCAGACATTTTATTTCATATTTGGACATTTGATTAAAATTTTTATTTGAAGTCATATTTTGATATTTTAAATTCATCAAATTCTATCTCACATTTGACCTTTTCAACTCCTCACTTTGATTTTTAATCCCAATTTTTGACCTTTTAGACTCACAATTTCATACTTTAACTCAGATTTTGACCTTTAAAACTCATGATTTTAAATTTTCTCATATTGAGCTTTGAAAAAAATCATGATTTCAACTTTCTTTAATATATTTGCCTTTTAAAAACCTTAGTTTGACTTTTAAACTCGTGTTTTGACCTTCTGAACTAATAAATTTGACTTTTTCTTTTTGACTTAAAAATCTCAGAATCATTTATTGTCATGGCTAAGTTTTATTTTCCCCCCAAAATTCATCAGTGGTGAGTATGAGGTTGACACTTTATGGTTAGTGTTGACCCTGTTAGAATCTCATGTTAGACCTAAATTTAGAATCTGGCCCCTGCTGTGAGTGAGTTTGACACCCCTGGAGTAGAAGGAGGAAGGATAGATAATCGATGGGTGATCTAGCTTGGGTTTAATTACAGAAAAAGCAGCGTACACTGTGATGTGTCTGAACAGAGGAGACGGTTCACAAAGGATCAGAGCGGGCCTGAACTTTCAGCACCGTCCTGTCTTTTCTGTGTTTGATTCTGGGATTTGTCAGTCTCAGCAGGACAGTTTTTTATAGCTCTAAATCCAGACAGGGAGTCTCTGCAGGAGCAGGCCGATCAATGAAGTAAATACTGTCATCTTTTAGGGGTTGTTTGACTTTTACCGGTGTAAAAGTTGAGTCCCCATCTTTCTCTTGTTCAAGCTTCTGTTCTGCTGTTGGACAAAGTATCATCATGTACCTGTCAGAGTGTTATTTTAACAAGCAGGGAGAAGCTAGACTCTTTGGTTGGGGCGAATCCTCCTCAGGTTTCATGACGTTTGTGAGCGTTCACATCACTTTGGTGGTCTCTCATCTTTGACCATAAAAACACAACTTCCTGTTTGTCCTCAGGATCAGCTGGTGCATAAGATCGTGTGTCCAGGTGTGATCACTAGTCTGACCGCCTCACCTAACGGACTCTTCCTTGCTGCAGCCGTCACTGAGGCCATCTACCTGTGGGAGGTGAGTGAGCTGAATGTGCAGTAAATTAACCTTTGAACAACTAAAGAAAACAGGCTGAATTTATCCCCCGTCCTCTGATTGGTCCAGGTATCTACAGGTAAGCTGCTCTCAGTCCTCAGCCGTCATTATCAGGATGTCACCTGCCTGAAGTTTACAGATGACAGCAGCCATTTTGTTTCTGGAGGGAAAGACAACCTGGCCCTGGTGTGGAGTCTGAGCAGGTAAGACACACCTGAACACACCTGTACAGGTTCAGGCTGCTGTGATTCAGATGTGACACCTTTTCCACCTCTAAACACCACCTCCCATGGTCTGAATTAGAGATGTGGCTTGGACCAGCAGTAAGAGAATTGA
Organism: Cheilinus undulatus; assembly: GCF_018320785.1. NCBI lineage: Eukaryota > Metazoa > Chordata > Actinopteri > Labriformes > Labridae > Cheilinus > Cheilinus undulatus. Next base: position 3,934,537 of record NC_054871.1, on the reverse strand, counting down.
GACTAACTTGGACCTGTAATAGGAGACTGACTTTAACCTGTAGTAAGGGGCTTGACTTGGTCCTCTAATAAGGGACTAGAAACTGACTTGGACCAGTAGTAAGAGAATTGAGACTAACTTGGACCTGTAATAAGAGACTGACTTTAACCTGTAGTAAGAGGCTTGACTTGGTCCTCTAATAAGGGACTAGAAACTGACTTGGACCAGTAGTAAGAGAATTGAGACTAACTTGGACCTGTAATAAGGGACTGACTTTGACCTGTAGTAAGAGACTTGACTTGGACCTCTAATAAGAGACTAGAAACTGACTTGGACCAGTAGTAAGAGGTTTGAGACTTGACTTGGACCTGTAATAAGAGACTTGACATTGACTTGGACCTGTTGTAGGGGACTTGAGACTTGACATGGACCTGTAAAAAGAGACTTGAGAATGACTTGGACCAATAGTAAGAGACTTGAGACTAACTTTTAATAACTTTAATAACTCTCTTACTACTTTGACCTGTAGTAAGAGACATTAGACTTGACTTGGTCCTCTAATAAGAGACTTGAAACTGACTTGGACCTTTAGAAAGAGATTTGAGACTGGCTTGGACCTGTAGTCAGAGACTTGTGACTGACTTGGACCTGTTGTAGGAGACTTGAGACTTGACTTAGACCTATAATAAGAGGCTTGAGACTGACTTAGACCTGTAGTAAGAGACTGACTTGGGCCTGTAGTAGGAGACTTGAGACTGGCTTGGATCTGTAGTAGGAGACTTGTGATGGACTTGGACCTATTGTAGGAGAGTTTAGACTTGACTTAGACCTGTAATAAGAGACTTGAGACTGACTTAGACCTGTAGTAATAGACTTAAGAATGACTTGGGCCTGTAAAAAGAGACTTGAGACTTGACTTGGACCTGTAGTGAGAGACTTATCTCTGCTTTAAATCCAACATGGTGGACCCTGACAGCTCTGCTCCACTGAGGGAACCTCCATCCTTCATAGAGGTCTGTCTGTAGTTTGGGTTTAAAACTATGTAGATGAAGGATCATAGATGAGCTACATGGGGGCAAATGTAAAATAATGATAGTTTGTGATCAATTTTTAATGCAGATTTTAATGTTGTTAAACAGTGTGCTTGGTTGGAAGGGTCTTTGCAGAATTTCCAACTTTATTTCTCAGAGAATGTGTTTCATGTAGGTGCAGAATAGGGATGTATGTTTATAGTATCCCAGTGTCTTCATATTCATATAGGCTACAACAACCCTAGTTCCAAAAAATGACAGTTAAACCTGGATCATGGAGATTAATTTCACAGTAAACAGACTCAGGATTAACAGACTCATAGTTTGAACTCAACCTGCTTTATAAATCGGCCTCTAGTATTAAACTCCCCCCCGTGTTGTAAACAAACGTTGCTGTTGTTGCTGCAGACCTTGAGGTCTCAATCCTCCTCTCTGTGATCTCTGATGTCTTTAATTAATTCTTATAAATGAACTTGAACCTGAATGCCCATTTATCCTTTATTTTTCCTGTCAGTTCATCCTTCTAAATGAACCCTGATGTTGGTTTATCTTTTTTTTTCCTCCTGAATAATCTTAGTCTCAGTGACTCCTTCTGCTCCTGCTGACTAACAGGTTAGTCTGCAGTCTGCTGAACTTCACTCATCATCATCCACAACCTTGATATTGATCCTAATATTGATCATTAACCTCCGTCTCTGTTGTTGTGACCTTTCTTTATAAAGGTTCTAGATCAGATCATTGTGTTTACAGAAATCGAGTTAATATTGATCAGACACTTTACTGAATGTGTAATCAGATTTAATACGGATTTATAAACAGCCTCTAGAGGGCGCTGCAGACATTATGCATGAACTGCTGAGTCAGATTTTTATAAATTGGTTCACCAGGTTCCCCTTTGTAACATCAGATGTAAATGTTTCTGCAGCAGCCCTAGTGGCTACAAGCCTAGGTAAAGACTGTGCTTCTTTATTAAACATTTTAGTAAAATCCAAACAAAAAACTGTAATAAAGTCAAAGAATGAAGAGGTTTTATTCCAAACGTCCACTGGGGGGAGCTCTAACACCAGCTGAGGCCACACACTCACTGACTGCTGCCTGTTGCCATGGAAACACACCCAAAGACAGACTCAGCTGGGTCCGATCCCACCTGTCAGACCAGAACTAGAAACATCTGATCAGCTGATTGATTAGCCAATCGATGGATCAGCTGATTGATCCAGAATCAGAACCAGGTGCTGCTGCCAGGTGGGGCAGAGGAGGAAGCTGATTGGCCGATCCTGACTGAAATGGTGTCGTCAGTTTTTGTGTTTGGTGTGACGACAAGGGGCAGCAAAAAATGATGGGAAGCCTGATCTGAATCTTAAAAATGTTTTTTTTTCTTAGTCAGAAGATTTTGAATGAAACTGTTTATGTGATTAAAAACATGAAATGTAATTAAAAACATAAAAACAAAGATTATTTTTTTTTACTAAGTTAACCGTTAATAACTGTTAGTAATGCATAGAATAATAAAGATTAATTCTTCATAAAAAAGATAACTGTTAACTATGAATTATAACTTATTTAATAACTAAGAATAATTAATGTGAGGAAATAACCATCACAACTACTGCTACAATTAATTTGGACATTGTAAATGATATTATCATTTGTAAAAAACTCACTTCAGGCAGGAGAATTCATTTGGATTTAAACTCACACACTTGAGACTTGCCTTGCACCTGTAATAAAAGACTAAAAACTGACTTGGGACTATAATTCAAGACTTGAGACTGACTTAGACCAGTAAAAAGAGATTTGAGACTCACTTGGACCAGTAGTAAGAGACTTGAGACTGACATGGACCTGTAGTAAGTGACGTGAGGCTGACTTGGACAAATAATAAAAGACTTGAGACTTGACTTGGACCTGTAGTAAGAGACCTGAGGCTGACTTGGACCTATGATAAGAGACTTGAGACTGACTTGGAACAGTAATTAAAGACTTGAGACTGACTGGGACCTGAAGTAAGAGACTTCAGACTGGCATTGACCTATAGTAGAAGACTTGAGACTGACTTGGACCTGAATAAGAGACTTGAGACTGGCCTGGACCTGTAATAAGAGACTTGAGACTGACTTAGACTGATACTATAAGACTTGAGACTTGACTTGGGCCTTTAGGGAGAGACATGAGACTTGACTTGGACCTGTGATAAGAGACTTGAGACTGGCTTGGACCTGTAGTAGGAGACTTGAGACCGACTTGTAGCAAGAGACTTGAGACTGGTCTGGGCCTGTAGTAGGAGACTAGTGACTTACTTGTAGTAAGAGACTTGAGACTTGACTTGGACCTGTAATAAAAGACTTGAGACCCACTTGTACTAAGAGACTTGAGACTGACTCGTAGTAAGAGACTTGTGACTGACTTGGAGAAGAGGTAAGAGGTTGAGACTAACTTAGACCTGCAACAAAGAGACTTGGAACTGACTTGGACCAGTAACAAAGAGACTTTTGACTGACTTGGACCTGTAGTAAGAGACTTGGGACTAACTTAGACCTGTAATAAGAGACTTGGAACTGAGTTGGACCTTTAGTGAGAGACTTGAGACTAACTTAGACATGTAGTGAGAGACTTGAGACTAACTTGGACCTGTGAAAAGTGACTTGAGACTGACTTAGACCTATGATAAGAGACTTGAGACTGACGGACCTGTTGTAGGAGACTTGAGACTGACTTGAACCTGTAGTCAGAGACTTGAGACTAACTCAGACCTGTAAAACGAGACTTGAGACTGACTTGGACCTGTAGTAAGAGACTTGAGACTGACATGGACCTGTAAAAAGAGACTTTGGACTGACTTGGACCTGTAGTAGGAGACTTGAGACTAACTTAGACCTGTAAAAAGAGACTTGGGACTGACTTGGACTTTTAATAAGAGACTTGAGACTAACTTAGGCATGTAAAAAGAGACTTGAGACTGACTTGGACTTTTAATAAGAGACTTGAGACTGACTTGGGCCTGTAATAAGAGACTTGAGACTGACTTGGACCTGTAATAAGAGACTTGAGACTGACTTGGACCTGTAGTGAGAGACTTATCTCTGCTTTAAATCCAACATGGTGGACCCTGACAGCTCTGCTCCACTGAGGGAACCTCCATCCTTCATAGAGGTCTGTCTGTAGTTTGGGTTTAAAACTATGTAGATGGAGGATCATAGATGAGCTACATGGGGGCAAATGTAAAATAATGATAGTTTGTGATCAATTTTTAATGCAGATTTTAATTTTGTTAAACAGAGTGCTTGGTTGGAAGGGTCTTGGCTGAATTTTCAACTTTATTTCTCAGAGAATGTGTTTTATATTGGTGCAGAATTGTTTTTTTAACTAAAACATCTCTGCATGAATCAGTGCCAGCTTTCTAGCAGATACCTGAAGATTTAGAGCTAGAACTGACTGGTTTATGGAACTGTTCATGATTCCTCCCACCTTAACTCAAGCCCCAGTTCCAGCTGAACAATGACAGCGTGTTGGAGGCAGCATCATGCTTCAGGGCTGTTTTTGAGACCTGAATCTCTGCATCTTGAGCCCTGGAGGGGGACTTTTACGGCTTTTCTCTCTGGTGATTTGAAATTCACCAATGAAATCCAAACAATGGTTTACTGCTCAGTAAATCCGCCACAAAGAGTGCAGTTTAAATGAGCAGCATCCTCAATTCAGAGCAAGTAAGCAGAGCTGCTCTCTACTCCTCAGATTGTCTTATTGTTTAGATTGAGAGTCTGCTGGTGTCAGAGTTTTCATCACTGTGAGATTGAGATGGAGTGAATTATGAACCGTTCCAAATACCAGTCAGTACTGGCACCAAACCCTCAGGTGTCTATTAGAAAGATGGAGATGAATTTCTCAGTTCCAGCATGACACTGAGCCAAAGCATACGTCCATATCTACAGGAGAGAGGCTTCACCAGAGGAAGGGGGGAGTCACGCTGTGGCATGGTTCGAAACAGCTTGGCCTTGTGTGAAAGCACCCTAAGACCACAAAATCTGGACCCCTTAAAACAGGGGTGTCAAACTCAGTCACAGCAGGTGCTGGATTCTGAATTTAGGTCCAACCTGAGGGCCTAACAGAGTCAACATTTAACCAGAAACGGTCAACATAATTTTCACCACTAATGAAATATGGAAAAAAAAGAACTGATGATAGTTGATTTTGACATTAAAAAAGTCAAAATTATACATTTAAAGTCTCAAAATCTGAGATAAAAAGACAAACCTATTAGTAAAAAGTGTCAAAGCATGAAATTGGAATTCAAAATTAAGTTTAAAATGCAAAAATATGAAATAGAAATTTTAAATCACAAGAATTATAGGTGAAAATATGAGATAAAATTAAAAAACACAAGTGTTAAACATCAAAATGCTAAATAAAAATTAAAAAGGTAAAAATAAGATATAGAAGTAAAAAAATCAGTTTAAAATGTCAAAAATAAAAACCAAAATTCTGAGTTTAAAGGTGAACTTATGAGGTAAAAAGATGAAACCATGAGTTAAAAAAAAATAAATAAAAAATTGATAAAAGCCTAAACAATACATTTTAAAGGTCAAAATCTGAGATAAAGTTTTAAAACATGAGTATAAAATTAAAAATGTGAGATAAAATTCAAATCATGGGTTTTAAATTTTTAACTGAGTTTTTAAAGGCCAAAATGTGGGATAAAATTCAAAATCATGAGTTGAAAAGGTCACTTAAAATTTTTAAATGTTATTCTGAAAGGTCAAAAGATTAAATTAAAATTCAAAATGAAGTTTTTTAAAGGCAAAAATGTTAAATAGAAATTAAGAGATAAGATTAAAAAACAAATTTTAAACATCAAAAAACTAAAAATTTGAGATCATGAGTTTAAAAGGAAAAAAGAGATAAAAGCCTAAACAATACATTTTAAAAGTCAAAATATGAGATACACTTTTTAATCATGGGTTTAAAATTAAAAAAAAAATGGGAAAAAATTCAAATCATGGGTTTTAAATTTTTAACTGAGTTTTTTAAAGGCAAAATATGGGATTAAAAGTCTAGGTTAGGAGTTCAAAAGGCCAAAATGTAGAATAAAATTCAAAATCATGAGTTGAAAAGGTCACTTAAAATTTTAAATGTTATTCTGAACAGTTAAAATATGAAATTAAAAGCCAAAATCATAAGTTAAAGTTCTAATTTTGAGATGCAAAAGTGAAAATTTGACTTGAAAACAAAAACTAATTTTATTTTCCCACCCTTTTGGCTTTTTAACTCATCATTTTTCTCTTTCCTTTTTCAAATTTAGATGATTTCACAAGGATATTTCAAACCAACAAGGTAAAATTTACATTTTTATACAGGAGGAAATCTGCAGACCTTATGCGGGTGGACCAGTTATAATAAGTATATGATTTGATCTCGCGGGCCGGGTATAACTGTACCACGGGCAGGATTTGGCCCCCGGGCCTTGAGTTTGACACCCCTGCCTTAAAATAAAGGGACTAATCTAATAACACTGGGATATGATAGCACTGTAAAACCAGCGACCTTCTAAGGAGTCACAGCTACAAGAAACTCTTCTTTAATAACCACATAAGTTTAAAGGAGCGATCAGAGAGAACTCCAGCATTTATGGATTGCTGATTTATCTAGTGTCGTCTATATGTAGTCAGACTCCTGTCAGACCCGGTCTCTGGTCTCTCTCCTTCACTAACAGTGAGCTGATGGATGTCTGTCTCTGGATTTCCTGCTGTCTCCCTCTGCTCTGATGCAGACAGCTCCAGTTTCCTCTCATCCTCGCCCCTCCTCTGCTTCATTTAGAGAAAATCCCAACACCTTCCAGATCGAATCCCTCTGCTGTCATTTCAAAGCGGCGACATCCTCGTTCTCTTTAACGAGTCCTGAAGCCAGAAGATCCTGTCGCTCCTCTCTAAAGAAGAGCCTTTAAACTCCAGGCTTCTGTGTGGATCAGCGACCACACCAGATCTATTAGACGAGACTGTAGAAAGAAAGACTTGGCTGACTGCAGAGCTCCATCATATTAACACAGATCTTAGATAACTGTGGCAGCAGCCAGAACACAAGACTATCAGAGGATCTCTTCCTGTTGTGGCTGTGCTAAATCCCCTCAGGAGTCCACCTTTATGAGTTTTCTGCCTATCTCACTTCCACGCCGTAATCAGATCATTTCTGCCTCAAACACTAAGATATAGTTAATATTAGCAGCTTAAAGCCAGTGTTTTCTCGAGGGTTGTCTGTTAGGAGTGGTACTTTAACAAAAGGAAGGCTGATTTGTTAATATTTTTAAAAATTTCCTCATTTGGTTCAGTTAGTCCATGGGAGCTGGAGTCTATCCTGGCTGTTGTTGGGCAAGAGGCAGGGGTACACTCTGGACTGGTCACCAGCCAATCACAGCGCTGACACACAGGGGATTTATAGATTAGGGCTGAACAATTCAGGAAAATAATCGAATTGTGATTTTTTTAACATGCAAGTTTTTCTTACTATTTCTTCATCTTGTGTGTTTTCCAACAAACACAAGCAATAAATCACTCTCTGCTATAACCAACACAACATTAGCTTAAAGGTCACATATTTTACCCTTTTAAGACAAGTTTATATTGTTCTCAGAGGTCCCCAAAACATGCCTGTGAAGTTTGTTGCTGAAAAAACACTCCAGTATTGGATGTTTGCATGTCTAAAAACCCCTCTGTTTCAGCCCTGCTCAGAACGAGCTGTCTGACTCCACCCCTCTCAGGAAATGGGTGTGGCTTAATGGAGGTGGCTGAGAGGAGGGTGGAACTTTCCTTCAAGCGGGGAGGGCCAACCAAACCTGGGGGCGGGGCTTACTCCCCACATGACATCATGAGGGGAAAATCTGAATGGTGGAGGGGGGGGATTGTGACCTTTAAACTAGGGCTGAACAATTTAGAAAAAATATGTAATTGTGATGATTTTGACTCGTATTGTTTTTAGGGGAGTGATAATTTTTGTCATTTTCACATTTAATAAAAAAGTATAAAAATAAGGAAAACAGGATTTATGTAGACTATTCTAATGTGTAATGGACAACATTTCTGCTGCAAAAAATAGTTTTAAACTGAAATTTTGACCCTAGATGGGGAGCAAGAGGTGATTTCTGCAAAGAGAAGCTCCACCAGAGGGCCAGTTTTGTACTGCTAACAACTGTGTGGAAATACAACATCTAAAGCTGCGTGTGTGTCCCAGGAATAGTGACACATCCAGGCAGCTGATACAGCAGCAGGTGTGGATTAGAAGTCTCCATCTAAAGCCTGGATGAGCGCTGTCACATGCCACTCACGTATGGTCTGTTTCCATAGAGTAGTCTGGGTTGGCTCACTACAGTTTGCCATGGTTTAGCACATTAGAGTCACCAGTTAACCTAATGAGCATGCTTTTGGACAGTGGGAGGAAACTGGAGTACCCAGAGAGAACCCACACATACAGACAGAGAACATGTAACCTCCACACAGAAAGACCCGCCTGATCGGGATTTAAACCAGGATCGGTGTCGAAGACATATAGATGGATCCTGTGAACACTCGACACAGTGCAGGCCAGCAGGGGGCAGGAGAGGGGGGCCAATCATGCTTTAGCACAGGGCAGGGCTGCTGACCCAGTGTGGGTGTATCTTTAGCGGGCCTCCCCTGTTAGAAAGTCCAGATCCAGCCCTCCACACTAAAGGAATGTTGTGTAACTTTGATAGGAGAGAGCAGGTAATGAGAAGAAGGGGGACTCTGGTTTAACTGAGGTGAAAGTCAGAAGCCTTCTCAAAGATGTATGATCGTCTCTCCTTCATCCATGAGAAAAGTTCCCTGAAACAGCACTGTTCACCGCTCTAACTCTAATTAAAGTCAAACTAGATCGCCCATCCATGATATCCTCCCTCTCTATACACATAAGCCAATAATAATCCATCCAGATCATTGAAAAGTAGACAGAATCAAAATCAGTGCTGTGAAAAATGGATGTACACCACCTTCTGAGCAGTGTCATTAAAACCTTAAAAGTCAGCGTGTGAATAAAAGCTGTCTCTATTGTAAATGTTTCAGAGAAATCTCTTTTAAAGAAGGCGATAGAATATGGGATAAGAAAAGGAGACAGTCGTAACTTCTTTATGTGAAAGGCTCAGACTAAATTCATCCCCTGGCGCTGCCTCAGAGATGAGGCCATGTGTCAGTCAGTGTGATGGTGTCAGAGATGAAAACTCACCCTAGGTTGGAGCTAGAGATGATCAAATGCTTTGTTCAAACCTCAGTATCAGCCGCCATCTCCTGCATCCAACTTCTGAATCAGGTTAGAGTTTTTACTGGACAGGAGAGGTGCCAGATCTGATTTTTTTTCATGGTCAAACATGAGTGGCAGATAAAGATGTGATGGAGAATAGTCGTTATTGGCCCTGACCAATAACAATCTGGCTTAGATTGTTCCCAGCTCTTACTAAAAGCATCCTCCTGTCACTTAAACTCACATTAGTCAAACCCTGACTAGGAAACCTGCATTGTATCCACAAACGCCAAAGACTACTTTCTAAAGTTCCCTTTCTCAGTGAAGTTTTGGAGGAAGCCATCCTCTGACAGATGAAGCCTACCTGCAGGCAAAAATCATTATCACAATTAATTTGATAGATACTGGGAGCCTGATTGTGAACCCCTGTGGTGTGAATCGGAAATGATCACATCAGTTTGTCATGTGCCTTTAGGGGGAGCTAAAACCACACAGCAAAGTCTGAAAGTTAGTTTGCATTGTTCTAGGTCTGAGTCCTCCAAACCAGAGTTATCCTGAACTGTAAAACCTGACAAGTTTAAAGAAAAGTGGAAACAGATTACATAAACATGCTGGAGTAATAGTACCTGAAAGAAAGCAGTGAAGTCACTGTTCTTGCACTTTTTCTCCTGCGTTCTCCTGTCTTGTACTTAATGTCAGATTTCATGTCTGCTGCCCCGTAAAGCTTCATGCTGATTGGCTTGTTCCTGGTCAGGGAATGACCAGACCAGCCAGCACCCTTTCAGGAGAACAAGGCTGAAGCTGCAGGTGGGGTTTAATTGAAGTAGCTGTTGATTAGGACTGTAAATCCCCAGTTTCATCCTGATACAACATCGATGTTTTGGACAACGATAGAATGTTTTCTGATATCACAAAATCTGCCACGATACAATTTCGATTCAATTTGATATAGGGGCTGATGATATCGATGTAAGATGTTTTTGTTTTTTTTTTAACTTATTTTTTATTTATTTTTCAATCAACAACAGTACAATCTAGACATTTCCTTCTCTTCCAGCTGTATAGTATTTGTACCCAACACATTAATCTATTCAGTATGGGGTAAACAAAAACAATTTTTTTTGAAGAAATAGTCAAAAAAATAAATAAATTAAAAAAAAAAATATATATATATATATATGTGTGTATATATATATATATATATATATATATATATATATATATATATATATATATATAGAGTCAAGTCCCTTTTAGTCATAAAAGAAACCCCTAATCACATATCACAATCTAGAAAGCCCAGGTGCAAGGTGCAGTATTGAACTTAAAATAACATGGCACAATGACTGTCAGGCAGAATAGTACATGACTCATTCAGTGGATCGGTATAAAGAGGCAACATCTTTACTGTAAAAGTAAAGCCATAACAGATTTCCAACATTAGGTAAAAATGACTTTTTGGAGTCTTATTAGGTAAGTGATTTGCACTATTTGATAAATATCCCACACTTTTTGTATCCATATATTATAAGCGGGTGGGTCTGGTTTCATCCATCTTATGGTTAAGCACTTCAGGGCTGCCATAAGATAAAAGATGATTTTATGGAGAATTTCACACAGTTGCAGAAAAAAACAGTTTCAGTAGTGAAATTACTGACAGGTCTCTCCATCGTCCATTTTCTATACCGCTTATCCCGTGTGGGGTCGCGGGTGGGGCTGCAGCCTCTCCCAAATATCACTGGGCGAGAAGATCAAGTCAAAATTTCAAGGTACACCAAATCCATATCTATACAACAATGACAATTTAAAAAAAGTCACAGCAAATCAAGCGTATAGCATTAGTTCAGGCTGGCCACGGAGTCGAGCACTGCTATATAATTGAGATGAGCTGATCTCATGCAAGCCCTCATCAGCTGACAGCCAGCTCATTTGCTTTTAAACGTGCTATTGGCTAGTCACATTCATGCTGCCATATTTAAACGGCTCTAACCTGGCTGTGCCTTGCTGCTCCTTCGGCAAACCCTCCTCCACCCCAGCTCCTCCTTCCTAAAACAACCACATATGAACAACAGGGCAAATTTACAACTGCCAATAAAGAAAACTATGGATGACAGAGAATCATGCGTGTTTCTTGACAACTTAACTTATTGCAATAGTTGCAGTAAATACGTATGGTTATACAAATTGATACACCAAGACTTGGCTTGTGCTTTGCCACACCATTTGAGAAGCATCACTCTACAAGCATATTGGGCTCATTCTAGTGTGAGATGAACAGCTGCAAAGATGCAATAAAATGCAAAGCATCAACATTGCTATGGTGTAATACAGCACAGATTCAAAGTAGAAGTATCAACCACGCCGAACTCCTCATCCAACCCTGCTCATTTCTCATCTGGGATGTCCCAAGTCTTGCTCCTTGGCCCTTTCCTATTTTCTATTTTTATGCTTCTATTAGGTAAAATTATAAGGAGCCTCATCATCCCATTTCATGCAGCTTTACTTTTAGAAGCCTGGCCTTCTGCTGTGGCAAAATATCAGGATGATATCAAGTGAGGGTTGAATAAAAATGAAAACAGCTGCATGAAATCAGATTATAGTCAAACAAACACCATTAACCAGTCTCTAAATTCACATAAAGCCACAGGTTTATCTTCAACACATTTGACATTAACCTGAAATCTTACAAACTAATCAGCACAGATGTCGAGCTTTTTTCCCTTTAAAATCAGCAGTGCACAAAGACCAAGGAAAAGTCAAGCATATGAGGATATCATCAACTGGATGTGATTATTCCAACTATATTTTAGTATCAGAATCCTCCATCACTGATTATAACTCAGAGATCAGCAGACAGACTGCTGACAGACAGAAAAAGAACATCTCAAACCCCATACCAGCATCTCTGCTCTGACTCCATTCATTACTGAATTCCTTATAAATGCCTTCTGTTTGTGTTTAAAGCCCTTCATGGCCCGGCTCCAAGCTTTAAAACAGACCTCATATCCTCTGTCAGGGGGTTCTCTTACAAAACACCAAAAAATTGGGGAAAAACACAGGCGTAGGCGGAAAAATGTAGGGATGGTGCAATATTATTTCAGCTGGCCTCCCAAGGTGCAGTGGAAAAATTCCTAGAAAATACGTTTAAAAGTGCAAAGACAGGAAAAACTGTTTACACTATTTACAACAAAACATGCCACAGAAGCAGAGATGCACTGAGACTCAAAATCCAAAGGGGTTAGCTGTGCAAATCATAAATATCATCTGTGACCTGCTCTGTACCAGAACAAAACAAAGACTGGGCAGCCTAGTTTTAAAAAAGCATCTAAACCAGTGTTACCCAACCCTGCTCAAACAAAGAGCCAAATTGTTGAAAAATACATTTGCAAGAGCCACAATCTTAAGTGGCGAAAAGTGGCAATGAAAATAAGTTAAATTTGGCAAAAGTGGTCGAAAAACAGCAAACACTGAGAGAAAAGTGGCAAAAATGGGTGGGAAGTGACCAAATAATGAGTTAAAAGTGGCAAAATGTTGCAAAAAATGAGTGAAAAGTGACTAAAATGGGCACAAGTCAGAAAAAAGGTGGGAAAAATGGGCATAAAGTGGCATTTAATTGCACACAGCAGCTTAAATGGGCGAGAAGTGGCAAAAACGTTGTGTTTTGTAAATTGTACTTTGTCTCTCTTTGTATTGCATCTGTAACTTTGTGTTTTTTGCTGCTGCCTTTCTTGGCCAGGTCTCCCTTGAAAAAGAGGTTTTTAATCTCAGTGGGACCAACCTGATTAAATAAAGGTTAAATAAAATTAATTTTAAAAAAGGGAAAAAAGCAGGATAAAAGTGTCAAAAAGGCAGAAAAGTGACTAAAAGAGGTCGCCAAAATGGGCTTAAAGTGGCAAAAATAGGTGGGAAATGACCAAAAAAATAGTTAAAAGTGGTGAATAAGGTTCCTAAAGTGGCAAAACATGGAGAAAAATGAATGAAAGGTGACTAAAATGGGCAAAAATCAGAAAAAGGTGGGAAAGATGGGCATGAAAGAGTGGCATAATGGGAAATCAGTGGCATTTAATTGCAAAAGACAGCCTAAATGGGTGATGAGTGTCAAAAAAGGCGACAAAAGGGGCAAAAAATTGCAAAAAGCTTGATAAAAGTGTCAAAAAATAGGCTAAAAGCAGTGAAAAAGGAATTAAAGTAGCAAAAAAATGCAAATAAGGGCAACGGAAATATGCAGACAAAAATAGAGGTTGACAAAGCCTACTGAGTAAGTGTGGGAAACAAACATAAAAGAGCCACAAATCATCACAAATGAGCCACACGTTGAGTATCACTGATCTAAACCCTCAGACCACTTTTTAAAATCTAAATCTATGAGCACAAAGCATTATATTCCACAGTTAATCTCTAAAATGTTCACAGCAACTGCTCTCTACAGGTTTAAACCGTCTACCAGGACAACTGAATGTCTTTTTAATTTTCCACCAGTGCCATCTGTCATCACCACAGAGCTCAACAGTTATCCCCAGTTTTCCCTGGACCATTAACTCAGCAGCTGAAATTAGCAGCTCCACCAATCAGAGACATTGCTGAGACACTTGGGGATTATGGGTAATCTTTAATAAAATGCCTTTCATAAAACAAGGTTGATAACATACGCTGTCTATAAAAGTATTCACCTGTCTCAAACAGGCTTGCAAATCTTTGCTAAACTGCTCAAGCTCTGCCACATTGCACAGGAATCAGGTGAGAACAGTCCTTTTCAAGTCCAGCTACAAATTCTCTATTGAATTGAGGTCTGGGCTTTGACTTAGGCACTCCAGACTGCAGACCTAATAAGACTGTCCTCCAGGATTTTCCTGTATTTTGCGGCATTCATTTTAGCCTCTACCTTTACAAGCCTTCCAGGGCTGGCTGTTAAGAATCATCCCCACAGCATGATGCTGCCATCACCGTGGTTCACAGTGGGGATGGCGTGTTTGTGGTGATGCCAGTGTCTGACGTCATGTCTGATGGCCAAAAAGCTCCATTTCTGTCTCTTTCTTTCTCTTGACCATGGAGTCTCCCACATGTCTTTTGGTGAACTCTAGTCCAGATTGAATCTGAGTTTTCTTCAACAGTGTCGTTCTCTTTGCCACTCTCCCATAAAGCTCTGACTGGTGAAGAACCCGGCCAACAGTTGTTGTCTGCAGAGTCTCTCCATCTCAGCTGCTGAAGCTTGGAACTCCTTCAGAGTAGTCATTGGTGTCTTGGTGGCCTCTCTCACTAGTCTCCTTCTTGCACGCTCACTCAGTTTGTCAGGACGGTCTGATCTAGGCAGATTTACACGTTATTGTTGTCTTATTTAGTTAAAGCCTTTGTCTGTATCTGCGTTTCAGTGTGATCCAGATGGATTTAAACCACACCCCTGAACCACGGCATGTCCTGTCTCGCCACTCTCTTCCAATCACAGACCTGCACTGTGGCCTGATGGGAGCTCAGGCCAGGATCGCCACCGCCTCCCTAGATCAAACCGTCAAGGTAGGACTGAGTCAAAACACATTTACAGGTAGAACAGGTAGACTTCATGAAAAATGTACAGAAACTAACTCTGGCCCCCATGAGTAAAACTTCCACCTGCTGGTTATCCAGGTGTATGATGACTGGACAGTGAGATTATATAAGGTCAAGACAACAAATTAGGGTGATTTGAATTTGACCTCCAGATATAACTGGTTTGATTTTTAGTCAGAGTGGACATTTGGGCAAAACTTTAAGAGTGTTCTAGAAAGATTGCATCCAAAGAATAGGATAAACATAAAGCCCAGTTATAATCAGTTCATTCATGAGTCAGAGTGGACATTTGTGCAGAGTCTGAAGAAAGTTCTGGGAGGCATTTTTTTAGGTCGTGTTTACAAGTAACGAACAAACACAGGTCCAATGACTTTGGACTAGGACTTACATAAATCTTGTATCAGAGTGGACATCTGTGCAGTATTTGTTAAAAAAAAACCCTCAGAATCCTTGATATACTGGGTTTATAAAAATGACCCAGATTGATGTACAGTATTCCCAAACACATGATACCACCATCCCTCTGCTATGGCTGTGAGACATGATAAAATCATGACCTGTAAAACTGTTAGATTTGTCTCATCAGTCAGACCAAACAAAAACCAGCGTGTCCTTCTCTGATAGGGTGTAGATAAATAAATAAACCTATCTGATGATAAACCACACAGTGTTCACCCTGAAGCTTTAATCCTGTTTTAGTTTCTCTTCCTGTTGAAATCTGTTCATCATTTATTTATTTATTTATTTACTATTTAATCCAAAGTGACTTTAGAAACTGAACCAGAGGAATCAGAAGACCAACAAACTGGTATAAATCTCCAGGAGCTGATTTTAGAAACGGATAACTCCAGAGTTTAAAGATCTGTAACCAGGCAGAGGCTATATTTAGACTGAAATGACTATGGCGATAAAGATAAAGACCATGGTGACAGAAATTAAACTATTAACGTAGAAACAAGACTGCAGCAATAAAAATTACACTATGGCAATGCAATTTAGACTATGGCAATAGATAAATGAGACTATGTTGATAGAAATGAGACTATGGCGACAAAGATTAGACTATGGAGATAGAAATGAGACTACAGTCATAGAAAAAAGACTATGTCAATAGAAAATAGACTGTGGTGACTAAGATCAGACTGTGACTGTAGAAATGAGACTATGGCAATAGAAATAAAACTATGGCGACAAAGATTAGACTATGGCGATAGAAATGAGACTACAGTCATAGAAAAAAAGACTATGTCAATAGAAAATAGACTGTGGTGACTAAGATCAGACTGTGACTGTAGAAATGAGACTATGGCAATAGAAATAAAACTATGGCGACAAAGATTAGACTATGGCGATAGAAATGAGACTACAGTCATAGAAAAAAGACTATGTCAATAGAAAATAGACTGTGGTGACTAAGATCAGACTGTGACTGTAGAAATGAGACTATGGCAATAGAAATAAAACTATGGCGACAAAGATTAGACTATGGCGATAGAAATAAAACTATGGTGACAAAAATTGGACCCTCATTTCCATAGTGGGCCTTGGGTCCCCCAGGGGGGCTCTGATTCATGAAAGAGGAGCGAGACAAGGCAAGGTAAAGCAACACCAGCTGATGACTTCAGCACTATAGAAGAGGATAAGTAGAGTGTTATCTTCCATGATTCAATGATACAGTTGCCGTTCAAGCCCAAGACTTTGTCTGCATTTTGGATTGGAGTGAAAAAGGAGAACCCACTACTGGGCAGGAGAGCTCTGGCCACACTTCTCCCTTTTGTAACGTCCTACCAGTGTGAGAGAGGTTTTTCTGCTGTTGTCTCAGTCAAGACAAAATACAGATCAGAACTGGACATTAGAAATGAACTGAGAGTAGCACTCTGATAACTGCACTGAGAATATTTGTAGCACAAAATATACCCACAGTAGTCACTGGAATGACTGCAGGGCTGGAGGTTTAAATCTTTAAAAAGTTTTATTTTAGGGAGTTTTTCATCTTCACAGAATCAAATTTTTGAAAATTTTGTTTAGCAGTGGTTGTTATTTCTACAAAACTTTGATGTTTTTATGTTGAAGTAAATTCTTTTAAAAACAGAATTTTCAAGCACAATATCAAAACTGCAGTGTGTTTTGTTTTACATTTACATGTTGATGTAAACAAAAGTCCTCCAGTAAAGCGGGGTACACACATAAAGATAATCGGGCTGTTTTTCCCCTTTCTGACCAAGGACGGCAAACGCCCAATTATCTTATGACTTATAAGATTATCCTGTAAGATTATCCTATAAGATTATCTTGTGGTCTGAGGTGTGTTTGTCCCGATAATCGACTCTGAAAACGATCTGGGCTGACAATCGTAAATATTAAACTTGTTCAATATTTCCAACCAAAAATCTTCATGTGTGTGGGGAAAGCCGATGACTCCCGAGTCATGACTCCGTGAATTGTGACGTGGAATGGAATGTAGCCAATCAAGAAGCAAGCTGACTGAGGAACAAGGAAGCAGGCGTAAATAAAAACAAGCATGGTTGACCTGCTGAAGCATCATAAAGTTCGGTGGACTTCTTCTTTTTATTTCAAGATTTATTCATTAAAAATAGTCCCAAGAACATCATCATTCCCTCTTCTTGTATGTCCTCTTCCGTGTTTTCTGGTTGTTGCTATGTTTCTTCTAATTTGTTTTTGTTAGATCGCAGGTGATCAAGCAAGATTTCTGGCTTGGAGGACGAGATTTTAGATCAGTGGTGGGACAGAATCATGATGTGTGTGGTGTGCTGTGTGTACACACAGTACGATCAAAACTGTTCAATGCCTGATTTTTTATCTTTATGTGTGGGGACTCTAACAGATAAAAAATCTCTTAGGATTTAGAAAATCCTTATGTGTGTGTTAGGAGCACAGCCTCGCCCATAAAATACACCAGATAGTCTCCGGTCCATCAGGACTGTGCTGCAGTTGGACTGGAGCTCTGATGGAGCAGAGATGTAGTGCAACGGAAGCTGGTGGAAGCACTCTCATTGACTCAAACTAAAACCTATCTGCTCCGTTACTGTGCTGGAGCTGAGACAGACTGAACACGTATCCGGTGTATTTTAGGAGTGAGTCTCTCTCAGGTCCAGCCTGCTCCTGCAGAGACAAAGAGCCAATCAACTCACAGAAAACACCTGTGTCAGTCAGCAATGGCTCTGCTCCCCTGAGTCTCTCCCACCCATCTCTCCCCAGCAGCTGAGCTGAACCACACCCCACGACCACAGAAGAGTAAAAGTGATTGGTTGATTTCTGCCTTCATGGTAAGATCAGACGTATAAGCCCAATAGTAGCCAGATAAAAGGGACAGACTGTCACACCTAGCCACGTACTTATCACTAAGCTAGTATTTATTTCTAGGTCAAGGACAGTAGTGGAGTTAACCATCCTCATAGAGCTGTAACTATAGTTTAACTTTCCCTGTAAACCAGTATAAATATATCAGACTGATGACAGTAGTGGAGTTAACCATCCTCTTCCTGTAACCAGAGCTTCCCTGGTAATGTTCTGACTGAGGCGTTTTGTGAATGAGGGTGGATTTGATGTTTTTTCCGTCTCAAAGTGAAACTGTGGATTAAAAATGAGAGAGGACGTGGAGATAAAACTTGTCTTTGTGTTTTCACGGTGTTACTGAACAGGAAGTGAATTAATGTGGGTGCTGATAAATCCTCCCAGAGGCTCTGAGTGTTCGCCGCTCGTCTCTGGTGTCTGTCTTCTGATTGGCTGGTCGCCCTGTGGGGACAGGCGCTGTCGTCTCGTTAAAAAAAAAAAAAAAACTTTATTAAAGTGAGAGTTTGGGATTCTATAAATAGAAACAGTTCAGGCTCAGGTCTCTGCAGCTTCTCACAGTCCTCTTTGTTTCACTTCTGAATTATAAATGGGGTCTTTAAATGGACTTGAGTGGTACATGTGTTTTCACTCTACTGTAACTTTTAAAAAAAAGATTTAACAATGTGAAAATATTTTTGGATACAATTTAAAATATTAACATGTAAAATCAAAAAAATGAACAGAAAGAATAAAGTTTTTTTTTCATCTAAATGTTCAGTACTTTAACACTTAAGTACTACAACATCCATTATTTCTATGTTTGATAGTAGAGAAGATACATGAACATGAAGGCAGATTTGGGTAAAACATTTCAAAATAAACCTGCTGTGTTACATTTTCTAAAATTGTCTCTGACTTATTTAATTGTGGAAGTTTTTATAAGAATAGTGGTGAATTCTTTTCCTGTTCTTGTGATTCCATTATTGGGAATTGTCTCATCTTTGTCTTCTCGGTCCAGTTTTGTTTTTTAGTATTTTGTCTTGTTTCATCTTGTTCTTATGGATCCGTCATCGTCTCATGACTTCCTGAACCTACAACGCCTCATCTTATCTTGTTTGTTTTTGTTCGTGTGAATCCAGTTTTGGGTCTTGCCTGGTCTCATTCAATTTCCCAATCCAAGTATCATTTATAATCTGGTCTCATCTCGTCCCATCCTATTCCCATATCTCAAATATTTATCATGTCATGTCTCTTTAGTTCAGTATGAGTTCTAGTCTTAACCTGTTCTTTTGAATCCATCATTGGTGATCTTCTTGTCACATCTTGTTTCACCCCTTCTCAGGCTTGCATATCCCATGACTGTCCTTGCCTCATCTCAACTCTTACTGACTTTTTTCATGTTGTTCTTTTCTCCTCACATCTTTTCTCTTCTTCCTGTTTTTTTTATCTTCTATTTCATCACATCTCATCTCTCGAACCCAGTGTATCTCATAATTTCTATCGTCTTGTGTCATTCCATCTCGTCTCATTCTCATAAATTCAACATCATTTATCATCTCATGTCCCCCCCCCCCCCCCGTCTGGTCTCATGTGGGTCCAGTATCAGCTCCCAACTCGCCTTGTCTGGCTCCTGTCTAATCTTGTCTCATTATACCAGGATGACATTAGAGTTAAACTGGTATGCGGGTGAGGTTAAACTGGAATGATGTTGAGATTAAACTGGGATGACGTTGAGGTTAAACTGGGATGGCACTGATGTTAAACTGGGATGATGTTGAGGTTAAACTGGGATGACGTTGAGGTTATACTGGGATGACATTAAGGGTAAACTGGGATGATGTTGAACTGGGATGATGTTGAGGCTAATGTGGGATGACGTTAAGGGTTAAACTGGGATGATGTTGAGACTAAACTGGGATGACGTTGAGGTTAAACTGGGATGATGTTGAGACTAAACTGGGATGACGTTGAGACTAAACTGGGATGACGTTGAGGTTAAACTGGGATGGCGTTGATGTTAAACTGGGATGACGTTGAGGTTAAACTGGGATGACGTTGAGACTAAACTGGGATGACGTTGAGGTTAAACTGGGATGGCGTTGATGTTAAACTGGGATGACGTTGAGGTTAAACTGGGATGATGTTGAGACTAAACTGGGATGATGTTGAGGTTAAACTGGGATGATGTTGAGCTTAAACTAGGATGACATTAAGGGTAAACTGGTATGACGTTGAGGTTAAACTGGGATGACGTTGAAGCTAAACTGGGATGACGTTGAGGTTAAACTGGGATGTTTCTGGGTGAAACCAAACATGACCAACTTCATCCTGCCTCAGGTGATTGATGAGCTCATTATAAAGCTTTCTCCTGGAAACACTGATAACCTGACTGTTGTCATGGTAACTAGAGAGGACAGGTGAGGAGGTCGTTTCCTGGAGAAGTTAGACTGACAGAGGGTTTAATGATGAGGGAACACAGAGAGGAGGATTAAACATGAGAGACAGACACAGAGGATATTGTGCTTTATCATTTGAAGTGCTATTGAGTTAAAATGATGACAAAGACCAAGTCTTTTCCATATAATAATATTATACTCTACTGATCTGAAGGTAACTAGATAAATACTGTTATTGTTTATGTCACATGACCAGGAGGGTCTCTCTCTGGGCCACATGATGAGCAGATTGAAGACTCCGCCCCTTGGTGTTCTCCTCTGATCTCCGGCTGGTGTTTGTGTCTGTCTGTCCAGGTGTGGGAGCTGTCCTCAGGTGAACTGCTCCTCTCCATCCTCTTTGATGTGGAGATCATGTCCGTGACCTTTGACCCCTCTGAGTACTTCCTCTTCTGTGGAGGCAGCGACGGCAACATTTTCCAGGTGTCTCTGAGCAGCCAGGTGAGAGTCTCAGACACGGACTGAATCCTAAACTCCACTCTAACGCTACAGGTAGGAGTGAGTGCTCAGTAAGAGCTGAGTGCTCAGTCCACTGTGGATCCATCAGGTGTGTGAGTCCATTTATAAGCACACAGTCCTGGGGAATTAACCAGAGTTCATTATAAACTTGGTGACTTGATAGTCCAGCTCTACACTAAATTTAAACAGTCGGAAATATTAAAGGGCTATTCAGTAGAATTAACGCAGTCAAAATAAACATGGTTGTATGAGGAAGAGGATCAGTTAAAGTCTCCAGGTAATCACTCCTGTGGTTAGTTTAAAGCATGTTTGAAGAGTTGCTTTTATAGGACAGAAATAACAAACAAGAAATTTGCCTTTTTAAAACAATATTCCATTATTTTTAGGTTTTTATCACTATTTTCATGAGCTGTAGTCATCAAGATTAAAATAGAAAAACCCTTTGAAATATTTCACTTTGAGTGATGAATCTAGAATAGCTAAACTTTATGAATTACAACCCCAGTTCCAAAAAAGTTGGGTCGCTGTGTAAAAAGTTAATAAAAATAGAAGCCAAATATTGTCAAATGTCATAAACCCACATTTAATCCACAGTAGAACAAGAACAACATATCAGCTGTCGAAACTGAGATATTTTAGTTTCATAAAAATAATTACCTCATTTTGAATTTGATGGCAGCAACACATCTCAAAAAAGTCAGGACAGGGCCATGTGTCCTATTGTGTAGCATATCCTCTTGTTTTAACACTGAGGGGAACCGGTTGCTGGAGTCTTGGGAGAGGAATGTTGTCCCATTCTTGTTTGATGTAGGATTCTAGCTGCTAAACAGTCCTGGGTCTTCTTTGCTGGATTTGTCCTTTTCTGATGCTCCAAAAGTTTTCTATTGGTGAACGGTCTGGACTGCAGGCAGACCAGTTCAGGACCCCGACTCTTCTTCTGTTAAGCCATGCTGTTGTGATGGATGTGGTATGTGGTTTACCATGGTCTTGCTGAAATAGTCAAGACCTTCCCTGACAGAGACGTTGTCTGGATGGGAGCATGTGTTGCTCTAAAAGCTCTCTCTACTTTTCAGCATTGATAGTTCCTTTCCAGATGTTAGAGCTGCCCACGCCATAGGCACTAATGCAACCCCATACCATCAGAGTTGCAGGCTTTAGAACTGAGCCAGGAGAACAAGCTGGATGCTCCCCCTCCTCTTTAGTCCACAGGACACGGCGACTGTGGTTTCCTCTGACCACAGAACAGTCTTCCATGTTTCCTCAGTCCATGTTAAATGAGCTTTGGTCCCGAGAAGACGGTGGTGTTTCTGGATCCTGTTCATATATGGCTTCTTCTCTCCATGATCCAGCTTTAACTGTCATTTGTGGATGGCACGGCCAACTGTGTTGACAGACAATGATTTCTTGAATGTTCCTGAGCCCATGCAGAGATTTCAGTACAGAATCATGTCTGTTCTTAATGCAGTGGGCCCTGGGGCCCCTTCAGCCTTGTCCCTTGCTCACAGAGATTTCTCCAGATTTTCTGAATCTTTTGATGATATTATGGACTGTAGATGGAGGGATATTCATTCACTATTTTACGTTGAGGAACATTTTTGTTCCACAATTTTGAGACTGTTGAACCTCTGCCCGTCTTTACTTCTGAGAGACTCTGCCTCTCTAAAGTGCTTCTTTTATACCCAGTTATGCTACTAACCTGTTGCCAATTAACCTAATTATTGTCAAAATGCCTCTTCAGCTGTTTTTCATTAGTACCACTTACTTTTCCAGCCTTTTGTTGCCCTGTCCCAACTTTTTTGAGATGTATTGCTGCCATCGAATTCAAAATGAGCTAATATTTTTCACTGAGTGGTAAAATGTCTTAGTTTTAAAATCTGATATCTTCTTGTTCTACTGTGAATAAAATATTGGTTTATGAGATTTGACAGTCTTTGACAGGTGCTTTTACATTTTACAGCAACCCACCTTTTTTGGAATTGGGGTTGTAGATTGCACAAAAGAATTGACTTTTTCATGATATTCAAATGTTTTTAAATGTGCATGTATATCACCATGTCCTCTTAAACATGTTTCTGACTCAACGGGTTAAACATCTGTAAAAGAGTCACTTTAGCCTGTGGCTAATTCGCCTCCATTCATTCTCAATGCCAGCTGTTTCACTACACTTAGCATGCATGCATACCTAGCCAAGAGAGGAACGTAAGTAAGTAAATTATCCACAGAGTCATGGGAATGATGTATGGGCTGGTATTTGCATAAGAAGCGGGTAAGTGAGTTCCATTTCTATATTGGGTTGCCACTAAAGATGTGTTGTTAATGCATAGTGTGGATGCATGCTCTCAAAGAGAGCCAGCTTTGGTAATGAAAGGTATTAACGACCTCTGTGTTAATCTGTGATCACAAAGAGTTCAGATCTTTTTCTGTCATCAACTGTTTAATGCGGCATGATGCCAGTTTAATAGAAGGTGTGAGTGAAAGTGTAATAATGTTCTTACTTTAAGAGGTTATTAGTGATTCTTAATGAGCTCATTAATCAGGGATGGTCATGTCCTCTGATGTTGAAACAGGCAGAGTTGGTGTTAAAGGGAAGTCCACTATTGAGGGGACATTTACATCAGATCGTCTGACTCTAAAAGGATCATAAATATGACATTTTCTAAGGTGTGATGATGTGGATGAATCCTGGAGAGCCGTGTTTGATTCATTCATCTCCATCCTCTCTGTTTTTTCTCCTCGCTGCCTCGACACTGTGTCGCTCCTTTTCAAAGAGGATTTACATTTTAAAGCTTCACTGAGTTAATCCTGCAAACAAACCACAGAGCACAAACAACACCCCGTCCTCCCCCAGCCGTCCCCCGTCCTCACCCCTCCTCTCCCTGAGCACAGGCATCAGTCTCCATGAAGATGTTGGATGTGTGCACTTTGAACTGAAGCTGCTGCAGCTCCTCACACTGAGAGTAAATTAGACTTACAGTAAAGTATAATTTGTTACTCGTTAGCTCCTGTTGTAAAGTGTAATACAGTAAAAAAAGGTTTAGAATAGTAGAGTACAGTCAGTCTACCCCAGGGCTGGGCCTAAATTCACATCACGGTATGTTTTTTTGCTTATTAGTGTAACTGGGTTTTATTGCAGTATTACAGAATAAAATAAAAAAATGCATTTATGTGCATATTCAGGTTTTCAAACTGGTGCTGCACAATTAATCTAATCAAAATCATTATGCAGTATTTTTTTTAGTACTTGAAAGGTTTTTTAAAATGTCTGCAGGAAGGTCTCTAAGTTTACACTAAAGCCACTATAGCGCTTTGTCAAAGTTTCTTTATTCTCAACAAACTTTTATTTTTTGGAAAATATAAAGTTATTTTGAAAATAGTGCAGTAAAAACTTCAGTTTCTTATCTCAATCTCAAATCACAATATTGTCCAGGATAATTACAAGGGGGGCATCGATTGCTGTGGAGGAATGTTGTCCCACTCTTCTTTGCAGAATTGGAGGGTTTTCCAGCATGAACTGCCCATTTAAAGTCACACCACAGCATCTCAATTGGATTTAGGTCCAGACTTTGACTGGGCCACTCCAAAACCTTCTTTTTGTGTTTTTTGAGCCATTCAGAGGTGGACTTGCTGGTGTGTTTCAGGTCGTTGAGAGTGCTGGAGCTTGAGGTCATGAACTGATGGCCGGACATCGGCCTTCAGAATTTTCTGGTAGACAGCAGAATTCATGGTTCCATCAATCACAGCAAGTGGTCCAGGTCCTGAAGCAGCAAAGCAGCACCAGACCATCACCCTGCCACCAACATGTTTGACTGTTGGCATGATGTTCTTTTTATCAAATGTGTTGTTTTTACTCCAGATGTAACGGGCCGCACACCTTCCAAAAAGTTCAACTTTTGTCTCGCCAGTCCACAGAATATTTCTCCAAAAGTCTTGGGGATCATCAAAATGTTTTTAGTCAAATGTGAGACGAGTCTTTGTGTTCATTTGTTGTCAGCAGTGGTTTTGGCCTTGGAACTCTCCCATGATGCCACTTTTGCCCAGCGTCTTTCTGATGGTTGAGTCATGAACTCTGACCTTAACTGAGGCCAGTGAGACCTGCAGGTCTTTGGATGTGGTTCTGGGTTCTCTTGTGACCTCCTGGATGAGTCGTCGTTGCAGTCTTGGAGTCATTTTGGTTGGCCGACCACTCCTGGGAAGGTTCACCACTGTTCCCAGTTTTCTCCATTTGTGGGTAATGGCTCTGACTGTGGTTCGCTGGAGTCCCAAAGCCTTGGATATGGCTTTGTAACCTTTTCCAGACTGATAGATTTCAATCACTTTGTTTCTCATTTTTTCTGGAATTTCTTTGGATGGTGGCATGGTGCGTTTCTTTTTGAGATCTTGTAGCCGACTTCACTTTTTCTGACAGCTTCTATTTAAGTGATTTCTTCATTCAACTAATCTGGCAGTAATCAGGCCTGGGTATGGTCAGTGAAACTTTACGCAGCTTTCCAAGAGCTGTGGTTAATCACAGTTAACTCATGATTTAACAAGGGGGGCAGTTAGATTTTCACATAGGGCCACATATGTTTGGATTTTTCCCCCCTTAATAAATGAAATCATCATTTAGAAACTGCATTTTCTATTTACTTGGGTTGTCTTTGCGAGATATTATAATTGGTTTGATGATCCGAAACATTGGAGTGTGATAAATATGCAAAAAAATCAGGAATCAGAAAGGGGGAAATACTTTTTCACTGAACTGTATGTGCATGTAGGGTCTTAGGAGATTAAAGATAATCGGGGGCCTCAAGTTCAAAACATGCCCTGTCTCTCCTGTTGAGGTGTGGAAGGTTCAGTCTTTCCTAAACTCTGACGACCCTCTGGAGTCTAATCTTTTCTGCTATAGTCTTATTTGCCCCACAAACTTTATGTTTTCATGAGGCCTGTTTCCGATGCCGTGCTCAGCTCTGATCCCAGACATACGGGCATAAGTTTGCTGCACACACAAGTGGTAATGGCTCCTCATTACTCTCCTCTTATTGCCCATGTAGGATCTGTTTCCTGGTTTCCATATACATCCACGCTCTCCTGCTGTTTCACCGTCTCTCCCCCTTCCAGCCAGGGTACTATAATGTATAATCTAATGAATCAACTGCTAATATTCTTATTGTAAATAATAAAACCTCGGCATGTGACTACAAAGATGGAGGAAATATAAGTCAGGGTTGATGATTAGCAGATGAAGCATGATAAAGATTCTGAACATCCTGTTCACAGTGGTAATGAGCGAGGACGAAGCAGGGAGATAAAAGGTTTTAAGCTACAGCTGATTGATTGTGCTTATTTGTTGTATAATTCATAATTCCCTCAGGATTAAAGGAGAATAAAGCTGCTGTCGAACCTCTCTGTTCCTCCCTCTTTGTTAATGTAACTCATGAATAATTAGATCATAGAGACAGAGTTTTAATGGCTGTTTATGTAAGCTGTATCTGTCAGAATGGGAACTTTACACATAAATTTAATTTACAGAATAATTAGATAATATAATACATTTCTTTGTTTCACTTAGGTTAACAGATATAAAACAATCTAAGTGTGAAATATGGAATCAGAATAGTTTTATTGCAAAGTACATTTTCACATTCAAGGAATTCAACCCGGTGTTTAGAGGAAAAATTAAACATGGAAGTAGGAAAATAAGGCACCAATAAAAACACAGAGACTAGAAAGTTAAATAAATTATTATAAAAAAAAGAGTCATCACTTACATCACTTAAGTATGAACAAAGGTGTTAAAAAGGAGAAACTCTACAGATGTGCAGTTTTGCTGCTGATTAGGTTATAGTGTGATTTTTTTCAATAAGCATATTAGACACAGTGTGTAGGTCAAATGATAATGAATCCGTATTTTAGGTTTCTGATACGACAGGTCACTGTGTTATGAACCCTAGAGAAAAATTTCAGTCAGATAAAAAATCTCGAAGTTTATAAGTTAAACTTCAGAATCATGAAAAATGAGGCAATCTGCTCCAGGATGGTGTGGGTGTGTCTGCTAAATGAGTTGAAGCCACGCCCACTCAGGAGAAATATGATCCTCTTAGATTTAAAAAAAAAAGCTACAACCTGATTTGAGGAAAGCACTCCAGCATTGCAGAGACAAAGTCCGTTTTCTGGCTCGAATCTCTGTTATGATTCTTTAAATGATCCTTAGACCACTGTGGCTGCTAGATTTGGTAAATTTACCTTACAATGAAAAGAAAAACAGCATTTAACTGACTGTTAACTTTCAATAGAGGCAGTCATCAGCTGACATCAGGTGACATCAGCTAACAACAGACTGGACTGAGATGAACTGCTCTGTGATTTTATATCATTGGAGCGTTAGGAGGACAGGGTTTTTCCCCACTGTGGACCAGTTACATCCCAGTCCACATGCACCATATTGCCAAAAGTACCCACTCACCCATCCAAATAATTGAAATCAGGTGTTCCAATCACTTCCATGTCCACAGGTGTATAAAATCAAGCACCTAGGCATGCAGACTGTTTCTACAAACATTTTTAAAAGAATGGCTTGCTCTCAGAGCTCAGTGAATTCCAGCGTGGTACTGTGATAGGATGCCACCTGTGCAACAAGTCCATTTCCTCACTCCGAAATATTCCACAGTCAACTGTCAGTGGTATTATTACAAAGTGGAAGCAACTGGGAACGACAGCAACTCAGCCGCCGAGTGGTAGGACACGTAAAATGATGGAGTGGGGTCAGCGGATGCTGAGGCGCATAGTGCGCAGATGTCATCAACGTTCTGCAGTCAACGGCTACAGACCTCCAAACTTCATGTGGCCTTCAGATTAGCTCAAGAACAGTGGTAGAGAGCCTCATGGATGGGTTTCCATGGCTGAGCAGCTGAGCATTCATGAGCAGCTGAGCACTCCTAAACCTTGTGGAAAGCCTTCCCAGAAGAGTTGAAGCTGTTATAGCTGCAAAGGGTGGACCCACATCATATTAAACCCTATGGATTAAGAATGGGATGTCACTTAAGTTCATATGCCAGTCAAGGCAGGTGAGCAAATACTTTTGGCAATATAGTGTATTTGCCCAGAAAGGAAGGCAGTGGAATACTTTCTAACAGTCTAAATCCAAAATTCAGTCACACATAGATTAATATTGCAGTGCAAATGCACATAACCGGTAGCCAAAGCGGGCATTAGGAAATAGTAAAGGGTGTAAAATAAAATGTTGTCAAATGTTTTCAATAGTGCGTACATTTGTGCCAACGTTGTCTGGCCCATTTTTACAAAAAGAAAAAGAAAAAAAAAAAAACTTGCTAAATTCAGGGAGAAAACTATACCCATCTGTTATGCTGTATAGCCTAGCTTCCTGGCCAGTACAGTAGCGAGTCCTTCTTAAAGGGGCCATGCTCACTGGAGGCTAATGCCACTACTACTGCTAGGTGTCTCACACGACCCAACTTCAAAAATGCTGAAATATCCCTTTAAGCTAGAGGAGCAGTTTTAAAGAAGTGAACAGAGAGACTATAGAATCATTTATCTGTGGTCTTATTCTCAGACATGAGTTCAGTTCATGATTAAATATATCATCTATTTACATTTTTTAATACTGACATAAACCTCTGTTACTTTATAGAGAAAAATCAATACCTAGATACAAATGTTCATCTATAGCATCTATGTACAGGTGTACCTGAAAAAGTGGTTGAGTGTCTTATATCACAGTAAGGTTATAGAAGGTTGTTGTTTTAGAGCACATCAAACTAAGCTAGAGTTGTATGGGAGGGAAATCTGTTCTCAGTTTCTAACTTTTTAATGTGACCAGAGCTGCTAGAATTCTTCTTTTAGGTTTTATTTTAAGGCTTTTCTGTCTTTATTGTAGAGAGGACGGTGGATAGAGTTGGAAACTGGAGACAGAGTGAGAAAGAGTGGGGTATGACGTGGGAAAGGAGCCACAGGCCGGATTTAAACCTAGTCTGCACGCTTCAAGGATTTGAGCCTCTGTACTGGGGGGGTACAGACTAAACCAGCAACCTCCTGGAGCCCCGCTGATTTACTTCTTCATCCACAAACACGTCTGCTCTGTCCTTGATCAAACAGGTCACGCAGAAAAATGAAAGCATATCAGACAAATCTGTTCTACATCAGAAAAGCTTCAACTCAAACCCGATCACGTGTAAACTAGTACCCCTGACTGGTTCTGGATTATTGATGTTTTTTGTGATTAAGACAGCCTGGCCTTGTCCACATGCAGGAACAGATTCAGAGAATTTTCTGACTGTTTTGGCCTTCTTTAACAAATAAACAGAATTTTCACTGAAAACAAACTTGGACTTAATGAGAAATCTTCTCAGATTGATCCAAATTAGGATTTACTGCTGGTACAGCAGACCAGAGTCTTCCTGTTTCAACTGTTTATGTCAGTAAAGTTTGACTTGTTTGAATTGTTTGTGTTTCAGAGTCTCAGTCGGGAAAAGTCGTTCACATCAGACAACGATGGGAACCAGGTCTTTAAAGGACACAGGTGAGACCCACACAGGTGTTAACTCTGCAGGTAGATCAGTGACAGACAGGAAGAAGGTTTTTAAATGTTTAATTACAAAATAAAAGTTCATGTTTTATCATTAATTATTAGTACAAACAACAATCTTAAATCTTTGTGTCCTTCAGGAATTTGGTCACATGTCTGTCGGTGTCCATGGACGGGACTCTCCTCCTGTCAGGGTCACATGATGAGACCATTCGACTTTGGGACATTCAGAGCAAACAGAGTATCCGCTGCCTGGCCCACAAAGGTAAGCCCCGCCCCCGACTGACATCATCAGTCGTACAAAATCCAACCAAGCTGTCCTTATCAGACGTCCTTCTTAGCTCTCTGTGCAGGGTTTTTCCTGGCTCATGTTGAGACAGAGGCAGTACCATTCTGATCATGCGTACCCTGATCTTTCTAGGGGGGTCCGGGGTCATGCTTCCCCGGGAGAAAATTTTGTACGTTTTAAAGGTTATTACATCAATTTAGTACTTTGTGAGTGGAATTAAGAGGCTAAATCTATGTTTTTCTTTTTATAATTTTGTGCTTTAATTTTGAACGGTATCCAGGTCTGAACTGATGAAGGTTTTAATGATACCAGTGTTGTGCCTAAAAAGCTGTTCTTTCTTCAATGGATGTTTAATTTTATGTCCGTAACAACTGACTCATTGTCCACTTTAAGAGGTCATGTGACCTGCATAATCATCTCTGATTTTAACTGAAACTAATTTCCACCAGAAAATTGTCTGTCACACCCTTTATTTCATTTTACCCTTATTCCCTTATCTATGCTTGGATTTTGTTTAAGTTCATTATTATATTATTTATTAACTATCTATTATAATAAATTATCGCTAATAATATGTGAATAATGTAAGTAATATGTAGTGTGATTTCTGGGTTAGGTTCACAAGGATAACATTCTTTTTATTTCTCTTTGCTTATATGTTTGATAAATAAAATGAGAATGTCACTACAGCTGCAGCTACTGCCTGGAGGAAATATGAAATACACTTTATTGCCAAAAGTATTCGCTCACCTGCCTTGACTCGCATATGAACTTAAGTGACATCCCATTCTTAATCCATAGGGTGTAATATGACCTCGGTCCACCCTTTGCAGCTATAACAGCTGTAATTCATCCCAAAAGTGTTCTAACGGGTTGAGGTCAGGACTCTGTGCAGGCCAGTCAAGTCCACACCAGACTCTCTCATCCATGTCTTTATGGACGTTGCTTTGTGCACTGGTGCACAGTCATGTGGAACAGGAAGGGGCCATCCCCAAACTGTTCCCACAAAGTTGGGGGCATGGAATTGTCCAAAATCTCTTGGTATGCTGAATCATTCAGAGTTCTTTTCACTGGAACTAAGGGGCTGCTATGGCCATCAAAGGAAGGAAACTCATGGTGTGGCCCCCATCATCCCCTGACCTCAACCCTGTTGAGAACCTTTGGAGCATCCTCAAGCTAAAGATCTATGAGGGTGGGAGGCAGTTCACATCAAAACAGCAGCTCTGGGAGGATATTCTGACATCTTGCAAAGAAATTCAAGCAGAAACTCTCCAAAAACTCACAAGTTCAATGGATGCAAGAATTGTGAAGGTGATATCAAAGAAGGGCTCCTATGTTAACATGGAACTAGGCCTGTTAAGATGTTTTTGATTGAAATAGCTTTGATTTCAGTAAATATGACCTCCTAATGCTGCAAATTCAACACATGACCATTTTCAATTTTTTACAACTCTGATTTTGATTTTGAAACTCTGTTTTGCATAATCATTTGGAACAGAGCAGTTTGAGTTTTTATTTTTTAAATAGTTATCATTGGGAAGTTTGTTCAGTAAAATTAGAATTATTTTCTAACAGTGATGACTTCAAAATTATACTGACTGTCATTTGCATCAATTATTTGGGAAAATCAGAAAAAAACATCATTTGCATAATAATTTTGAACATGGTGTTATCATCAGTCTGACAGTTCCATGTTGCTAGTGTGTCCTTGGTGTATTTTAAACATGTTTTAAACGTGTTTTCAACATGTGCAGAGCTGTCTGCTGTTGGTTTGTGTCTCAGTGGAGGATTTCTCGTCTCGTTGGTAATAATCGCTCTGACAGGAACATGAAGAGGAGACTGACACTCTGTAATTAACTGAATCCTCTCTGAGTTCAAAAGAACGTCAGCAGAAAATAATCCTCCGTTGGCCGGACACACGGACTGATGTCACGCTCCGTCACGCTAGCTGACTTCCTGCCGTCTGATGTTGAAAAGAGGAAGAAGAGAAGGAGGAAAACATCTTCAAATGATCCGTCTCATCAGAACAGATTAAAATCTTTATTTTAACATCAATCTGATCAAATTAGGATGAAAGGATTCATCCAGAGGAATCAAACGATCACATGATGATTCATCAATCACAGTCATCGATCCACGCTCTCATAAATCTGATGATAAAAGTGCCTGACACTGCTGTAGGATGGATTTCACATTATAAACAAGTATTTTTATCATGTCTGATAGTGTCACGATTCAGATCCTCTTTAATTAGTGAGCAGAACAGGCTTCAAAATCACAGCATTCATTATTTTTCTAATCAGAACTAAAACTGCCTAAGTTTGAAGTTCTAGGTTTTAAATAAACGCCATCCTTTATAAGAGACAGACAAGTGTTTGGAGGTTTTATTGTCTGAATTTAATTCGAAACCTTCAGTGCTGATCACATCAGTTCAACTAATCAATGTTCATAAACTGATATAAAATATGAGGTTTAGTCAGAGTTCATCATGATGAGCAGAAAATAAAATACACAGCTCTGCAGAGACGACTGTTTGTGTCTCCGCCGGTCTCGACGTGTCCAATCAGTCCGACTTTGATACAAAACATCCGACTGACAGCAGAACAGATCGGCTTCAGGCTCCAGAGTGAGACCCTGTCTCACCACAGAGGCTCTATGTTTACATATGCAGATAGTTCAGCTACAGCTATGGATCCATAAGGATGTTTACATGCACAGCTACATTAAGCTACAGTTATAGATCCATTGGGATGTTTACATGGACAGATAAGTTCAGCTACAGTTATAGATCCATAAGGATGTTTACATGCACAGCTATGTTCAACTACAATTATAGATCCATGAGGATGTTTAAATGCACAGATACATTCAGCTACAGTTATAAATCCTCAAGTCCACATAAACACAGTCATGGACTGCTGTCTTCATTCTAGTTTACAGTTATAGATCCATGAGGATGTTTACATGCACAGATAAGTTCAGCTTCGGTTATAGATCCATGAGGATGTTTACATGCACAGCTATGTTCAACTACAGTTATAGATCCATGAGGATGTTTCCATGCACGGATAAGTTCAGCTTCAGTTATAGATCCATGAAGATGTTTACATGCACAGCTATGTTCAACTACAGTTATAGATCCATGAGGATATTTAAATGCACAGATACGTTCAGCTACAGTTATAAATCCTCATGTCCACATAAACACAGTCATGGACTGCTGTCTTCATTCTAGTTTACACGTACCAGGGGAAGATCTAGTCATTGTTCATCAATGACTTGACATGGTCATGTGGTGTCTCTAATTTCCACAGCTAAAGTACTTAAGATGCAGTCAAGAGATTTCACATAAGTCACAGAACATACATACATTTAAAATAAGTGGATGAGGGGCAGGTTAACACCGTGGTTTTTATGCCTCCTTTCAGGCGATATCCAGGACCGAATATGTCTTTGTTTGTCCAGCTCAATCCTGTGAAGACGATATCTTAAAATCACTGAAAGGGATTTTCTTTAAACTTTTGACCAATGCCCATAGTGACTAAAGGATGAATTGGTTGGAAGCTGAAGGTCAAAGGTCAGGATCATTAGGCCTGATGCCCTTACCTTGGTTTTGAATGTGATATCCCAAGAACAGTTGGAGCAATTTCCCTCTAGCTTAACGAATGTCGACTCTGACTCGGAGATGAACTGGTTTGATTATGGAGGTCAAAGATCACTGAACTTATCTGTGCATGTAAACATCCTAATGGATCTATTTTAGGGGCCAATAGTCTTCTTTCCATATTATGAAGTGAAGTTTGAGTACTGAAATCTGGTCAGTGTAGCACCAGTGATACATCTGATAACTTCCTGGCTGAATCAAAAAAGATTTAAGTCCTACAAAGTTGCCACCTCAGTGCTCCATCCTGCCAATTCAAATGAAACGCCTAACCTACCTGATGGAATTATCGTGATTTATGTGCACTCATTTGATTCCAGCAGAGCACGAATGTGTTTTTATTTCAGAGGTGTCTCTGCTTTGCTTGTGAGCCCTTTTTTTTGCTTTATTTACTTTCTGATTTGTCTCAGAGGCTGCACCATAAAATGCTTTTTGGCTGAGTCTTTTACTAAAGAAGTCACAACTCTTTCCTTCTCTTATTCCGTGTTCTATCGGCGTCTTTTAAAGATATTTCTCTGATTTATTTAGGCTTTTAAAGTCATTGACCATTATCTTGTTTCTCTCTCTTGAAAATACAAATTTAGCACCACTACTGATAAAATTCTAAATGATTCCCAGCTTTAGTTGCAGTGACCTTGAACCATACAGGAGCTTTTCAGGAGATTTACCTTCTTTAATGTAAACTCAAACAAGCCATGTCTGGACTCTAACTATTGACCTCACAGAGGCATTTATCTGCTATGGCAGTTATGCTTTAAAGTTTTTAATACTTCTGAACATTAAAAACATATTTTAACATTTCAAACTCTAGCAGATGCAAAAGTAGAAAAGTATAAAAACATAACTGAGGTAATTCCTGAGAGCAGACTGGGTGTTTCCTCACTGTCTGCTCTCTGCAGTGTGTTGGCAGGACTCTCTCGGTCTG
This sequence comes from Cheilinus undulatus, assembly GCF_018320785.1. Taxonomy (NCBI): domain Eukaryota; kingdom Metazoa; phylum Chordata; class Actinopteri; order Labriformes; family Labridae; genus Cheilinus; species Cheilinus undulatus. The sequence continues at coordinate 3,900,143 of NC_054871.1, read as the reverse complement.
ATTTGTGTCGCCATGTTGGATCACATTCAAACCATTAGTGTAATTCCTGCAGTTGGAGCCAGGCGGCCAATCAATATTTGTAATTGAGTGCAAGATAATTCTCCAGTTTCTACGAGCACAACAAGCAGGAAATCTACTTTACTTTTCAGAACAAACCTGCGTCCTCCATCAGCGTCAGATTTAAGTGCCAGAGGAAGAGTTTCAGGGTGAAGATTTATCGGTGATTTACAGCAGAGTCTCCCATAAAGTGAGGAAACCTTTTAACAGTGATTTTCGAACTGACCTGAACATAAAGACGTAAATCTCTTAGAGACTCATCACTACAATTTAAGGTAGAGTCTGAGTATCATCACAATTTAAGGTGGAGTCTGAACATCATCACAGGTGGAGTCTGAATGTTCATTTGCACTTAACAGTGAGGGGTCTAATATCCCTGAGAACCAAAAACACTGCTCTATGGAAAAGAATGTTAATGTCAATAAAGACTAGATTCTAAAGATGGATTTACAATAAAAGGCATTTATCCATATTTACTTAAGCCATGAAAAAAAAAAACGACTGAAACCAACCTCACAACCAACTAAGCCCAACCCTAAAACCAACTAAGCCGAACTCTAAAACCAACTAAGCCCAACCTTTAAACCAACTAAGCCCAACCCTTTAACCAACTAACCCCATCCCTAAAACCAACTAAGCCCAAATCTTAAACCAACTAAGCCCAACCCTTTAGCCAACTAACCCCATCCCTTAAACCAACTAAGCCCAACCCTTAAACCAACTAAGCCCAACCTTAAAACAACTAGCCCAACCCTTAAACCAACTAAGCCCAAATCTTAAACCAACTAAGCCCAACCTTTAAGCCAACTAAGCCCATTTCTAAAACCAACTAAGCCCAACCTTAAAACTAGGTAAGCCCAACCCTTTAACCAACTAACTCCATCCCTAAAACCAGTGAACCCCAACCTTTTAAACCAACTAAGCCCAACCTTAAAACCAAGTAAGCCCAACCCTTTAACCAACTAACTCCATCCCTAAAACCAACTAAGCCCAACCTTTAAACCAATGAAGCCCAACCTTGAAACAACTAGCCCATTCCTAAAACTAACTAAGCCCAACTTTAAAACCAACTGAGCCAAACCTTAAAACCAGGTAAGCCCAACTTTAAAACCAACTAAGCCCAACCTTAAAACCAACTAAGCCCAACCTTAAAACCAACTAAGCCCAACCCTAAAACCAACTATGCCCAACCTTAAAACCAACTAAACCCAACCTTAAAACCAACTATGCCCAACCCTAAAACCAACTAAGCCCAACCTTAAAACCAACTAAGCCCAACCTTAAAACCAACTATGCCCAACCTTAAAACCAACTAAGCCCAACCTTAAAACCAACTATGCCCAACCTTAAAACTAGGTAAGCCCAACCTTAAAACCAACTAAGCCCAACCCTAAAACCAACTAAGCCCAACCCTAAAACCAACTAAGCCCAACCTTAAAACCAGCTAAGCCCAACCTTAAAACCAACTAAGCCCAACCTTAAAACCAGCTAAGCCCAACCTTAAAACCAGCTAAGCCCAACCTTAAAACCAGCTAAGCCCAACCCTAAAACCAGCTAAGCCCAACCTTAAAACCAGCTAAGCCCAACCCTTTAACCAACTAAGCCCAAGCTTAAAACCAACTATGCCCAACCTTAAAACCAAGTAAGCCCAACCTTAAAATAACTAAAACAACCCTAAAACCAATTAACCACTACCCTTAAACCCACTAACCGTAACCAGAGGGTGTCAGCCGTAATGTTTCTCATCATTCTAAATGGAAATATAATCAGTTTATCAAAGTTAGACATTGTTGAGTTCTAATAGGTATTATATTTGTGATACAGATAAGTGTTCATTACTGACTTTCCTGGATGCTTCATATTTTGTCAAGATTTCAAGAAAATCTCAAATTTCACCTCACTTCACTAGACCCATATAAATGTCAGTGGTTTCAGAGATATTCAAATGGCCAGTGTAAAACCAGTTTTGTCTCAGTAACAGGAAACATCTCCAGCTGTTTGTGACATCACAGAGAGATGTCCTCATTTTTCACCCTGTCCTGTGAATAATTTATGGCGTGTCGTCATGGTGACCTGAGCTTAGTTTCATTGACCCGTTCTGATGTTAATGGAGGGGGTGTGCCATCTTCAGTCTGTTTGTCTCTTCACATTTACATTAGACTCTGTCAGCGTCTTCTTCATAGACTGTTAATGAGGCATGGGGTCAAAGTCTGTCTCAAAGACATGCCAGCAGGACCAACAGCAGCTGACAGATTCACCCTGAGCTCCAGGAAACTCGCTTAAAATGTCTGAGAATGTGTCCTGAAACACAGACAACGTGAACTCTTGGATTACAGTCATAAACATCTCAGCTTCTCCTGTTTCTGGAGATCCGTGAAGTGTCCTGAGATCCTCTAAAGTATCCTGAGATCCCCTGATGTGTCCTGAAGGATCTTGAAGTGTCTCTAGATTCCCTGATGTGATTTTTTTGAGGTGTCCATAGGTCGCTTTAAATTTCTTAATATCGCTTATAGTCTCCCAAGGTCTCTTGAAGTTTATTCAAGTACCTCTATGTCCACTGAGGTGTCCTAGTGTCTTTTAAAGGTTCCTTAGGTTTTTTTGAAGTGTCCTGAGGTCTACTGAAGCGTCTTTAGATTCTGAGGTGTCTTAAATTGTCCTGAGATATCTTGAAGTGTCCCGAGTTGTCCTGAAGTGTCCTGAGGTGTCCTTTAGTGTCCTGAGATGTCCTAAAGTAACGTGAGGTGTCTTGGAAGTTGTCCTGAACTCTCCTTAACGTGTCATGAGGTGTCTTAAAGTGACTTGATGTGTCTTGAAGTGTCTCGAAGTGTCTTGACTTTTCCTAAGGTGGCAAAGATGTTTTGAAGTGTCCCGAGGTGTCTTGAAGTGGCGTGAGTTGTCCTAAAGTGTCCTGAGCTTTCCTGAAGTGTCCTGATGTGCCTTGAAGTGACTTGAGCCTTCCTAAGGTGGCCGAGGTGTCATGAAGTGTCCTTAGGGGTCCTGGAAGTATACTGGGTTGCCTATAAGTGTCTTGAGTAGTCTCGACGTGTCTTGAGTTGTCTTGGAGTGTACTGAGGTGTCTTGAAGTATCCTGAGGAACGTTAAAGTGACTTGACATGTCTTCAAGTGTTGTGAAGTGTCCTGAGCTTGCCTAAGGTGGCCTAAAGTGTCTTGATGTGTCCTGAGATGTCTTGAAGTTTCCTGAGATGTCTTGATGTGCCCTGAGATGTCTTGAAGTTTCCTAGGATGTCTTGAAATGTCGAGGTGTCTTGAAGTGACTTCATGTGTCTTGAAATGTCCTGAGGTGTCTTGAAATGTCAAGGTGTCTTAAAGTGTCCAGAAGTGTCTCGAAGTGTCTTGAGCTTGCCTGCGGTGTCTTGAAATGTCGAGGTGTCTTGAAGTGTCCTGAGGTGTCTTGAGCTTGCCAAAGGTGGCTTGAGGTGTCTTGAAGTGTCCCAAGGTGTCCTGAAGTCTGTTTTAGTGTCCTATGGCACTCTGGTGTGGGGAGGTTGTGAGGTCTTGATTGTCATTCACAGTGATGCACACAAGGTAAAAAATGATCGATTTTCTGGGCTGGCAGATCCTGAAACCCTTGGACTGCCAGATTGGGCTCTAATGGTGCTTTAAACGTGGATTCTGACCTTGACATCAGTGTGAGAACATTTCCTTTTCCACTGGAGGATTGTGGATCTCTGTGGAGAAGTGTAAAAGCCTCCTGAAGCTTTTTTTTTCTCTCTCTGTGTCTGTCTTTCTCCGTTTCTCTCCTTCTTCATCTCTCTATCACCCGTGAGGTCACCTAGCGGTCGTTTTTTTTTTCTTTTCCCCCTTGTTTTCATTTTTTCACCTTGCTCTCCGTCTCTCAGGTGTCTCCATGTTTTATTCAAGTGATTTTTTTCCGTGAAATAAAAACAGATTTTCAGAGTTGGTGTCAGAGCTCAGAGTTAAATATTCAGCTCACGTCAGATTTCAGTGTATGAAGAGTTTCAGATGCCTGCTGCTCAGGCAGAAATAAACCTGCAGCACAAATATTAGAGCTGTATTTATTATTATTAACAAGGATGAATGATATTTCTACAATATTAAGGCTCAAGAGTTTCCCTCCAAATGTTTGTTCCTGTCACCTGAAAATTAGTCGACAGCAGGTTTGAAGAATAAGTCTGACAATTGAAAGTGTTATTCAAGTGAAATCAGAGCTAGAGACGACTGTTAGTTCACCTCGTGCCTGATCAGAATACTAAAGCGTCTGTTTCATCCACCTGGGAGCTCACCTGTTCATCTAAAACACAGGCTGTCATGTGAGTTGATCAGCTGATTAGTAGACACTGTCATCATATTTAGTGACAGAGTGATGCCTCGTTTCCTTACCGAGGATCTTGGTCTGCTGCACACCTGCTCAGAGACAGAGACAAGTAAATATTCAACAGGTGTAAACAAAAATGATACAGGGACAAACTCAGACTGATGATCTGAGTTCTTTTCAGCACTGATTTACACAAACAACAAAATAGACTCTGTATAATTCTGTTAGTTTTATAATAATTCTGTAGTTTACAATAATTCTGTAGTTTTTAGCTATCCACCGTCTGAAGTTAAACACCGCGTTCCAAATTACAATGCAAATGACACTATTCACTGATTTTCCTAAAGAGTCCATGCAAATGTCATCAACTGTTACAGCATGATTCTAATTCGATTAAACAAACCTCCCAATAATAACTTTTTTTTTAGATAAAAAACACAAGATGTACTGTTCCACATTATTATGCACAACAAAGTTTCCAAACATTTTATAGGTTAAAAGAACTGAAAATGGTCATTTGTTGAATTTGCAGCATTAGGAGGTCATATTTACTGAAATCAAAGCTAATTCAATCAAAAACATCTTAACAGGCCAAGTTCCATGTTAACATAGGAGCCCTTCTTTGATATCACCTTCACTATTCATGCATCCATTGAACTTGTGAGTTTTTGGAGAGTTTCTGCTTGAATTTCTTTGCAAGATGTCAGAATATCCTCCCAGAGCTGCTGTTTTGATGTGAACTGCCTCCCACCCTCATAGATCTTTATCTTGAGGATGCTCCAAAGGTTCTCAGTAGGGTTGAGGTCAGAGGAGGATGGGGGCCACACCACGAGTTTCTCTCCCTTTATGCCCACAGCAGCCAATGCCACAGAGATATTCTTTGCAGTATGAGATGGTGCATTCTCATGCATGGAGATAATTTTGCTCTGGATAGTACGGTTCTTCTTTTTTTTTTTACCATGGAAGAAAGTGGTCTGTCAGAAACTCTATATACTTTGCCGAGGTCATTTTCACACCTTTAGGGACCCTAAAGGGGCCTACCAGCTTTCTCCCCGTGATTCCGGCCCAAAACATGACTCTGCCCCCTGCTTTCTTATGTCCCAGCCTTGTTCGGACATGATGGCCATCCACCAACCATCCACTACTCCTCCATCTGGACCATACAGGGTTGCACCGCACTCATTACTAAACAAGACTGTTTGAGAATGAGTCTTCATGTATTTCTGGGCCCAATGCAGCAGTTTCTGCTTGTGAGCATTGGTTAGGGGGTGCTGAATAGTAGATTTATGCACAACTGCAAGCCTCTGGAGGATCCTACACCTTGAGGTTGCTGGGACTCCAGAGGCACCAGCAGCTTCAAATACCTGTTTGCTGCTTTGTAATGGCATTTTAGCATCTGCTCTCTTAATCTGATGAATTTGTCTGGCAGAAACCTTCCTCATTATGCCTTTATCTGCAGGAACCCGTCTGTGCTCTGAATCCACCACAAATTTATTCACAGTACGATGATCACGCTTAAATTTTCCTGAAATAGCTAGTGTTTTCATACCTTGTCCAAGGCATTGCACTATTTGACACTTTTCAGCAGCAGAGATCCTTTTTCTTTACCATATTGCTGAAACCTGTGGCCTGCTTAATAATGTGGAACGTCCTTCTTAAGTAGTTTTCCTTTAATTGGGCTCACCTGGCAAACTAATGATCACAGGCATCTGAGATTGATTTCAGTGATCCAGAGAGCCCTGAGACACAATACCATCCATGAGTTTCACTGAAAAACAAAAAATTAAATGTTTATGACACTAAAATCCAATTTGCATAATAATTTGGAACGTGGTGTAGGTTTTGTAGTATTCCATAGTTTATAGTTTTTCCTGTAGCTTGTAGTTTTCCATAGTTTGAACTGTTAGAGTTTGTAGTTTTCTGTAGTTTCCGTCAGACCTCCTTTATTATCAAACTTTGATGGTCAGAGTTGTGCTCCATCTTCGGCCAGTCCTCTCGAGTCGTTGCTGAACTGCTCAGCTGAATACTAACTCCAGCATCTCTGAATGAAGATGAGTAGCTTGGTCTGAAGATGAAGAGTGAAAAGCTGCAGCATCATGAATGTTTGATTGTAAAGAAGTAACAGAAGACAGCCGAGCTCTGATGGACATCTTGTTAATGTTTGAAGACCCTCAAATAAAAAACACTGAAGAGGAAACTTTGTTCAATCCTTTAAACTTAAAAAAAGAACACCCGCTTTTTGTTTCTACCCACTAAAATGAGTGTTTCAGACCTGAGGTGGTCTCATTATGATCAGCAGTCTTCTGTACTCTTGGTGAGGTTCAGCACAGAAACATTGAGGTGAAAGGTAAATCAGTTTTATTTTATTTATTTATCTGGAATTAAATCATTTTCATGTTTATTCAGAATTGTTTTTCCAATCTTGATTATCCATGAAAGTGTTTCCCTTCAGACTTTCCCTGAACAGGTGACAGAGGTTCAGCTGTTCCTTAATACAAATATCCAACCAGTCAAATGTGTCTGCTACCAAAATATTCAAGTATGTTCAATAAATCCCTTCTCTTCCCCATCCATGATGAGGTTCTGTTTGAACCTAAGACCATCATCTCAACCATGTTTGCTTGAATAAAAGTGTTGGTTCCTGCCATGTAATTGGCTGATTAGATGTCTGCATTAATGAGCGGAGAGATGGAGTTAGAGAGAGGAAGTGTCTTGATCTCGGGGGAAATTCAAGCATCCACTGGCTGCTTGGTGCTGTACAGTGGAATTAAAGTGATGGGTTAATCTGCATTACAGCATAAGATCACTGTGACATCATGGTATGTGAAGTAAGTGACCTTTGACCAGGAACATCTAAGCAGTTCACTCCAAGTCCAAGACTCAGTCCCAGAGCACCCCTGAGTTCTTCTTCTATGTTTTGCACGTTCACCTCCAGGGAGTGCTGTGTCCCAGTGCTGGTTTTAATGGAGGGAAAGGGTGACCTGCACTGTCTGATTGGCTAGATACAAGGAATAACCAATCAGCTCTAAAGAAACAGAGACAGTCCATGACTTCCTGTTTTCCTGCTGCTTGCTCTGGTGTTTCTAATGCTAATAGGGCTAATGCTAAAGTATTTCTTATGTTTTATTTCATTTCTTATCACTTTAGGGTCACTATTGTTATTTGATTACTTCATAAAAATAAATAGCCTATCACCACTCTTTGGTGACTGGTCATGAACTATCAATATTGCATATGCATACTGCATATGGGAGTGGCCGCACTTCCATAGTGAGTTCAACCAGACCTCAGGAGCAGCCTCTTCTGTTGTGGACGGGTCAGCCAGGAAGACACCTGGAGAGATGGGGCATGAGCCTGGAACAGGCCAGTACATGGCCAAGATTGAAGCTGCAAAGTGCTGAACAAGCATCTGCTCCTAGACATGACCCGTCCCGTTATACGTAGATCCAGGTAGTCGGAGATGCCTTAAAGCCAGCTTTATACCTGTGTCTGTGGATGGTGAGAACATGGAAGCTGTGGATCAGATCACCTACCTTGGCAGCGCGATCCACCTGCTGACTTCGAGGCTAAGATCAGCCGCAGACTTGAACTAGAGAAAGGTCTGATGGGTTTGCTGGGAAAGGCAATGTGGCACTCATGGTACTTGAGCATGAGTGTTACCTGGTGTTACTACTACCTTTGTGTGTGTCCTGGGCGCTGGCTGATGGCCAGGCAGGCTGGCTGGACTCCTCTGTGACAACTTCCCTTTGGTACATTTTTGGGTTTTTTGATTGCAAGACCATGTGTCTAATGCTGACATGCTAATGAGGGTGAGGATAAGAAGGGTCTGCTGTGGACATGGGCGCGCCTGGAGCAGGCCGGATGATGGCCATCCGTGAGCAGGGGCCGAAAAATATCGTTTTAATGCTGCTGATTACTGCCTGGGAAGTTTTTCATAAACTGAATCACAAGGGAAACTTTGTTAAAAGAGTCATGTTCTTTAGGTGACAGTATGAAAGGTGCTGCTGATGAAAACTGCCAAAGCAATAGATTAAAGACTCAGAGTATAATTGATATTCCCTTATCATTAATCAATATTTCTGCCTTTTCATACTTTTCAAACTATGAATTATTAAGATATCTGGGTCATTAAATATATATTAATCATTAAATATTGATCAGTCATCAAATAGTGCGTACATACAGCTGCTAATGAACTCCCTCACAGTCTCCATGGTAACAGAAACACGAACATTCCTCTGGTCTGCTGCAGGTCCAGTAACGAACGCCATCATCATGCCGGCCCCGGCAAACATGTTCCTACCTGACAGTCGGCCAGCCCTCCCTCTGCCTCGCTTCGGCCGACACCTGCACGCCGCCGACGGTGACGGAGGGGAAGCGGGGGAGGTGTGCGTGCGGATCGGACTCTACACGCAGGTGAGACTACGATCCAGAGGATACCTTTATGTCTAATTGGCTTCTATTTGAAATGTTCTTCCTTTGTTTCAGGAGGAGGAGGAGTCTTACCTGCAGAAAGCTGATAGGCTGAATTGTTTGATAAACGCTGTGACAGACAAGGTAAAGTGGGCGGGGCTTGATAAAGGTGTATCTGAGGTTTGTGAGATTCTCGTGGAGGTTATCCTGAATATTATGGGATATAATAAAGCTCTATAAAAACTCTTATTAGAACAGGATGAGTGTGATTCCAAAGGAGAAGGAGTCTCTTTGGTTGTTTACATATTTATTGTTGTCTCAGTTATCAGGGTTCCTGCAGATCCTTAAAAAACCATATTTTTTCGCAAGAGAGGTCTTTATTGTAGATGGCACTTTGGCTAAGACATGTCTTTTTCCAATCTTTTTTATCTAGCTAAATGTATTTGATTTTAATTATTCTCTTTTTTTGCATATTTGGCATATTATGAAAGTATTCAGATCCCTTTACTCTTGAATTTTATCTTGCACCCTGATGTGACAGTTGAAAAAATTATTTTTTATTGTCATGAATCTACATCAGTACCCCATCATAACGAGTGAAAACAGAAATTTAGACATTTTTGTAACATTCATTAAAACAAAAACAGAAATATCACATTGACACAATTATTGAGACCCTTTCCGACAACACTTTAAATTTAGCTCAGGTTCTGCCATTTCTCTGATCTCTGCTGAGATGCTTCTACACCTTGATTGAAGTCCACCTGTGCTAAATTAAATTTATTTGGAAAGGCCCACGCTTCTCTATAGAAGGCCCTGTGAGAGGAGAAACCAGATTTTCTGGTCTGATTTTCTTGGCCTCAGTTCAGAACATTATGTCTAGAGAAACCAGACACCCTCTCATCACCTGCCCAATACAATCCCAACAGTGAAGCTTGGTAGTGGCAGCATCATGCTGTGGCTGTTTCTCACCAGCAGGAACTGGGAGACTGGCTAGGGTACAGAGGTATCCTCAATGAAAAACTGTTCCACGGTGCTCAGGACCTCAGACTGGGATGAAAGTTCACCTTCTGACATAACAATGACCCCAAGACCACAGCCAAGACCACAGAGGAGTGCTTTAGGGACGACTCTTATTGTCCTAGAGGGTCCCAGCCAGATTGACCTGAAGGCTGTCCAGCATCTCTAGAGAGACCTGAAAATGGCGGTCCATGATGGTCCCAATCTAGCCTGACTGAGCTTGAGAGGATTTACAAGGAGAATGGCAGAAAATCCCCCAATCTAGGTGTACAAAGCCTGTTGGTTCATATTCTAAAAGACTCAAGGCTGCAGTTACTGGAGCTTTAACTCAGAACTAGGAAAGGGTTTGAATGCTTATGCCAATGTGATATTTCAGTTTTTATTTTTAATAAATTAAAAAAAAGTTTAAAATTCTGTTTTCTCTTTGTCATGATGGGGTACTGATGCAGATTAATGAGAATAAATTTGAATGTAAACGACTGTAGCATCAGGCTGAAACATAAAACTGAAAACAGTGACAGGGGTCTGACTACTTACTGGATGAGCTGTATGAGTCAGCCCCACCCTCACCAACTATATACACATGGACCATGATAATCAGAATAAATGCCTGATCTGAATACAAATGCTACATATAAACACTTCATTTTGAATAAAATTCAAAACAAAGAAGGAAAGACAGGAGTTAGATCTGAATGTTCCTGTCTGATTGTCTTTTCATCGTCATCAGCAAAGATCAAACTGATCTGAGCTCTGACAGCTGCGTGCCCCTTTTTCTTCTTCTCTTTCTGTGATCAATAAATAAACAATAATTCATGCTTCTCATCAAACAGAGAGAATTTTCCTGAATAGAAGTTAAATAACAGTCTTCTGAGGATTGAAAATGAATGCAATCATATTTTTAGATCAGGCAAAGAGAACTGTAGCTTTATAGAGCCAGTTAACAGATTAGTACTGGTCGGTCAGGAAAGACTGTCTATCATAGGCTTAATGTTTCCAGCATTTTATTTAGAAAGTCTAGAACTTATTTGTCTATAAGGAAGGGAAAGGGTTAAACTGTTGATAGAAATTGGCTGCAGACAAAGTTGTAACCCCGGTGCGGCACCTGGTCCGTCCTGATTTCACTCAACAGTGTGAGAACTCATCAGACTCCATCATGAGCACATAAATCTTGAGTTTTGGTTGTGTGTCATGAATGTCTCAGTCCCTCAGTGAATGCTGAGATTAGACCACCTCTGTAAGAAGCAGTCAGTCCAAGAAGAGGCAGAGATAAAACCTACCCCCCCCCCAATGAAAATTTATCATGGTGGGGGGGTGGTGCTCCTGGCAAATCTGTGAACCGCTTTGACATTAGCACGGCGCTTGGAGGCGGGGCTGGCTGGCTGGCTTGGGCCGTGCTGTAGAGCAGGACCATTCTGGCAATGGAACGGTGAATCAGCACGGCTTGGTTTGGCTCAGCGTGGCCAAAAGTCCTACTGGAAAAGCCCCATATGTGAGATTTATAAAGGGAGTAGCATTCAGGTTAGTTTAATAAAGTAGTTTAATAAAAATTCAGAGTGAACCACTTCAAAACCTGCACAGCCCAACCTTATGTTAACAGACCACCCCTGATAAAACAATGCAATTCTCCTTTTAAATGATGAAACTGTGTACAATCAGCTTATCACATCTGATTAATGTGTTATGATAAAGGTAAGCATACTTTATAGTTATACAACTAAACTTGCCAAAGTCATCAAATGTCTCTGATGATTTATAAACCGTTAAATCAAGGGCTTTTCAAAGCGAAGGAAAGTGAGCCTCCTTATTCTGTGGGCTCCCACCACCATAAAAAATTGAAATTTTGTTCAGCATGTATTTTTAAACATCCATCTCTCAGAGACAATCAGTTTTTAGTTTCAGTGATGAACTTATTGCCAATACGGCCTGATTTTTATGTGCTACCCTCTTACTTTCTTCTTATTCTCATTATTATTATTACTATTATTATTTAGTGAGAACTATGAGTTTGCATCTATGCTGTTGATGCAGGATTGCATACCAACAGATGTTCCTCTACCTTCAGCCTTGCCCGGTACTTGATTTTGATAATTCTTGGTGCAAAAAAACTGTACTCCCACAAGCTGTCTTAGTGTTTATGGTGCTAAAATTCTCAGTTACCTTCAGTGACCAAACTTCCTTTTACTTCTTGTCAAAAAATTCCCCTGGTTTGGTCACTAGACTTCGTGCTTTTGTCTCAATATGACCACAGGGCTTAACCCCTTAAGCCCTAGTGGGACAAAATTTGGTCCTCCTAGCTTGATCCGAAGACAACCTTGCTCTCTGTGCAGTCTTGTTTTGCATAAAAATAGTCATGTTACACATCAAATTAAACAGAAAAGGCTCAGATACACGTCCAAACAAACCCATTTTACCTTTACCACAAACACCTCTAAAAGGACTAAAATCAATGACCAAATATCAAAGTAGCTGTAGCGCTACATAGCCAGACACATGTTTGTGCCTGGTACTACAGTCACAAACATGGTCTCATTTGAAAGCCCAGCCTCTACTGAAAATTCCAGTCATATTTGTGCAGTTTCCTTTTGTTTAAACAGCTTCTTTTAGTTTTCTGCACTTGATTTTTTGTTGTTTTTTGAGCCATTGAAAATAAATCTGCTCTTCTTGGTGTCAAACTTTAGTTACTTCGTAGGACTCTCTTTGAAAGGGAAATAAATGGAGGCTTGTTCGATTTGGCAGCAGAAAAAAGAATTCCATGATGGTGTGACCAACTTTAATGGCATTTTAGTAAGAAAAATAAAAGTTTTAATACCTGAGAATTTTCAAATGGCAGAGATAGTGCCAAATTGGGCCAAATTGGGCCGAAATGGCACAAGAAGGGATTTCGCCTGGATATTTTTTGCTAAAATCTCTCTTATTTTGTCATGATAACCCTCTAGTGGCATAAAAAATGAAACAAGTAGTGTCAAAGGCTACGTTCACATTGTAGGCCTTAATGCTCAATTCTGATCTTTTCTCAGATCTGATTTTTTTTGTTTGCCTGTTCACACTGCGGTCAATTTCCAAAAGGTCAGATACGTATCTGATTTAGAACCACATTCAAAAGTGGCCTGGTTCTGATTCGAAAAGGTCAGATTCAATGTGATTTGTTCACACTATCAGAGAAAAATCAGATACGAGTCTCATGTGAGCAAAAACATCAGATTCAGGTCACTTTCAACTGCAGTGTGAACGTAGCCATAATGTGGCCTACTGGATATTTTTGAACTTCAACTGTATAATAACTATGGGATACATATGCTAAAATTGCAAACAAAATAGGAGAAAATGAAAACTTTCATTTATAATGTGTGTGCTTAGTTTACCCAGTAATATATATACACATATTTACACTTCTGAACAAATTTCACAAGTGCCCTTTTCATTATTGTACCCTGATCATTCAAACAGACTTTGTAGTTACAGAGTTATACTCATTTAAAGATGGGCTGGTAATTTTGAGCAGTAGCCTAATAAAAGAGGCTAGGGCTTAACAGGGCTTAAGCAGCCTTATGCTGTCGTTAGCGTGTACATCTTTGCTAACTGAACACTGTGGCCATTGAGCATCATTAGGACCAATCAAGGAAAGTCCTAACTTTAATAGTCAACTCTACATTAACTATAATTCTGTCCAGTTTTTCCCATGCACAGCAGAAGTTAGCAAAGCGAATCACCTTTTTATGCTTTATGGTTCCGCGTCTCCCTGAAGTCCTGTGGCGCCCCCCAGGGGAGGCCCGCCTCACACTTTAAAAACCACTTCGTTAAATGAACCAGAAACTTCAGTCCTGGTCTGGTGGACCCAGAAATCTTCCTGTTTGCAGCATAAAAAGTGGGATAAATTTTACTCACTTCAGGTCTTTAAAGGTCTTAAATTTGATTCTTTAAAGTTTGTAGGAACCCTGATTTATGCAGTAGGACAAAGTTTAAAATTTTTGCCAGTTTGAGATTTGTTTTTGTTTTGAGAATTCATTATAACAATAATAATAATAATTAATAATAATAATACATGTTAATTAAAATAATGAATAGTAATTTATAATTGCAATAATAATTGTAATAATAATTATGTTGTGTTTTCCAGTCGGTGTTTGGAGACGGAGAGAACTCAAAGGTTCGTGTCGCTGAGCTTGAAGAGGAAGTTCAAACTCTGAAGAAAGTGAACAAAGATCTGTACGACTTCAGCAGTCAGCTGCTCACAAAGCCCACATAGACACACGCATATAAAACACACACAGAATACACACAACAGACACTAACAATACACACATCAGGGTTGGAAATTTACTTTTTCACCTAACTGATCCAAAAATCTACCAGCCATTCACATCTTTTTTACCAGGCCTTTCATTTTGACGAACAGCATCATTTACTGAGGTCTAATATGAAAATCAAGAATTATTATTATAGGAAAGTATTCTCAAGATCTTGTTTCTCAGACAAGATCTGTAAGTTAAGGGGGTGTTGGGGCACTAGTGACTCAAACTGTCACTCAGTTTAAACTGTGTTTTCCAGTTTGTCCTCTGCCTGTCCACGCAAAATTTTGTGTGACAAACATGCAAAATTCCTGCAATTTCACACCAGAATTCAGGCCTTGTTTGACTCTGAAAACAGAACAGTTGCTGCACTACCAATATGACACTGAGTATAACCATCCCAGCACACAGCTGACTGTACAGGAGAGAGGGGGCGGGTCTCTTTGGTCAGTTAGTGATTAAGTCTGCTCAGTTCTGGTCCTAGAACTGTTAGAAGCAAGCCAGAGAACTGACTTTATTTATGTTGTTACTTTTATTTGCCCGCCTCAGTGGCTGGTAGGGTGGGCAAATGTACCTGACACTGCTCAAAAATACCCACATTTGGCTGTAATCAACCCTGGTACACATACAGAAGGCACAACAGACACACAATGAACTCACTTTTTTTTTTTTAAAAAGCACAATAACACCCACATAAATGATCACACTTTGCCACACTAGATAGATACAAACATTTTCAAACACATAAACCCAAACAATGTCATGTGACTTTTGTCGTTTCAAATAAAACATTGTTTTTTTGTACGACTCTGCTGTGTGATGATGTCTGAAGTTATGTCCCAGTGAACTAAAGCCAAACTACAGCTGAACTACAGCCAAGCTGCATCCGAAGTACAACTGAAATTTAGCTGAACTACAGGCAATTTAAGGCAAAACTTCAGCCAAACTACAGCTGAGCCACAGTCAAATTACAGCTGAGCTACAGCCAAACTACAATTGAATTTCATCTTAACTACAGCTAAAAACCAGCTGAATTACAGCCAAACTACAGCTGAATTCCATCTGATTTACATCTGAACTACAGCCAAACTACAAATGAGATTCACCCAAACTACAGCTGAACTACTTCAAAGTACAGCTTAACTACAGCTGAATTACATCTGAACTACAGCTGAGCCACAGCTAAACTACAGCCAAACTAACTACAGCTAAACTACAGCCAAACTACAGCTAAACTACAGCCAAACTAACTACAGCTAAACTACAGCCAAACTACAGCTAAACTACAGCCAAACTAACTACAGCTAAACTACAGCCAAACTACAGTGTTGTGATCATTTCTGGTCTTCTATGAATTCCTCCGTTCATGTTTCCATCCCTGCCTGAGCCCAGAGGCGTGTTCATGTGCGTATCCAGGTCAACAAGCATGTAATTAATACAGCAGGAGTCCAAGCTTTGAAACCAGCAGAGGCAGAGAGCTGACCACAGTCCAAACACTCACAATGACCACTTCCTGTTTTCAGTCCATCATTTTAGTGGGAAGAGGAGAGATGGTGTTTATGTAAGCTGGAGACTGTAAGCTCCATGT
Source organism: Cheilinus undulatus (assembly GCF_018320785.1). Lineage (NCBI taxonomy): Eukaryota > Metazoa > Chordata > Actinopteri > Labriformes > Labridae > Cheilinus > Cheilinus undulatus. The sequence continues at coordinate 3,884,476 of NC_054871.1, read as the reverse complement.
ATAAGGGCAAGAGCAGACAAACATGAGGACAGTCAGAATGTCTCTGTGACAATGAATGTAAACCTTTACTAAGATAATCCAGTCTGACTCTATGACTGTAAACTTTTACTAAGATAATCCAGTCTGACTCTATGAATGTAAACCTTTACTAAGATAATCCAGTCTGACTCTATGACTGTAAACCTTTACTAAGATAATCCAGTCTGACTCTATGAATGTAAACCTTTACTAAGATAATCCAGTCTGACTCTATGAATGTAAACCTTTACTGAGATAATCCAGTCTGACTCTATGACTGTAAACCTTTACTGAGATAATCCAGTCTGACTCTATGACTGTAAACCTTTACTAAGATAATCCAGTCTGACTCTATGAATGTAAACCTTTACTAAGATAATCCAGTCTGACTCTATGACTGTAAACTTTTACTAAGATAATCCAGTCTGACTCTATGAATGTAAACCTTTACTAAGATAATCCAGTCTGACTCTATGACTGTAAACCTTTACTGAGATAATCCAGTCTGACTCTATGACTGTAAACCTTTACTGAGACAATCCAGTCTGACTCTATGAATGTAAACCTTTACTAAGATAATCCAGTCTGACTCTATGACTGTAAACCTTTACTGAGACAATCCAGTCTGACTCTATGAATGTAAACCTTTACTAAGATAATCCAGTCTGACTCTATGACTGTAAACCTTTACTAAAATAATCCAGTCTGACTCTATGACTGTAAACCTTTACTAAGATAATCCAGTCTGACTCTATGACTGTAAACCTTTACTAAAATAATCCAGTCTGACTCTATGAATGTAAACCTTTACTAAAATAATCCAGTCTGACTCTATGAATGTAAACCTTTAGTAAGATAATCCAGTCTGACTCTATGAATGTAAACCTTTAGTAAGATAATCCAGTCTGACTCTATGACTGTAAACCTTTAGTAAGATAATCCAGTCTGACTCTATGAATGTAAACCTTTACTAAGATAATCCAGTCTGACTCTATGAATGTAAACCTTTAGTGAGATAATCCAGTCTGACTCTATGACTGTAAACCTTTAGTGAGATAATCCAGTCTGACTCTATGACTGTAAACCTTTACTAAAATAATCCAGTCTGACTCTATGACTGTAAACCTTTACTAAAATAATCCAGTCTGACTCTATGAATGTAAACCTTTACTAAAATAATCCAGTCTGACTCTATGAATGTAAACCTTTAGTGAGATAATCCAGTCTGACTCTATGAATGTAAACCTTTACTAAAATAATCCAGTCTGACTCTATGAATGTAAACCTTTACTAAGATAATCCAGTCTGACTCTATGAATGTAAACCTTTACTAAAATAATCCAGTCTGACTCTATGAATGTAAACCTTTAGTGAGATAATCCAGTCTGACTCTATGACTGTAAACCTTTACTAAAATAATCCAGTCTGACTCTATGAATGTAAACCTTTACTAAAATAATCCAGTCTGACTCTATGAATGTAAACCTTTAGTGAGATAATCCAGTCTGACTCTATGACTGTAAACCTTTACTGAGATAATCCAGTCTGACTCTATGACTGTAAACCTTTACTAAGATAATCCAGTCTGACACTATGAATGTAAACCTTTAGTGAGATAATCCAGTCTGACTCTATGAATGTAAACATTTACTAAAATAATCCAGTCTGACTCTATGACTGTAAACCTTTACTGAGATAATCCAGTCTGACTCTATGAATGTAAACCTTTACTAAAATAATCCAGTCTGACTCTATGAATGTAAACCTTTAGTGAGATAATCCAGTCTGACTCTATGACTGTAAACCTTTACTAAAATAATCCAGTCTGACTCTGACCTCCAGCGTGGGTGTGAACCTTGACCCCTACAGCCCCATTGTTTCTGCTGGAAACTCGGCTGCACCCTCCAGCTTGGACCGGCCCGTTCAGGCTGCTCCTGCATCGTCCGGCCTGGAGTTTCCTGTCTACTACTTCGTGGCTCCCCCCAGCTCCAGTTTCCATGCTCCAGTCTGACACTATGAATGTAAACCTTTACTAAAATAATCCAGTCTGACTCTATGACTGTAAATCTTTACTAAGATCATCCAGTCTGACTCTATGAATGTAAACCTTTACTAAGATAATCCAGTCTGACTCTATGACTGTAAACCTTTAGTGAGATAATCCAGTCTGACTCTATGACTGTAAACCTTTACTGAGATAATCCAGTCTGACTCTATGACTGTAAACCTTTAGTGAGATAATCCAGTCTGACTCTATGACTGTAAACCTTTACTAAGATAATCCAGTCTGACTCTATGACTGTAAACCTTTACTAAGATAATCCAGTCTGACTCTATGACTGTAAACCTTTACTGAGATAATCCAGTCTGACTCTATGAATGTAAACCTTTAGTGAGATAATCCAGTCTGACTCTATGAATGTAAACCTTTACTAAAATAATCCAGTCTGACTCTATGAATGTAAACCTTTACTAAAATAATCCAGTCTGACTCTATGAATGTAAACCTTTACTAAAATAATCCAGTCTGACTCTATGAATGTAAACCTTTACTAAAATAATCCAGTCTGACTCTATGAATGTAAACCTTTACTAAAATAATCCAGTCTGACTCTATGAATGTAAACCTTTACTAAAATAATCCAGTCTGACTCTATGAATGTAAACCTTTACTAAAATAATCCAGTCTGACTCTATGAATGTAAACCTTTTGTGAGATAATCCAGTCTGACTCTATGAATGTAAACCTTTACTAAAATAATCCAGTCTGACTCTATGAATGTAAACCTTTAGTGAGATAATCCAGTCTGACTCTATGAATGTAAACCTTTAGTGAGATAATCCAGTCTGACTCTATGACTGTAAACCTTTACTAAAATAATCCAGTCTGACTCTATGAATGTAAACCTTTAGTGAGATAATCCAGTCTGACTCTATGAATGTAAACCTTTACTAAAATAATCCAGTCTGACTCTATGAATGTAAACCTTTACTAAAATAATCCAGTCTGACTCTATGACTGTAAACCTTTAGTGAGATAATCCAGTCTGACTCTATGAATGTAAACCTTTACTGAGATAATCCAGTCTGACTCTATGAATGTAAACCTTTAGTGAGATAATCCAGTCTGACTCTATGAATGTAAACCTTTAGTGAGATAATCCAGTCTGAGTCTCGGCCTTCACCATGAACAAAACTGACAAAATAAGGAGACATCTATGTGACCCTACAACTTAACTACAGGTAAATTACTAATTGTTAAAGCTTAACTACAACTAAGCTAAAGTTTAACTACAGCTAAACTACAGCTGACTAAAGGTTGATGGCAGATGTCACTCAAAAACTCCAGAAGGGGGGCAGGAAGGGGTTTCAGCACTATTAAAAATGTGAAAGTTTTGTGCTTATCAAGGCTGCCAACCTTCCAGATTGTGAAAATCCAGGGGCATTATTTGTTTGCTTCCCTCACAGGATTTATTTAGTTAATATCATATCACAGTTTTAAATGCAAGAATGTTTCTGATAAAACAAGGAGATAACCGGTTTAAAGGGCAGCCCTCGCCTCTTCACTCCTCAGGACTCGTCTTTAGCTGACCTACAGAGAAAAGTGATTGCGATTGGAGGAGAGACTCTCCATCAGTGCACCAGTATCAGTTTAAACTAGGGCTGCAAACAGCTCTTATGGGACAAGTTAAAGTCATTTAACATCTGAAAAGCCTCATGGAGATGAAGCTGAAGGACTTCCTGTTGGGATTGGGAATGGATCCAAGAGGTTTTTTAGTAGGTGGAGTCATGATGGATGTGCAGGTGAAAGATCATGACATCCTTGTGTTGTTTATCTTATTATTATGCGGTTCTGTAGTTTGTCTTTGTCTCATATCCAGAGCACAGGCTGTAATAACGGTGAGAGTGTTTTATTTAAACGTGACCAGAGATCGGTGGCTCTGTAATTCAGCCTGACTCCACTTTAATCATCAGAGTGACTCGGTCCATTTAGCTGGAAATAAACTGAAACCTCACGGCCTCTCTGTGATTCTGAACTTTTGGATTAAAATCTTTTTTATTTATGCTCATTCAGCTCTAGTTATTATTTATTTCACGGGTGTCAAACTCAAGGCCTGGGGGCCAAATACGGCCTGTGGTGCAGTTTCACCCGGCCCGCAAGATCATATCTAAATTAGATCTGGCCTGCTGCTATGAGGTCTGCAGATTTCCTCCAGTATAAAAATGTAAATTTAACCTCGAAGATTCAAAAAGAATCCTTGTTGAATTGTAAAAATCTGAAAAAGTAGAGAGTAGAAATAATTAGATAAAAAGTCAGGAGTGAGGGAAAGATATTGATTTAAGTTTTCATTTCATATTTTCATTTTGCATCCTAAGAAGCTAACTGAAACTTAGGATTTTGACTTTTTATTTCATATTTTGATATTTTAAATTCATAATTTTGACCTTTTCTCTCATATAACCTTTTAGATTCACAATTTTTCATTTTAAATCAAACCTTGATCGTTTAAACTCCTAACTTTGACTTTTAATCCCATCATTTTACTTTTTAAACTCCTGATCGAGAATTTTAACTCATATTTTGGCGTTTTAAAGTCACAATTTTGAATTTCATCTTCTATTTTGATTTTTCAAACACTTGATTTTGTGTTTTATCTCATATCTTGACCTTTAAACTCATGATTTTATTTCTCGGTCTCATATATTTGCCCTTTAAAAACCTAATTGTGACGTTTAATCTTGTATTTTGACCTTTAAGACGTATAAAGTTGACTTTTTTTTATCTCAGATTTATTGATGCAGTGATATTTAATCATTTTGAATTTATTTCAGAAATCTTAAAATTCTTTATCATCACTGTTTAATTTCCCCCAGAATTCATTAGCTGTGATTGAGTTCGACAGCCCTGATTTGTTTATTTTCTGAGGGTTGAATAATGTGTGTCAGTGGGCAGCTCGCTGACAGGTGTTCACACTGACTCTAAAAATAATCAGCCAGTCTAATCCAATTCTACAGTCTGAGTAAAAAACACATCAGCAGCGGATTAAAGTCAGATTAAATTTCAAATATAGTTCAACAGGTCAAACCAGAGAAACAGACAGGAGTCATGGTTTTAGCGCGGCTGTCGGCGTCTCTGTTCAACACTTTCTATTCAAACTTTATTCAAACATTCTGAGGACAAACAGAGGAGCGTTGCCTCACTCTGTCTTCATGTCCTTCTTGGATCTGATGTTGATTTCTGGAGGCATTGATGTTAAAGATGGAAGTTGTCTTTAATAAAGGATGCTAATGTTGATGTTTTTGGCTGTTGCTGTGATTCAGGATGCTGCTGTTTTTATTTGTTGTTTTAGTTTTATTGTTGTATTTCGTTGTTCATGTAGAGGGTGATCAGGATGTTCTCGGTGTTGTTGGTTTTTGTTGCTGATGTTGATGTCAGTGCGGTTGTTGTTCTGGTTGTTGATGGTGTTTAGTGAGCGGGTGTCAGCTGAAGTGTCACAGCTTCCTTGTGAGAGACTCTGAACCTTTAAATGTCACTGGACTGATTTTACACTCTGCCCAAAGCTCTGACTGCAGGCTGCTGATGACAGAGAGGAGAGGAGAGGAAGAAGAGGCAGAGGAAGAGGGGGAGGAGAGGAGAGGAGAGGAGAGGAGAAGAGAGGAAGAAGGAGAAGAAGACGAGAGGGAGAGGGGAGGAAGAGGCGGAGGAGAGGAAAAAGAGGCAGAGGAGGAGAGGAGAGGAGAGGAAGAAGGAGAAGAAGACGACAAGAGGGAGAGGAGAGGAAGAAGAGGCAGAGGAAGAGGGGGAGGAGATGAGAGGGAGAAGAGAGGAAGAGGCGGAGGAGAGGAAAAAGAGGCAGAGGAGGAGAGGAGAGGAGAGGAAGAAGGAGAAGAAGACGACAAGAGGGAGAGGAGAGGAAGAAGAGGCAGAGGAAGAGGCGGAGGAGAGGAAGAAGGAAAAGAAGACGAGAGGACAGGAAGAGGGAGAGGAGAGGAAGAAGGAGAAGGAAACGAGGGAGAGGAGAGGAAGAAGGAGAAGAGAGGAGAGTAGGAAGAAGAGGAAGAAGGAAAGGAGAGGAAGAAGGAGAGGAGGAGTGATTTATCAGTGTACCTGTGAAGGTGAGAATAATTATCAGTCAGATGTTAGACAAGATTCTGGTCAGATCTCTCTTGAACATGAAGTCCGCATCGTTAAACACTTCTGTGTTGTCCCAAATCATCAAGTTTCTCCTACATTTCAGATGTCTTTCCAACTTTATGCTTCCTGTTCACCGGCGCTCATGCTGCTGTTTACTGTCGTTGCCTTGCATCTGTTTTTGTTTTACTTCCTCCTTTGGTCAGCCTGCTTCCTGATTGGCTATTCCTCCTTATTGCATCACAGTTCTGCTCATGTCTGCTCAGCTGTCCTCAGTGTTCACCACAAACATCAGGATTTGTTATCGTAGACATTGAACATGGTTAATATTTATGATCTTAGGTTGAAGCGCCTCCTACAGGTCAGTGAGGGAAAAAGTCACTGATGTCACACCATAGGGTAATCTGGAGGGGTCAGAGGTCTTGGCTGTGGTCTTGGGGTCATCGCCATGGTGAGAGGTGAACCTTTGGCTCAGTCTTAGGTCCTGAGCACTGAGGAACAGGTTCCAGTCTCCCTGTCCCTGCTGAGAAGCATCCCCACAGCATGATGCTGCCACCACCATGCTTCACTGTTGGTGCAGTGACAAAAAAAATCAACATCAAGGTAATTTCTTCCACCCAGGCTGCTGAGCACTGAAAATGCCAGACTGCATTGGCTTTGTGTTTGAAATGAGCAGGTCAGGTCAGGTGTGGGAGCAGATGCCGGGTCAGGACTTTGTCAGCCTTGATCCTGTACTGCTCTGGCCCCCTGACAGCTATCCTTCAGGCCTGCTCTAGGACGATGTCCCCTCTCTCCAGGTATCCTCCCGAGAAGGCGTCTCTACTCACTGTGGTCTATCGTAGACCCTTTTAGGTGTAAAGCCCGACTTAGGCTGCTGGTGTTGGACCCACAGACCATAGATCTGCCATCTAGAAGCAGATGGCCTCATCTAAAGAACCGGGCACTCCTGAAAACCCTGCAGCCTGATCAGCCTCCAGCGTCCCCCTATAAGTACATGGTCAGCCTCCTTCTTCATGACGCCATCGTTGGAATATCAAGTCCAGCGTCACGAATCAGGTGAGCACTGCCAGCACTAAAAACACTGGATGTGGTGGGCACAGAACCCTGCAGAACACCCAAAGGATTTTCCTCTGTGGGTTTTTCAAACCCTGCAGCTCGCCTCAAAGGCACCACATTTAATTCATTCTTTGATTAAATTTTATGCTGTGATCATTTATTCCTGTTCACATCTGTAAACAACAAACCTTTGCATCATTGATAGTCTCATTAATCCATTCATTCATTCATCCATCCACACATCTGAGTCAATCTCAGCAGAACTCTGCAGCATAAACAGAAAAACACTGATCTAAGCTTTTGGCTACTTTGACGTCTTCTCCAGCCTGTAGCTCCCTCTCTCTCTGTGCTCATGTTCTAGGGTTCAAACAGATCATTTTAGTTAATGTTGATTTTGTGTTCCACTTGTTCTGAAGGAGATTTGATTTATAAAAGTGTGTGAGAGAGAGAGAGGGAGCGTGCGCGTCTGTGTTATGTAACACTGGCCCAGCTCTCTCTGCTCTGATGTTTCTCAGGATGACGAATCAAAACCTCACGGAGGAAAGACGAGCCGGATTCTCCCACAAATCCTCTGCAGCAAAAAAAAAAGCTGCTCCTGTGTACTTCTACTGCACATATGCAACTCCTATACAGCTCCTGTGTGCAAGCCCTGAATCCAGAAAAGTTGGGGCATTGATTAAAAGGTTTATAAAAACAGAAAACGATTTCAACCTATATTCAGTTGGATACAGCTCAAAGGCATGGCATTACTTATTAGACTGATAACTGTTTTGTTTTTTTAAAAAATATGCACACTCTGAATGTGATGCTTGCAAAACAATCCAAAAATATTAGGACAGGATCATGTTTACCACTGAGTTACATCACCTTTTCATCTCACAGCTCTGGCTGACATGAACTGTTGAAGTATGGAAAGTGGGGGGCCGTGATTTCTGTTTCAGTTCTCATAGCTTGTGCTTTATAACGCTCTGTGAGAGAGATGGTTCTGGACTGCATACAGGCCAGCTTAGACCCCGCCCTCTTTCTGTGAAGCCATGCTGTTGTAACTCATGCAGAATGTGTCCTTGCATTGTCTCGCTGAAATTAGCATGGACGTCCCTGAAAGAGATAGAAACACATGCGCTTCTCCTTAGTAATGGCGCCGTCACAGATGTGCATGTGACCATGTGACCCATGCCATGAGCACTAATACACCCGCACACCATCACAGCTGCTGGCTTTTCTACTTTGATTACAATCAAGATAGAATTCTCCTCTTCAGCTCAGACGTCCTGGGTCAGTGTACTTTCTGGCAGATCCATCTCCTGGTTGGAACCAAACTCAAAAATCAGGATAAACTTTTACTTTCCTGTTTTTTCCATTTTTGACAGAAATTAAAAAAAAAAAAAAAAAACAGAAAAACGAGTGATTTTCTCTTTTTTATTTTGGTCACAAAAATGGCAAAACAAATAATTTATTTTAAAAGCGGTCCAGTTTTAGTTTTTTTTTTCAACTCCATCCATCCATCAATCAATCCATCCATCCATCTTCCTCCGCTTATCTGAGATTGGGTCGCGGGGGCAGCAGCCTAAGCAGGGAAGCCCAGACTTCCCTCTCCCCCACCACTTCGTCCAGCTCTTCCTGGGGGATCCCGAGGCGTTCCCAGGCCAGCCGAGCCACATAGTCTCTCCGGCGTGTCCTGGGTCGTCCCCGGGGTCTCCTCCCAGTGGAACCTGCCTGGAACACCTCACCAGGGAGGCGTCCAGGAGGCATCCAGACCAGATGCCCAAGCCACCTCATCTGGCTCCTCTCAAAGCGGAGGCACAGTGACTCTACTCCGAGTCGCTCCCGGATGGCCGTGCTTCTCACCCTATCTCTGAGGGAGAGCCCAGACACCCTGCGGAGGAAACTCATTTCAGCTGCCTGTATCCGTGATCTCGTTCTTTCGGCACAACCCACAGGTCGTGACCATAGGTGAGGGTAGGAACGTAGATCGACCGGTAAATCGAGACCTTCGCATTTTGACTCAGCTCTTTCTTCACCATGACAGACCGATGCAGAGACCGCATCACTGCTGACGCCACACCGATCTGCCTGTCGATCTCCCGCTCCATTCTTCCCTCACTCGTGAACAAGACCCCGAGATACTTGAACTCCTCCACTTGGGGCAGGATCACATTCCCAACCTGGAGAGGGAATTCCACCCTTTTCCGACTCAATTGACTCAGTTCCATTTATCTGTTTTTTGTTGTAATGAAATACTTGAGGAAAAGAAAATCACGTGATATGATAAGACTATGGAATCATTTTATTAATATGCCTGATAATAGGATCCATAAGAAAATTTTTCTTTGGAAGAGAGTTAAGAATTCTTCATGGGCTGCAGAGCTTCATGCTATTTTTGGTGAAGCTGAGTTACAATATGTATATAGAAATAATTTACCATGCAGCGTTAAAACAATTAGAGAGAAGCTACTATCTAGATTTGAATATAAATGGTTAAACGATGACTTGAAAAAACCTAAACTGAGAACATATATTCAAATCAAGCATGATTATGGTACTGAATTTTATGTTAAAGCTGACTTAACAAGAAGTCAGAGATCTTTGGTTGCCCAGCTAAGAACAGAAATCCTCCCTCTGGCTCTCGAAGTTGGCGGGTTTAAAAACATCCCTGAGGAGCAGAGACTGTGTGAACTCTGTGATTTAGGAGGAGTTGAGAATGAATCCCGTTTTCTTTTGTACTGTCCTTTCTATGATGATTTAAGATTACCTTTGATGACTGAAATGTCTGTAAAAAATCCTGAAATATTCTGGAGCAATGATGATGACAGGATGGCATGGTTGTTTACTTTTAATATTTATAAGTTGGCCTCTTTCATTGCAAACGCCTGGAAGAACGGCAGGATGGTTGGTTTAACTAGTCTACTATATTATTGATCGTCTACTTTTGGTTTCTGGTCTTTCTGTAAAGATAATGGTGTCTTGTAAGCCCATTTGGGCTGGGCATATTGTTTATGCATGACACAATAATAAAATTTAATCAATCAATCAATCAATCAATCAATCAATCAATCACATGACCCATTGGGAAAGGTCAACATTTCAAAATAAATCAAAAATCAAAAAGAATATCAGCAGTAAAAGTACTAGTGATTCAATGGACTACATTGATATTAGGCAGAAAATAAATTAATATAAATAAATAAGCCTTTGAGGTATTTATCCATGTACACAGCAGGAGTCATATTTTTAATCTATTGTTTTATTGTTAGGTGGAAATGTTTATTTATGAGAGTGTGTGCCCAATGAAGAGATGAATGAATGAATAATCAGAACCAAAAACAAAGAACAAACAAAGAATTGCTCTAATAGTTAAATGTTGGCTTGGATGGCTTAAATTTCAACATGAGGACTTTTATTTTGAAATGTTCCCCTTTCCCAATGGGTCACATGATTTCATTTTCCTCAAGTATTCAAGAAAAACGGCTCATTGTTCACTTTTCTGTTTTAAAAACTAAACCAAATAATGAAACTAAAAAAGCACTTGGAGAGCGCAGACCTCCGCCACTAGCCCTATCTCCCAATAGTACAGAATCCCTTTTAAAAAATTCTGGATCCAGACGGTGATCCAGATCACTCCCAAAATCTAGTCAGTTCTTCCTTATGCCATTTCTGACATTTCCTAAAAATTTCATTAAAATCCGTCCATAACTTTTTTAGTTGTGTTGCTAACAAACTAACTAACTAACAAACCGTGTCGATCATATAACCTCCTTGGCGGAGGAAACAATGTCCCAACTTTTTTAGAACTGGCTTAATAAAGTATCTCCTTCTGCAGCTTGTTACATGCTGGTGACATTATCTCAATGGCACATAGCCCACTCTACATCCTCTACAGCCTTGGTTCCCAACCTGGGGTCTAGGACCCCCCAGGGGAGTGGCAAAGATCTTGGGGGGGGGGCTTTGTCTCTTTGAGGCTACCAAAATTAGATTTGCAAATATTGATTAAAACCATGATGAAGCAGTTATTAAGTAGTTTTTACAAAGGTCTTTTGATAAGAAAAGCATGCAAAGGTCTTTTTATGGTTTCATCAGTGAAACAATGAAAATCTGTGTTGCTTTTTGATGGCAGTGTGTCACTTTTTCTTCTCTCTTGGGTCCTGGGGGGGCTCCAGGGAAAATGAGAAACACTGCTCTACAGTGAGGACTCTGCAGTCATTCTACAGTGGAGTCTACAGCCCATAATATCCCACTAACATTTAAACTGATGAGATAACCTTTGCAGCTCCTTAGTGTCATCATCTGACAGTGAACACTGCAGAGGAAAACAGCATTAAAAACAGCTGTTTGCATGAAAACAATACAGATCATTTCATCATCATGTTGCTCTATTCTCCCAGACATCCACCATAGCAGGGATATTTCTACCAAGTAAACACTATACTCCCTGACATTTCACTGTTAAATTAGCACACACACAGACAGCTGAAGGTTTACCTTCTGCAGTGTGAGCCTGCAGAGAAGAGAAACAGAAACAGAGCAGATGCTTCAGGGAGTTTCTCTCCTTCTTTTTTTAGTAGTGACAAAAGGTAAAGGGAAAGGCCAACTTTATTTCCAGTAACATATTTCTCTTATGGAAAACTAACAGTACAACAGCTAACCTGAGTTTTATAACTAATGCATTACATTACTAGTTACAACAAAAAGTAATCAGAGTACTCTGATGCCACTTTATTAGGTACATCACTTTGCAGGTTGGACGTGATTTTGGCATCAGAGCAGCCTCACATCTTTATGGCTTTGATTCAAGAAGATGCTGCAAACATTCCTCAGAGGCTTTGGTTTGTACTCATTTGGTATTATCACATAAAGTACAGCATCTATTAAAGTATTCACCCCCTAGGTGGTTTAGCCTTTTAATGATTTTATGAATCAAACATGGTCAGTATAATTTGGATTTTTTGACACAAGATAAACACAGTAAACTCTTAAATGAGAGAGAGTGAAAAGAGATTTCTACAAAATAACGTCAGTGAAATAAAAGTCTGTAATGTAAACAAGTGACTGCATATTCACCCCCATCTAGTCAGTATTTAGTAGATTAACTTTTGTCTGCAGTCACAGCTGAGTGTGTGTGGATAGGTCTCAGTCAGGCTCAAACATCTAGACTCTGCTATTTTACTCCATTCTTCTTTGCCAAACTGCTCAAGCTGTCAGGGTACACGGGGATCGAGCCCTTTTCAAGTCCAGCCATAAATTCTTGATTGGATTGAGGTCTGAGCTTTGACTCGGCCACTCCAGAACAGTCCCCTTGTTGTCTTTAAAACAGCTTTCTCTGTATGCTTCGGCTCGTTGTCTCACTGGAAAATAAATCTTCTCCCATGCCGTAGTTCTCTCTCAGACTGAATAAGATTGTCCTCTAGGATTTTCCTATATTCTGCTGCATTCATTTTCCCCTCTACCTTTACAAGCCTTCCAGGGCCGGCTGCTGAGAAGCATCCCCACAGCATGATGCTGCCACCACTGTGCTCCACAGTGGGGATGGTGTGTTTGGCGTCTTGTCTGACGGTCAAAAAGCTCCATTTTGGTCTCATCAGACCAAAGATCTTTCTTCCTCTTGACCATGGAGTCTCCCACATGCCTTTAGGTGAACTCTAGTCCAGATTGAATCTGAGTTTTCTTCAACAGTGTCTTTCTCTTTGCCACTCTCCCATAAAGCTCTGACTGGTGAAGAAGGTGTGTGGCATGATGTAAAGGTAGCCAGGAATATGGATTAACCAGTGACTGGACCTTTCAGACAGAGGTGTCTTTATACTACAATCACTGAGACACATTCACTGCACTCAGGTGAACCCCATTTCATTGATTGTGAGACTACTACCACCAACTGTCTAGACCTCTGTTGAATTAGGTCAGTTACTTTAAAGGCTTTGTGACATGGTGCATGATCCTGCTGGAAGTATCCATCAGATGACAGGTACACCGTGGTCATAAAGGCATGGATGTGCTCAGCAACAATACTAAGGTAGGCTGTGACATTTACACAATGCACAGTTGGTACTAAGAGGCCAAGAAAATCTCCCCTATATTGAAACCTCTGGTAGCAACCTTAACAACTGATACGGGACAGTGTGATCCATGCTTCCATGTACGGTACTATGTGGATGTTTTAGGCATGTAGAGCACTAACGGTTCTTCACAGGTCCTGATGTTCCACACCCCCGGGCTGAAGAGAGAAGGGAGGGCAGCCAGAGTCAGTGTTGACACATTTGACATGTACATGTGTCGCTCAGCAGCCAAGGTCGAGCTGAACAGCATTTCTTTTGTCTGGGCCTGGTAATGTGCCCAGCAACCACCAACAGTTTTCAGGTGCTTAGAACATACACAAGACAATCAGGGGGTTGTGGCAACCCTCCTACCTGCCATAACAGTACTCTAGGCTATGTTTAAGCGCCACATCTACCCATAACTCCGCCCTAAAGCTGTGGCTTTGTTCTGTTTTCATCAGATTATTTCCCACGCCTTTGGTAATGTACAAAGACATCCAGAGCATGACCTGGGTTGTGTCAATCCTCCTTTCCTGCCCTATGGGGGCCTCAGGTGGGTGTACTCGCCATTAGACGCCGTAAATTTTGGCCCAAATATGCCTAAAACTTCTGCACAGTACCGTATATTCTGACTCTATCTGAAGGTTGCAGCAGAAAACAGACTCATCAGACCAGGAAACATTTATCTCTATTGAACTGTAGCCTCAGTTTGCTGTTTTTAGCTGACAGGAGTGACATTGCTGTGGTCTTCTTCTGCTGCTGTAGCCCATCTGCTTCAAGGTTTGACATGTTTTGTTCAGAGCGCTTCTGCATATATCAGATCAACCAGTCTGCTTATTCTCCTCTGACCTCTGACATCAACAAGGCATTCTGGTCCTGCTGCTCTCTGGATATTTCCTCTCTGTCTCTCTATTCTCTGTAAACCCTAGAGATGGTTTTACCAGCTGAATGGCTGTAAAATATTCAAACCAGGCGGTCTGTAACCACGGCACGTTCAAAGTGATTTGAACCACCTTTCTTCCCCATTCTGCTTGATTTGGTTTCAGCACATTGTCCTGACCACGTCCACATGCCTAAATGTCTTAGCTGCTGACATGTGATTGGCTGATTATCTGCATGAAGGAGCAGTTGAGCATCCATCCATTATCTACAATGCTTATCCCATTTGGGGTGTGAGGGGGTCTGATCCCTGCTGTCATGAGGCGAGAGGCGGATGCACCCTGGGCAGGTTGTTAGTCAATCAGTGGGCTGATTTAAAGAGACAAACATGCAGCCATGCTCACACTCAGTAAGGCACCAGTTAACCTAATGAGCCTGTCTTTGGACTGGGAGAGGAAGCCTTAGATCTGAGCATACACAAGGAGAACATAAACTGGAACAGCCCAAACCAGGAACCTTCATGCTGTGAGGCCACAGCGCTGACCTCTGCAGCTGGGATTAATCTCAGAATTTATATAGTTAATAATAAAGAAGTTAATTTCCCCCCTTTTTGGACATATTTTAAATTACTTTACAATTTTTTGCATGATCTTAAACTAAGGCATGGTGCAATTTCAAAATGATTAAAACATGAATTTTGAGTTGCATGACTCACTTTAATGTCAGGAGATCTTAGGCGTGATGGTGGGCTGTTTGTCATGAGGAGCCACAATCTAAGTGGTGAAAATGGCACTGAGAGAAAAAGTGGCAAAATGGGAGAAAAATGGCATAAAAGGGCAGAAAGTGGTAAAAATGGGTGGAAAGTGACCAAAAAATGAGTTAATGGTGGCAAAAATGGTCTCAAAGAGGTGAAAACATGTCAAAAAAAGGGTGAAAAGTGACTAAACCGGGCAAAAATCAGAAAAAAGGTGGGGAAAATGGGCAGAAAGTGGCATTTAATTGCAAAAGCCAGCTTAAATAGACAAGAAATGGCAAAAAAGGGGGCAGAAAGTGACAATAATGGGTGGGAAGTGACCAAAAAATGAGGAAACGGTGGCAAGAATGGTACAAAAGTGGCAAAAAATGAGCAAAAAGTAACTTAAGTGGGCAAAAAGCATCAAAGAGTGGCAAAATGGGAAATAAGTGGCATTTGACTGCACAAGACAGCGTAAACGGGCATTGATTATCACTGCTTTAGTCACTTTTGACTTAATGTCACTAATTACTAAGAAAAAATAAATCAAAATACACTTTTCATTGCAGGCTTCCCTTGGGCCCCTCCCTACTGCAGCCCGGGTAATCGGTACCCTTTACCCCCCTGTGCTGCGCCCATGCCCAAGGCTGTTCTTTAATTGTATCTGATGTGTATACAGTTTTAAAGACTGTCAGTCTTTGACTTTCCCTAAAAGTTTGTTTTAGAGCGTCTGGTGTCAAAAAAGAATTCTTTGCCTAAACCCAAATTTTGTTAATGGACATTTATATCTAGAACCACCATGCAGGTCAAATTTACCCCATAAGAAAGCTTTGATTTTCCCATTGTTTGATTTCACACCAGCCATAAATAGATGGCGCAATGGAAATACCATCTCTCTACTGCAGCAATGCCTAATCAGAAGTTGATAGATCAACATTCAACATGGAGACAACAGGGGAAAAAGTTGTTAAATGTCAAAAAATAATCTCATTGCTTTTAATGAAGAAGAATCCGGTGATGAGGAATCAATCAGTTAATTAGCAGTCAGTCCAAAGATGATTTTTTAGGTGACAGATCATCTTCCAACAGTGATCTAGTTTTCTATCTGTGGTTAATAAGCTGTTCAATGTTAGTGTTTAATTAACAGTCCTTGATCAGTGCTATTTATGAAAATCAAGGCACTTGAATGACGGGTACATTTGACCCGCTGGCTGTTTAAGGTGTACAGAGATCCACGGCGGTTCTAGTGTTAATGTTTCAGCATACAAAGACATTCTAATCTAACCATGCTTTGTTCAGCTCACGCCAGCGTCTCCCTGCAGCCACAGTGATGTAAAATACCTCCACCACTGCTCCTTAACTTCTCATTTACCTTTAAAAACTCACAGACAGCTTAGTGCACAGTCAGAAATCATCATGGACTCAAACATTTACCTTTCTACTGCTCCCTTATTTTTTTTAAATCCACAACAAGGTCTTTTTTCCACGGTTGAGTTGAAGCCATAATCCAGGGCTGTCAAACTCAATCCTGCAGGGGCCAAAATCTGGATTTAGGTTTAACCTGAGGGCCTAACAAGGTCAAGATTTAACCAAAACTGTCAACCGTGTTTTCACAGGTCATGAATTTTGGGGAAATTAAACAGTGATGATAAAGGATTTTACGATTTCTAAAAAAAAAAAAAAAAAAAAAAAAAAAAAAGTAAAAATGATTAAATATCACAGCATCAATAAATCTGAGATTAAAAGTCAACTTTATAAGTCTGAAAAGTCAAAATACAAGATTAAAAGTCAAATTAAGGTTTTTTAAGGGAACATATATGAGACAGAGAAATAAAATCATGAGTTTAAAGGTCAAGATATGAGATAAAATACAAAATCAAGTGCTTAAAAAGTCAAAATAGATAAAATTCAAAATTGTGACTCTTAAAGGATCACCATCTGGATCCAGGAGTTTTTTAAAGGATTCTGTACTATTGGGAGATAGGGCTAATGGCGGAGGTCTGCGCTGTTACCACTTTACACCAGGAGATGGCGGACGTGAGTAACTTCAACCCCAGCAGCATTTTGGGTGTGTTTCTATTCAAAGCTTTGTAGTTTATAGAGTTTGAAAGATGCACGCCTGGTTGAGGAGATGAGTCTGAGCGTAACAGAGAGAAAGACAGCGAATTGTAGTGAGAATACTCACAATGCTGGGAGGAATAGAGGAATATTCACCCTCTGCCATGACTTCCAGTCGTCCGGTGAGACCATGGGTGAGACTGTCAGTGCATCTGTTGGCACCGGCAGGCAATGCTTCCACCATGACAGTCCACCCGTAGCGAAGCCAATGCTTTACTTTACCGAGTTTCCACCCCACCGGGAGGGAGTGATCGGCAAATTAGATTTTGGGACTGATCTGGATCAGGATTCTTTGCTATTGGGAGATAGGGCCAATGGTGGAGGTCTGCGCTCTCTGGATGCTTTTCTACTTAAAGTGGGGGTATTATGCCTTTTTTTCAAGGCTTTACACATCTCTCTGATACTAACGTAGTAGCTTCACATGGTTTACAGCTCAAAAAACTCCTCATGTTTCTCACACTGGCGTCCTGAAAAACCCTTATTTTAACCTCCATCTGAAATGCTTCATTTTCGCTGCTGTCTCTTTAACACCTTCCCGTTCCACGGACCTGCTTTCCTCCGATTGGCCGATTTTCCGGAGGCTGGCCAGCAGCAGGACTCAATGTTTTGTGCCAGTCCCCTCCAATGTGGCTATGTTGCTATGCTAGAAGTTGTAAACTTTGAACGAATCGGTCCGACTGAGTAAAATATGGCGAATTTTGATATACGTCCGTACGTGTTAGACCCGGAGTCTGATCCTGATAGTTTTGGGAGAGAGGGAGAAGAAAACCAGCAGCAGCGAAGGACAGAGCAGGACGTATCTGTTTGGTAAGTGTTTAATTACTGTGTTACTAAATGGCTAAAAGGCCTTGTGACGAACCAGTCAGGAGAGCCTTTTGCGATGCCTTCATCAGTTCGCTCCATCGAAATCTCGTCTCAGGAAGATCTCGGAGAGATTCCCAACAAACCGTTTTCATCAGTTTACACTCTAATTCCAAGATTTCTGCCGCATACGTTTATCTTGCGGTTTGAAAATTTGTATACGTGAAGTATGGACGCCCAACACTGTGACTTTATATTTATGTTTTAAAAATCAGAAAAGTATACCCCCTCTTTTGTGGGCCAGGTAAAACTGCGCCTCGAGTTTGACACCCGTGCCATAATCTTTAATCTGTCTATAAAAGCAGCTCTGTATAAACGTCTCTTACACAAGACAGAAAAAAAACAAAATAAAACAAAAGCAGTTTTGAATGCTAAATAGTGGAATCCCCAAATGTGATAAAAATAAATGCAGAGGCTGAGACGAAGCCTCAGTCCTTGTACTCATAAAAACTGCAGATCCCGTTGGTATAATCCTACATCCTGATGTTAGCCTCCCAGTTTTTAAGGAGGAAGTCAAGGTTGGAGCCATGTCTGCTGTTTGAACATAAATGAGGATGACTAAAGTGGAGCACACTGTGAACTATGACCTGCTTTACTTCAGGAAATAGAAACCAGCTGTCAGAATCATCTAAGAAAAGTAAAGGTGTGATTAAGTATTGATGTCTGTTCTCTGTATCAGCGAGGACCCAAATATTAGTCCTTGGTGTGGAGAACAGTCAGTGCATCCATAATCATTATCTCTCCCTCGTTCTCCTCCGTTAGTCTAAACTTTTCTCTCTCCTCCTCTCTGAGGCACACCTCCTCCTCTCCTCCACCTGTTCTTCCTTCATCCATTTCTTCTCCTCTCTTCCAACTTCTCCTTTTCTCTACTTTGACCTTCACACCTCTTTAATCTTCTTTGTCACACCTCCTCTTCTCTGTCTCTCCGGTTTGACCTTCATCTTTTCCTCTCTCTTCTTCAGCACCTCCTCTCCTGTTTCACCTCCTTCCTCCTCTCTCTCTGAGATGAAACTGAGACCCCCCCTCCCCTCCTCAGCTCCTCTTGTTTTCATCTCCTCTCTCTCCTCTTCACTCTGCCTCTCTCTCCTCCTCCTCCTCCCCCTCTCCCTGGGTCTCCTCTGCTCCTCCTGTGTTTTAGGACCCTCCTCCCGTCCTGTCGTCTCCCCTCCTCCCCCGTCAGTCTCCCCCTCAGCAGCAGGAGGAGCAGCATCCTGTCGGTGTTTCGGCGGAGCAGCAGGAGACGCGGAGGAGCGGCAGAGCGATGCAGAGAGCGCGGCAGGATGTCTTTCACCTCCTCCTCCTCCTCCTCCTGCTCCTCCTGCTCCTGCTCCCGGACTCTCCCGCTCTTCCTCCTGTTGCACCTCCTCCTCGCGCCGCCGTGCCTCTTCCACCCGCAGCCCTGTCACCTCCTGGCGCAGATCGGACACTCGGTGCGCGTCGGTGCGCTCCTGCCGGCGCAGCGCGCGGCTCGTGTGCGGGTCGAGTCGGCGCTGAGCCGCGCGGCGGAAGCCCTGAAGAGTGAGCGCGAGCGGGACCCAGACAGGTACCCGGGATCCGTGCTGCCCTACAACCTGAGCCTGGAGCTCGTGACCCGGCAGCCCGTCGCCGCGGACCCGCAGTCCGTGCTGCGCGCGGTGTGCGAGGGCGTGGTGGTGCGCGGAGTGTCCGCCGTCCTCGCCTTCCCGCAGAGCCGCGCGGAGCTGCTACAGGTGGACCTGCTGGCGTCACACCTGAACATCCCGATCCTCAGCGTCAGCGAGCACGAGGAGCCGCTTCGAACACAGGTGAGACACACACCTGGAGCCCGGGGAGGCGCGTGCGCTCCCAGTGTGAGTGTGACCTTGACCTGTTTGATGTCTGCAGGTGTCTGAGCTTTGATCAGAGGCTTCTCAGGGAGCATGCGCAGCTGACTTTGCTTGTTTGTTTATAAACTCATGTCTGTCTTGTTGGCTGAACTCTGACTCAAACTCTCAGGTTCCAAACACCAGTCCGTAGAAAGTCCTGGACCTGGGCTGAGTGACGTCACTCATGGTCACTGAAGGGGGCTTTTGAAGCCAATCTGCAGCACACATTATAAAACCCACTTCCTGTCAGGATAAGAGCAGAGAGGTGGAGCTGAGGCGAGTCTGATGATCAGCTCCAGCAGGCCGGCGGTTTCATCAGCCTCTGATTCATCCTTCATGAGACCAGAACAGACCCGTTATCCTCGCTAGTCCTCGCCTTCATGGTGCTTTACCTGAACTGCTGGGGTGACTAACGGTACCTTCTGTCAGACTGGGATGTTTTATTGTAACAGGATGATAATCCTGATTATTAGAGCTATAGAAATGTCTTCTGTTACACCTCCAGTGGGATAAAGCCTTAAATCTCATGCTCTGTTTGTCATTTTTACTTACTTTACTTATTGTTATTATTATAGCTGATTTTGCTGCCTTATGGAAATATGGAGGATGATTATATGATAGTTTTGTTTTTCCCTTTGGGAAATTTGTCTTTGACTCCAAATACTCCACACATCAACCTGCCAGATAATTAAACATTGATAAATCAGAACAACAGCAAAAACAAACCAATCAATAAGAGCTGCATCCACATAACCCACAGATACACTATATTGCCAAAAGTATTCACTCACCCATCCAAATAATGTAAATCAGGTGTTCCAATCACTTCCATGGCCACAGGTGTATAAAATCAAGCACCTAGGCATGCAGACTGTTTCTGCAAACATCTGTGAAAGAATGGCTCGCTCTCAGGAGCTCAGTGAATTCCAGCGTGGTGCTGTGATAGGATGCCACCTGTGCAACAACTCTAGTTGTGGAATTTTCTGGCTCCTAAATATTCCACAGTCAACTGTCAGTGGTATTATAACAAAGTGGAAGCAATTGGGAATGACAGAAACTCAGCCACCAAGTGGAAGGACACCTAAAAATACGTAGCAGGGTCAGCGGATGCTGAGGCTCATAGTGCGCAGAGGTCGCCAACTTTCTGCAGAGTCAATCACTACAGACCTCCAAACTTCATGTGGCCTCCAGATTAGCTCAAGAACAGTGGTAGAGAGCTTCATGGAATGGGTTTCCATGGCTGAGCAGCTGCATCCAAGCCATACATCGCCAAGTGCAATGCAAAGCGTTGGATGCAGTGGTGTAAAGCACGCCGCCACTGGACTCTAGAGCAGTGGAGACGCGTTCTCTGGAGTTACAAATCACGTCTCCATCTGGCAATCTGATGGACGAGTCTGGGTTTGGCCGTTGCCAGGAGAACGGTACTTTTCTGACTGCATTGTGCCAAGTGTAAAGTTTGGTGGAGAGGGGATTATGGTGTGGGCTTGTTTTTCTGGAGCTGGGCTTGGCCCCTTAGTTCCAGTGACAGGAACTCTGAATGCTTCAGCATACCAAGAGATTTTGGACAATTCCATGCTCCCAACTTTGTGGGAACAGTTTGGGGATGGCCCCTTCCTGATCCAACATAACTGTGCACCAGTGCACAAAGCAAGGTCCGTAAAGACATGGATGAGAGAGTCTGGTGTGGATCAACTTGACTGGCCTGCACAGAGTCCTGACCTCAACCCCATAGAACACCTTTGGGATGAATTAGAGCGGAAACTGAGAGGCAGGCCTTCTTATCCAACATCAGTGTGTGACCTCACAGATACACTTCTGGAAGAATGGACGAAAATGCCCATAAACACACTCCTAAACCTTGTGGAAAGCCTTCCCAGAAGAGTTGAAGCTGTTATGGCTGCAAAGAGTGGACTGACGTCATATTAAACCCTATGGATTTTTAGCTGAAGTTCATATGCGAGTCAAGGCAGGTGATCAAATACTTTTGGAAATATAGTGTATTTCACAGACCTGTGTTCCCCCCCTTTTGCAGCTCTAACAGCCTTCATTCTTCTTGCAAGGCTTTCACACTATTCTGGAGAGTTTCTGTGGGAACGTGTGCCCATTCCTTCTGTGGAGCATTTATGAGGTCAGGCACTGATGTTGGACCAGAAGCCCTGGCTCACAATCTCTGTTCCAGTTCTTCTCAAAGGTGCTGGATGGGGTTAAGGTCAGGACTCTGTGTGGGCCAGTCAAGTTCTTCCACACTGAACTCATCAAACCATGTCTTCATGGACCTTTGGAAGCATAGCATTGTCCAGAATGTCTCGGCCTGCTGAAGCATTAGTATTGGCCTTCACTGAAGATAAGGGGTCTAGCCCTAACCCTGAAACACAACCCCATACCATTATCACTCCTCCACCAAACTTTACAGCAAGGCAGGGAACGTTCAAACCCAGACTCATCCATCTGACCGCCTGATTGGTCACTCCAAAGGTTCCACTGCTCCACAGTCCAATGTTGGTGTTCTTTACTCCACTCACTCTGATGCTTGGCCTTAAGTTAGGTAGCTGTGTAGTTGTAGTTTTGTGTAGTTAAGTAGTTGTATGTTTGTTGTGTAGTAGTTGTGTAGCTTGGTAATTTTTAGTTGTGCAGTTACTGGGCAGTTTTGTAGTTTTTGTTTAGCTGTGTAGTTGTTGTGTAGTTGTAGGTCTCTGTTGTCCTCTAGTAATTGTGTAGCAGATGTGTATTTTTTGTTGTTGTTTTTTTTGTAATTGTGTATTCAAAGTTTTGTGTAGTTAAGTAATTGTGTATTTGTTGTGTAGTATTTGTAGAATTGTTGTTTTGTGTAGTTGTAGTTATTGTGTGGTAGTTGTGGATTTGTAGATTTTTGTACATGTGTAGTTGCAGTTTTGCGTAGTTTAGTAGTTGTGAATTTGTTGTGTTTTAGTTGTATATTTGTAGTTTTTTGTATTTGTGAAGTAATTGTGTTACAGTTGTGTTGTTGTATTTTTGGTAGCTGTGTACTTGAAGTTTGTGTAGTTGGGTAATAAGTGTTTAGTTGTGCCGTTATTGTGTAGTTATGTAGTTTTTAAGTTGTGTAGTAATGTTTTAATAGTTGTGTATATGTAGTTTTATGTAGTTTTGTAGTTGTGTTTTTTAAAGTAGTTGTTTTGTGCAGATGTGTAGTAGTTGTATAGTAGCTGTAGTTTTAGTTTTGTGTAGCTGTGTGATATTCCAGTAGTTGTGTGTATGCAGTTTGGTGTGTTATGTAATTGTTGTGTGGTTGTAGTTTTGTTGTTGTTGTGTAGCAGATGTGTAGTAGTCATGTATTAGCTGTAGTTGTAGTTTAGTTGATGTTTTGGGTAGTTGTGTAGTAATTGTATAGTAGTTGTGTAGTTTTGTGTAGTTGTGTACTTGTTGTCTAGTTGTAGTTTTTTTAGTTGTTTTGTGCAGATGTGTAGTAGCTGTGTATTTACAGTTGTGTGAAGTTGTTGTGTAGTTGTGTAGTAATTGTATAGTGTTGTGTATATGTAGTTCTGTGTTGTTGTGTACTTGTTGTATAGTTGTAGTTTTTTAGTTGTTATTTTGTGCAGATGTGTTGTAGTTGTGTAGTTACAGTTGTGTGAAGTTGTTGTGTAGTTGTGTAGTAATTGTATAGTAGTTGTGTAGTTTTGTGTAGTTGTGTACTTGTTGTGTAGTTGTAGTTTTTTAGTTGTTGATTTGTGCAGATGTGTAGTAGATGTGTAGTTACAGTTGTGTGAAGTTGTTGTGTAGTTGTGTAGTAATTGTATAGTAGTTGTGTATATGTAGTTCCGTGTAGTTGTGTAGTTGTTGTGTAGTTTTGTATTTGTTGTTTAATTGTTGTTTTGGGTAGTTTTGTAGTAATTGTATAGTAGTTGTGCATATGTAATTCTGTGTAGTTGTAGATTTGTGTTTTTGTTGTGTATTTACTGTGAAGAAATGTGCGATGATGTAGTTTCAATTAAACTCTGAATGAGACATCAGAATCTCGTTAAGAGTCCCTCGTTAGGAGCTTAACGAGCTGATAATTAGCTGCTGACACTCAGACTGATAAACAGACAACACACACACTAACACACTAACACACCCACCTACTCACACACACATACACACCCACTCAAACACAGACACACACACAAAGTGTGCTGTGAGGTGCCTTCAGGCTCTCGGTGAGAATCAGAAAACAGAATTATTTTTATTTTCAGAATGAAAAGTCGGTTGCCAAGGAGATGGTGACATCACACACTGAGAGAAAAAAACACAGAACACCTTAAGATATCTCACCTGGATCAGGTCATCCTTCTTCTGAAAGTGGCCCTAACCATTGAGTGAATGATTGACTATTTGGTTGATTGACTGATTGATCTATTGATTGATCAGCTGTACTCCTTGTATTATTGATCAGCTTGTATTAACCTAGTACCATGAGGTCTCTGTAGTCCTCTGTGTCCCATCCTGGTCCAGCAGACCTCCTCCCCTGTTTGCTTGGGTTTTCTGCGTTGTTCTCAGACATCGTTCACAGGTTGTGTCTGATTCCTCTGATGTTACGGAGGTGAATAGAGGCTGTCGTTGAAATGTATTTCATGTCAGACTTGAAGGACATATCTTGATCAAATAGAAGTCCCAGAAGTCTAAGTCTGGCTCTGGATGCCAGGATGATGCCATCTAGTTCAGTTCTATCACTAGAAAAAGGCTCTGAGCTGTTTGGGGCCAAGCACAATAACTTCAGTCTGTCTGAGGTGAGGATTCTGCATACTGACTCTGTTTTTGTCCCCTGAAAATGCTGCACATTTAAAGGTGCAGGTATGTAGAATTTTAGCTCTGAATTGTTTATATTAATTAAAACATGACTGTTTTAGTTGAAGTCTTTCATCACCTCAAATGTCTGCTTGAGTTTTAAAGCCTGAGAATTTCTTCTTTCTCGTAATGAGATGTCTTGTTATGGTAGCTGTCATGATGGAGCCACCGTGACAGACACGACTTTAAAAATTGTCATGAAAAAGGTGGACTGCTAAATAATGAAGCAGGAACTGCTGCAGTCTCTTCCTCCTCATAATTCTGCTCAACACTACAGTTACAAATCTTTATTCTAATAGAGAAGACTTTCTCATATATTCTCCTTTCTGCTCTTTCATAAAAAAACACAGCAAAATTGTGAAAATCAGACCAAAACAGCTCCTCACCGCCGAGAACAAGGCCACAGTAAGGAGCATCTCCTCCACCACATCTGCTGCCACAAGCCTATTTGTCCCAGCTTCTGTGGTTTTTACTGTTGATTAAAATGGAGCTCTGTTTTTTTGGTAGGTGTCAACATCATTCAGTAATCTTCAGCCTCACTTGAACTCTAGGTGTCTCTAGCTTCTAGCTTTGTGTTGCTGCCTGTGCAGGTGGAGAGTTTTTACACTTCACCGTCACATCCTTGTCCAAAGTAGTGTTCTTATCTCCATGCATTTAAAAATGTCTTTATTTGAACAGCTCTGGAGCTAACATGTCAGTTGCGTGACACTCACTGTGCTCCTCCAGACCTTAGATGAGGATTTTGACCAGGGCTAAACAATTTGAGAAAATAAAGTATTTGCTATTTTCTTCTCCCGACATTGTGACTGCAATTTAATGTGGAATTAATTGTAATTTCTTCATCTTCTGGCCCACTTGGGGAGGTGGTTTTGGGCGCAATTCAAGAGGACTCTGGCTCGGTTCAGATGAGATGTGAATGCATCCAAGTCCAGATACAGGACAGAGCGCCGTATCAGCTTTATGATGTCATCGAATTCAGTCAATAAACGGTCTGTTGTGACTCACCTTACAGATGAACACAAGTTGGAGTCAGTAAGAGGAGGTGCAAAGGCAATAAAAGTCTCCTGTCACCTCAAAAACGGCTGTATCTGCACAACACAAGCCCATTTATTCCTCTGAGCTGCACGCAGGTTTGCAGATACGAAGAGCAAAGTTGCCGGCATCTTAAAAAGTGATTTTAAATAATCCATGGCTGCAGGATTGACTTTTTTGCTGGGTCAAAACAAAAAACAATCTTCACTCAGGTCATGACCCGAGCGGTTGCCATGGTAGCTTCTACCATGTTGTAAACCAACAACGTGCATACCGCCACCTGCTGTTTCAAACTGAGTACTGAGTACACAAGTGGGCCCAGGCATGGATAGATGTTGCTAGTGTGAAAGCAAGCCAGTGGGGAGAGGGGGGAGGGGGAGGGGGAGGAATCACGCTGCGCCACAGTCGAAACAACTGGGCCTAATGTGAAAGCGCCCTAAGAGCCTCCCATTGGATAATTACTGCATGGATGATTCTGTTTGAGCTGCACCCTAACTGATGCAGTGAGCAGCTTTTCATTTCTTAAACAACCATGTCAGACACATCCTGTGGTCATGGAAAAGATGTTCATCTGTTTCAGAAGGGTCAAATTTTGGCATGCATCAAAGAAAACCTCTAAGGAGATTGCTGAATCTACTAAAACTGCTTTAAGAACTGTCCAATGTATTATTAAAAACTGGAAGGATTGTGGAAGGATTGAGGAAGAAATCCTGAATGAATGAATTAAACATCCGATGAAATCAAATCTTAAAAATCAACAGTAGAACTCACAGCTATGTTTAATAGTGAAAATAGCCCGCAATTTCAGCATAGAACATGTGGCAACTGCACCGCGCTGCGATGAAGTGCAGTGGCTTTGGTCCGACCGTTTTGTAGACCAAAAAAGGAAAAATCGGAAAAACCTGTTTTTTTCTTTTAGGTCACAAAAATGGAAAAACAAATAACATTTTAAAAAGGGGTCCAATTTTTGTTTTTCAATTCTGTTTTTTTTTTCTCTTCATTATATTAAATACTTGAGGAAAAGGAAATCATGTGACCCATTGGGAAAGGTGAGCTTTTCAAAATAAAAGCCTCTCCATGTCAAAACAAAAGCCATGTTATTACCTTTTTTTTTAACCTTTTATTCTTAATATATATATAAAACCATTCTCATACTGTAAAACACAATGGATGGCTCTTGTTTTAAAATGGAGGCTTTTACTTTGAAATGCTCACCTTTCCCAGTGGTCACATGACTTCCTTTTCCTCAAAAATTCCATTAAATGAAGAAAACAAAATAATGGAATTGAAACAAACAAAAATTGGACCATGTTTTTTAAAATGTTGTTGTTCGTTTTTATGTTTTTGTGACCAAAACAAAAAATTGGAAAAATGACTCTTATTCTGTTTTTCCCATTTTTGGTCAAAAACTGAAAAAAAAAAAGGATTAACGTGAGTTTCTCCCATTTTTTGAGTCTTCAACCAGGAAATGGATCTGCCAGAAAATACACTGACCCTAATCAGCAGGCAGAGATCACACAGGAATAGTGTCTCAACAGTAGTTTTGCCTTTTGGGGTTCATTTATCACCCATTCTGGTATCAGTCCATGATATTATTGCTTCCTCCACTGGGTGAGTACATTAGGAAGTTAAAATGTTAATGTCTGCTTAAAGGATCTGTGGTTTTATGTAGATATTTTGGCTAAATGCCCTCAAAAGTTAACTTTTCCTCGTCAGTGGCACCGTTGTAGCTCTGTGACCCACTGACCTCTTGCTGCAGGTTGAGACATAATGTTGATATCATGCTGATTTATGATCAAGAGTCCGTGCATCGTGTTGTATTTTAAAAGAACCGGGTATTTTACACTTGTGACATCCTGTTTGGAGCTTTCTGATTGACGGTAATTGACCCAGTTTGGCAGCGGCCGGTGAAGTGGCGCTCCAGAGACACGCCGCTACCCGCTATTTTTTGTCTACTTATATATCCTTATGTGATGAACTCGGCTCTAGTAATATGGCGGCGATGCATGAAGAAACAACGAAGAAGACGTTCAGTTCAAGTGACTTCCAGCATTAGAAGACGAGATATGGCGGCGCACGTCTGACTTCCGGTGAAGTGTAGGTCCTCTGATACGTCCAGGTCCCTCTCAAATATTAGCTTAAACTAGGGATTAATGACTTTAAAAAAGAATATCTAACTGTGATGATATTGACTCATCCTGCAAATTTGATATAAACTGCTGCATTGAAGGGAGTGGTCATTTTTATGCCATTCTCCTTTTTTTAAAGAAAAAACCTACAAAAACAAGAAAAGCAGGATTTTATGTGAACTATTCTAGGAAGTTGGATGTTTGAATGTATAAAGCATAACATCTCTGCAGCAAAACAATAATTAAAGTATTTTTTAAAATATTTTGGATTTGAAAATTGCAGCAGGACATATTGTGAATTAATCAAATTTTTGATAAACTGCCCAGCCCTACTTTTAATCCACATCTGCTGCTGTTTCTCTGAGAGTTTAAAAACTTTCTACCAGACTGTGCCTCTATTTTAGGGACTCAAGATTGTTTTGTACCCCAGTATGACTGGCTGGCAGAGACTCAGACAGAACAGACCCGTCTAAAAGCTCTTCTCCATGCAGAAATGGCGTCCATCCCTCCATCTGTAGTTCTCCACTGTCACGTGGCGTCATCTTACAACAATCTAGAGCTGGTTTGTAGATGTTGCAGCAGAGATATGGTGTTACAGCCTCACTCCCTCTCTCTTGTGTGCCCACCTAACCTCTTCTTTAGAGGGTCCCTGTGGTTAGAGTTCATCCCCCAGGCCTGATTCAGTTCACCTGTGGAGAAGTCTGATCAGTGAGCAGCAGCAGAGAACCAGTCAGCCAATCAGAGGGCAGCACCTGCAGAGTCTCCTTCACAAGCCTGACCAGTCCAGCTTCGGCTGTATCACCTCTGTCCCTCTCATCTCTGTCCTTACTCAGGACCTTATTTCTGGTCCTTTGATTTTGATTGGCTCCTCACTTTGACTTCTTTTGTAATAGATAACTTTAATTTAACAACACCATCTGGTTTTTATGTTATCTTCCCTTTCCCTAACGAGCTGGGGCGTCACATATGGG
Source organism: Cheilinus undulatus (assembly GCF_018320785.1). Classification (NCBI taxonomy): domain Eukaryota; kingdom Metazoa; phylum Chordata; class Actinopteri; order Labriformes; family Labridae; genus Cheilinus; species Cheilinus undulatus. Next base: position 3,855,873 of record NC_054871.1, on the reverse strand, counting down.
TAATGGAAGTCAGATTTTAATAGGCTATAGGCCAACAAATATTTATTCAAAGCAGCATATCCGGTTGGATAAAACCCTGCTACATCGATGTCTAAATAAACTTTTCCCATGGAAACTTCTGCCTGACAAACACTCCTGTCCCCTCCATCAGCTGTTCACGTCAGCAGGATGGACGGTGTTATGTTCACTAATGCATGAGAAAATCAAGGACATAGAGGCTAAATCTGTCTGTGGAAATGTTTTCAGGAGACGTCTTCGTTATAAGACCGAGCTAGCAAAGCATTTTGTGTTTATATGTGCTGTGAAATTGTGCTGCCACGCTACGACGGTGATGACAAAGAGGAATTGGCAGTGTTATAATGGTGCCTGCAGAAGTGGGTATATTTGTCATTTATCATTTATTCTCCAGTTTTCTTAACCAGCCGGGGTTTAAATGTCTTCATTCAGACTTCTCTGAGCACACCTGAGAGCAGGCCTGCTTCAGCGGTTAGTTTCAAGGCTTGATGTAAAACTGTGGCGACAGAAGCTGTTAGGAAAGCAGCAGAGCTCTGGTCACATGGCTGGATATCCCAGAGGACTGTCAACTTTGACCTTTTTTCACTTCAAAAAAAAAAAAAAAAACTTTGTGAACATTTTATTTAATTGTGTTTATTTTAATTTACATTTTCATGTTTAGAGTGAAGGGTTTTCTCTCTTTTTATTTGACAACCATTCTCTATTCTCAAAACTCTGAACTCAACCTTTGCATAAAAAAACTGAATGCAAAGTAATCACAATACCAAATACAAAACAAAATTTATACTTTTTACACATTTTTAAAAAACGTTTTGAAAACCTTTACATGTATAACTTTTTTTTGCACTTTTTAAATTTTTTTTTATTTTTAACTTTTTGGGCATTTTATTTTATTGCATTTATTTTACATTTTTTACACCACCACAACACAAACAGCCCAATAACCTCCTGGACTGTTTTTTTTTTTTTCCTTAAATTTTTTTTTTTTTTTTTTTTTAACATTTTTCCCTTTTTACTCTGTTTACATTTTTTACTTTTTTTTTTTAAACGTTTTTCTCACTTTTTCTACTTTTTCATATTTTTCAAATTTTTTTCATATTTTTTACACATTGTTTTTGGGTTTTTATGGTACATTTTTCCAATTTTTTCACTTGTTCACAATTTTTAACTTTAAATTTTTTAAAACATTTTTTTTAAGTATTTCTTAAACTTTTTTTTCTCTATTTTACAGTGGCGTATTGTATTCACTTGAAAATAAAAAAAATAAATATTTTTGACTTTCCTGTTTTTACGAGATATTATCTCGTAAAAACAGGAATTTATTCATTTTGGATTTTCCTATTTTTACGAGATACTCCCTCCTCTGTTACCATCAAGCATAAAGAGAACAGGTCAGGCGAACAGTTAGCTGACACAATTTGGTGTGAAACATGTAACTGTTACCTAAAACACATTAAAAAGCCTACCTTACCTGTATTGACCCCACACCTCTAAGTACTGGCTGATAAATGCAGCAACCAGTGATGCAGGAGAGCGTCAGGGGGAATCCTGTTTTTATGAGATAATATCCCATAAAAACAGGAAATTTGAAAATAAATAAATTCCTGTTTTTACGAGAAAGTATCTCATAAAAACAGGAAAATCAAATATAAATTTTTAAAAAATCCTGTTTTTATGGGATCGTTATGTTGTAAAAACAGGAGGATTTTTTTTATTTTCAAGTGAATGCAATACACCACCGTACTATTTATATTGGACAACCATTTTTACTTCTTAAAACTCTGAACTCAACTTGACATAAAAAGCTGAATATAGCGTTATCACAATACCAGAATTTAAAATGTTGTTACCGCTAGTCAAAAGAAAACAATATTGAGAACTGTTTTAATACCACCACGACCAAAATAACCTCCTGGGCAGTTTTGTTGTTAATTTTTTGTTTTGTTTTGTTTTGTTTTTTCACTTTTTTCTTTTGTTACATTTTTTTACATATTTTTTGTGTTTCGATTTGTTTTGAAAACTTTTTCCACTTTTTTATTTTTTCACAATTTTTTACTTTATTACATTTTTTAAACTTTTTTAAAAACTTTTTTTTTTAACACTTCTTAAACTTTTTGTTGTTGTTGTTGTTGTTGTTTTAACATTTTTCATGTTTGGAGTGTCTGATTTTCTCTATCTTTATTGGACAACCATTCTCTATTTTTAAAACTTTAAACTCAACTTGACATAAAAAATCATACCAAAATGTGACATTCTGTTTATAGTTAAACCAAAGTAGGTTTATAGGAGACGACATCATGTAGCAGCAGAAAACACTGAAGATGTTGATGTGAACTTGACTGGCCTGCACAGCGGCCTGACCTCAGACTCATCAGCACCTTTGGGCTGAACTGGAACCTGAGCTCATAAATGCTCTACAGGATGAATGGACAAAAATCGCCACAGAAACACTCAAATCTCCTGAAAAGCTTTCCAAGAAGAGTGGAGGATGTTACAGCTGTAAAAGGGGGCTAACTCCAGATTAAAGTACATGGATTTAAATACAATGACATTACAGCCCCTCTTGGTGGAATGGGCAGGTGGCCGAATACTTTTGTCCATGTCGTAAAGCTGTGATTACTCTCAACTACAGCAGTGATAAGTAGAGATAAACCACTCTTATGCAGGAATCCCCCATCCTGATGTTGTCATGGTGATAGCAGAGATAAACAGCGACTAGCGGCACTGTTCTCCTTATACAGACAGATTTATTGTGCAGTAATGATGTCACCTTTCCTATTGGCACTGATGTGAGGTGGTAAGCTCTCAGCACATTTCTGAGTGGTCATGGTGTCCTCTAGTTTCACGGTGAATCTGTGGGCTGAACTGGACTGAACATGAAAGGAATCGATCTAAGCTCAGACCCTTGTGGAACTCCATGACTAATTGAGATTGACCGGATAAAAACAGGATTTAAACCAACCTCAAGCAGCTATATGTAAATGTATATGTATATATAGAAAGTAGAATTCAGGAGGAGAATCTGACACCTTTTCTGTCACCATGGCAACCAGCCAGGTAAGAAGAGCCCTCTTCAGAGAGAGAGAGAGAGAGAGAGAGTTGCTCTGCATCAGTGTCGCTGTGTTTGTGCATGTGTGAGTGTGATGGAGTTTTAACATCGCAGACACAAACAGTGACTTCCTGCTCAAGTCTCTTTGATCATGTTCCATCTCCACGGTGACAGCAGCCATATCTGTGTGCTGATTGGTCGTCTCTCTGATGGACAGGAAACAGGAAGGGGAGATGACCCCGTTTGTCCTGATCTGGATCGGGAAAACATGAAGGTTAAAAAAAAAAAGCAGGCAGATCAAAGAGAATACAGCTCACAGTGTTGGGCCTGCAGCTTCATTAAACATGCTTTTATTTTGGTGAACTGAAGGAGTCGGCGTGTGACTGATGGAGGAGAGAGAGAGAGGGAGAGCGGCGGCGGGGTTCAGTCTGCAGACGTTCAGAGTCACAAAGCTCTCTGTGTGTCGATTAGCAGCTCCCAGCATGCACCACACAAGGCTACATCTGAAAAATGACCCAGGCATGAAGTGTAAACACTGCCAGTTTGCATTTCAAAGTAAAAGCCTGATCTGTTTTTCCCTCTTTTCTGATAAGGCTGCCAATGTTTGCACGCAATGCCTCTGCTCTGAATCTGCTGCCAGGAAAGTTTTTAGTGAATGAAGTCACTTTGTAAAGTTCAGTCTTTGTGTCGCTGCTCAACTTTAGGAATATGCTTCGTCTTTAATAATGACGGTTGTAGGTTTACTCTGCAGCACTGTTGATGATTCCTTTACCACTACATGACATCATTTACGTCTATTTTTCTATAAACTCAGTCCACAAAAGTTGGGTCGCTGTGTGAAATGTAAATAAAAACAGAAGTCATGATTGTCAAATCTCATAAACCCATATTTGATTCACGACAGAACAAAAACAATTTGATTGTGCAACACACCCAAAAAAGTTGGGACAGGGCAACAACAGGCTGGGGAAGTAATGAAAAATAGCTGGAGGAGCATTTTGACACAATTGTGAGAACTGTTAACAGGTCAGAAGCATGACTGGGTATAAAAGGAGCATTTCAGAGAGGCAGAGTCTCTCAGAACTAAAGGTGGGCAGAGGTTCACCAATCTGTGAAACAATGTTTTGTCATTTTTGTTGTTTTTTTAACCCCTATTTTTTTTATTATTATTATTTTTTTTTAACAGTTTTCATGTTTGGAGAGCCTGGTTTTTTCTCTTTTTGTTGGACAACCTTTTTTTTATTCTCAAAACTTTAAACTCAACTTGACATAAAAAAAGCTGAATATAGAGGTATCAGAATACCAGAATTTAAAATGTTGTTACCACTAGTCAAAACAAAACAAAACAAAAACAAAATAAATAAAAAAAGATATTGAAAACTGTTTTAATATCTCCACAACCAAAATAACCTCCTGGGCAGTTTTGTAGTTTGTTTGTTTTTTTTCTTGTTTCATTGTTTTTTTTTGTTTTGTTTTTACTTTTTTCACTTCATGTTTGGAGTGCCTGGTTTCCTGACAGTTTCAGAAAAATGTTCCTCGAAGCAAAATAGTGAAGACTTTGATTATCCCACAAACTATAGACCAAAATATCATCAAAAGATTCAGAGAATCTGGAGAAATCTCTGAGAGCAAGGGACAAGGCTGAAGAGGCCCTCAGGGGCCACTGCATAAAAAAACAGACGTGATTCTGTACTGAAATCACTGCATGGGCTCAGGAACATTCCAGAAATCATCGTCTGTCAACACAGTTGGCCGTGCCATCCACCAATGACAGCTAAAGCTGGATCATGGAGAGAAGAAGCCATATGTGAACAGGATCCAGAAACAGCGCCGTCTTCTCTGGACCAAAGCTCATTTAACATGGACTGAGGAAACATGGAAAACTGTTCTGTGGTCAGAGGAAACCACAGACACCGTGTCCTGTGGACTAAAGAGGAGAGGGAGCATCCAGCTTGTTCTCCTGGCTCAGGTCTAAAGCCTGCATCTCTGATGGTATGGGGTTGCATTAGTGCCTATGGCGTGGGCAGCTCTAACATCTGGAAAGGAACTATCAATGCTGAACAGTAGAGAGAGCTTTTAGAGCAACATATGCTCCCATCAAGACAACACCTCTGTCGGCAAGACGATGCTAAACCACATACCACATCCATCACAACAGCATGGCTTCACGGGAGAAGAGTCCAAGTCCTAAACATTTGGAGAAAATCCAACAAAGAAGACCCAGGACCTGTTGAGCAGAGACAAGAATGGGACAACATTCCTCTCCCTCCAGCTGGTCTCCTCACTTCCCAGACGTTTACAGACTGTCGTTAAAAGAAGAGGGGATACACAGTGGTAAACATGGCCCTGTCCCTATTTTTTTGAGATGTGTTGCTACCATCATGTTGAAAATGAGCAAATATTTTCATGAAGCGATAAAATGTCTGTTGAACATCTGATATGTTGTTTGTGTTCTGTTGTGAATGAGTTATGGGTTTATGGGATATGGCAATGATTGACTTCTGTTTTTATTTACATTTTACACAGCGACCCAACTTTTTTGGAACTAGGATTGTATTTTGATTGTGTAGCTGCTGTTAGAAATGTTTCAAAGATGATTCAGCAGACTCCTCCTGGGTAATCTAAAGAGGAAACAGCTCTGTGTCTTCATCAGAGTCTAATGAAGATGAAGGACGTGTCAAAGCGTTCATCTTTTACACCTTTTTAAATTTCAACAAGTGCTGTCTCTGCTCCCGTCTGTTCTTCGATTTCCCCGTGAGACCCAGTCCACTTAATTATCTCTAAAACGTCTCTGGTCCTTCTCTGAGAGCCCTGACCTCCTCCTTTGTAGAAGCTGAAGTGTTCCAGACTCCTGTGCTGTTCGTAATGATTCTCATTTACCCACAGATCCTGATTTATTTCTGACTCACTGATTCTCAGCCTCTTCATCATCAGGCTTTCTTAGAGGCTCATTGGCTGCCTATCAGCTGATTGGCTGTTGATCAGCTGATTGAAGTTTGTGTGTTGATGTTTTCTGTATGAGCAGAGAGTGAAGCAGCTGTTCTCCCAGCAGGCTTTGCTCTCAGTGAGTCAGAGCGTTGGTTCATAAACAAACATCAGAGTGAGAGCTCCTCCTCTGACTGCTGCTAGCTTCATGCTAACAGCTGTTAGCAGCGATGCCGTCTCATTTAAAGACATCAGCTATCTAATCCACTACATTAACTACAGTCATGAATATGTTTATAATAATACTCCATCAGTAACAGCCCTGCTGCACCAGAAACAGTCCCACAACCTAAATTTAGTTCTCCATAGTCCTCTGTGTTGCCAACCTTGATCCTCTTTGGAGTCTCCAGTTTGAAACTCCTGGATTTTTCCCCATCAAAACAGCTGATAAATCCTCACTTCCTGTCCGGTTGTCATCATCTTTGAACCTGGACTAGCTAAGGCTCCAAGTTTTGGTCCAGCCCAGTTTTCCGTTTCCACTACAGTCATCTACAGGCCTCTGTTTCACTACACAAATTCAGGCAGAAAAAATACTGTTGTTTTGTTGTGGTACTCAGTACTGGTAGCTGCAGAGAGTCTGACAGTTTGAGGCGAAACTCCAGAGCGTTACCTTTCTACAGACACCCTGTTTGAGCTTGGACTCCACGTGGTTCAAACACAGCCTTCAGTTTAGTTTGGGCATTCCTGGGTAGGAGTTTCTGACTCTTTTTACCCAGAATTCTAAGGGGTTAATGGGATAAGAAATAAACTGGCAAAGCACCAAGTCAGCTTCTTTTATAAAAATGCTAATGATAAAATAAAATAAAGTAAAATTAAGAAGTCATGGATCTAAAAAATGATTTAGATCACTTCCAAAATGTGTTCATGTGGGATTAATATTACCTGGGTACCTCTGGTAATGTGTGATACTCAGAGAGGAAATCTTTAACCCTGAAGGTACTGATCATTTTTGTGATTTATACTTTTAAAGTTTCAGAGTAGATCGATATTCTCTGGTTAACTCTGGTTCACAGTTTCTATGGCTCTGTTGTTTTATTTTTAGACCATGTGATAGAATCACGATACAGTACACCTGAGTTAATTTTGCTCAAATTGAATAAAATTCTACTCTAAAAAATCGAACATTCGGTCCCAGTAAACTTGCTCTGCTTGTAGAGTACTATTTTCAGAGTTGTTTTTATGCAGTTTTAGTTTACTCTAAACGATGATTATGTCCTCCATAGTGGTGTAAAGATAATCCAATATGGATCGGTTAACCGATCTTGATGCCCGAGTACATCAGTCCACGGAGCCCTGGATCGGTAAAAATGCGGCACGAACTGGTCTTTGGACCGGTTTTAACATTAGAGATTGGTTCATGAGGGTCTCCTGTTTGTTCTCATAGCCCGTTCTGCCATGCTCTGGCTCAGCGTCTTTAGTCTCGCGCGACCCACGGTGACCTTTTACCTATAAACAGGAGTTTCGTTCGCCGTAGGTGCTCACTAGGTAGCTGGATTTGTTTCACAGGTCGTTGCCTAAATGTCTTTCAGTTACAGTTCTGCACCTCAGGAAAAAGTCATGTGGGCTTTATATGAAGGAAGGATAACTTTTGAAATGTCTGCCCATCTGTACACTTTGGAGAAAAGCGATTAAGAACTTCGGCAGCACATAAATCTCTACCTGTTGAGAAGGCAAAGATGAAGTTGAGCTAAGATGTTAATGCTAAACACAGCACAAACAGCCCCGAACAGAAACACTTTCCTGAGTTAAAACTCTTCAGTTATCACCGTAACAACAGCCCCTTTATTCACGGGGTTTACAACCGTAACATGTTGTTGGGAGTGAGTGATTTGGTGACTTAATCAATTAATTTGAACCCACTGATATGATATTAAACAGAGAGGAGATCAGCTGTCAAGATCAATCAAGACCGGTCAGATACACAGAGAAAAGAAATGATGATGTTTTTGCGACATGTAGACTGAATACTCACATTAAGAGGAATTATGAAAGGACAAAAATGTATAGAAAGCTGTTTTAGTTTGACTGTTTTCAATATTATTTGAACCCCTTGTTCTCCTGTACTAGCAGACACACACAGCTCTGTCTATCCAAATCTCCTTGTGACTTTAAATTCATTTTAATTTGTGCTTCTTTGGAAAAATTGATATTACGTTTGTACTGTTACTGGGATTATAATAATAATAAATAATAAACAAAATGTCTTTTAATAGCATTGTTACTGCCATTTTCTAACCTACTGCTATTCAATCTGAGTGCTTGTTTATTTGACAACAACAGTAGTGGAAACGATGGTGAGTGTACTGGCTGGTGGTTGGCAGAAGCACTGGTAGTGAGACAGAGACACTGCAAGAAAAAAAAATGGAGTTAGACAAGTAAAAACACTCTCCAGGTGTGTAGATCTTGATTGCTGAGGATGAGCTTCAGCTGGGACAGCTAACGAGCTGCAGCCGTGGCGGTCCATGAGTGACAGCAGCTGAAATGAAACTGAGGTGGGTGTGGTTAAAGTTTTTCTCCAGCAGAATTTCATAAGTTTTCACTCCAACTCTGGCAGTGGCGGCTAATAAATACACTAAGAAAAGAGTAGATTTTACTGGTAAAATATTTCTTACACAGGACTCCCACAATTTTCCTGTGCAGGAGGAGAGAAGTAATGGAGTTTAGAAAGACAAGAAAGATGTTAGGGAGCAGAAGTAAAAACAGAAGATTTGTAGAAGAGCAGATATTTAATGGTTTTTGTCCACCTAAATGGAAACTTCCCCAGTTTGAAATCTGGTCACTTACAGTCAGGAGAAGTGCAAACACATCTTCTTTGCAAAGAAGGCTTTCAGTGCTGCTATTTGATCTTTATTTCGTAAAGAACTGTGATGCAGTTTCGATCAAACTGACAGTTTACAGCAACTACGTATGAGTTAACGTTACAAATAAACCCCGCCCACAGGTACCGCCTCGTTCTCCTGGTATGATGCTGATTGATGGAGTCACACTGATGACCACTCAGCAGTCACAGAGTGTCAGAGAAATGCCTTACCTCTGTGCACATTGCACTCACTGCTCCATTCACTGTAACTTTAATTCTGCAAGAAAGCTCTGAGTGGTGAAATGCCTCACTTCATTTTCTTATTTGCACTAGTTTATCTAAAACTACCCTAAATGATCTCATCTACCTCATAACTCTGCCCACATCCTTACATATTCTAAACCCTGATCATGTGTAGTCAGTATTTTTGCACCCATCTTGCAGCCATGCTATCACTGCACACGGGCGTGTATGTACTAGAAATAATACCTAATAAGAAAATCTGTATACCTAAATTTTAGTTTTTATTAGTGCTGTCAATAGATTTAAAAAAAATCAATCCAGCTAATCACATCACTGTGCTGTGATTAATCATGATTAATCATGATTAATCATGATTAATCATGAATCATGCAGCCCCTTGTCGTCTGCAATGTCAGTGGTCTGCAGTCTCTGGCAACGCATTAGCGATCGCATTAGCTAGCGTAGACATTGTCGTTGGCTTGATCCCGTGTTGTTGTTAGCATCTTTGCTAACATCAGTGGTATTAGCTATCACTGCTTGATCCCATGTTGTTGTTAGCATCTTTGCTAACATTAGTGATATTAGCTATCATGGCTTGATCCCGTGTTGTTGTTAGCATCTTTGCTAACATAAGTGATATTAGCTATCATGGCTTGATCCCGTGTTGTTGTTAGCATCTTTGCTAACATTAGTGATATTAGCTATCATGGCTTGATCCCATGTTGTTGTTAGCATCTTTGCTAACATAAGTGATATTAGCTATCACTGCTTGATCCCTTGTTGTTGTTAGCATCTTTGCTAACATTAGCTATCGTGGCTTGATCCTGTGTTGTTGTTAGCATCTTTGCTAACATTAGTGATATTAGCTATCATGGCTTGATCCCATGTTGTTGTTAGCATCTTTGCTAACATAAGTGATATTAGCTATCACTGCTTGATCCCGTGTTGTTGTTAGCATCTTTGCTAACATTAGCTATCGTGGCTTGATCCTGTGTTGTTGTTAGCATCTTTGCCAACATAAGCTATCATTGCTTGATCCCATGTTGTTGCTAGCTTCTTTGCTAACATTAGCGACATGAGCTATCATGGCTTGATCCTATGTTGTTGTTAGCATCTTTGCTAACATTAGCTATCATGGCTTGATCCCGTGTTGTTGTTAGCATCTTTGCTAACATAAGCTATCATTGCTTGATCCCATGTTGTTGCTAGCTTCTTTGCTAACATTAGCGACATGAGCTATCATGGCTTGATCCTATGTTGTTGTTAGCATCTTTGCTAACATTAGTGATATTAGCTATCACAATTGATCACATGTTGTTGTTAGCATCTTTGCTAACATTAGCAACATGAGCTTTCATGGCTTGACCCCGTGTGGTTGTTAGCATGTTTGCTAACATTAGCAAAGATGCGTTTTGCCCAGAGTTGGTACTTCAGACTTGTGCTTCAGTGTAAAGACAGTTCATCACCGCAGCATGTACACACAACTTTAGTCTCATCCAGACTTCCATTAGGCAGCTTTTTAAATCTTAATTTGCCATGAAGCAGACCTGGGTCTGTCTCCTCAATGCTGGCTGCATTTGACCTGCCTTTAACCTTTAACCTTTTCACCCCAGGGACGTAAACATCCATGCAGGAGGGCTACGCGAGGAAGTTGTGGTCAACCTTAGTCATATGATTAAACTGCATTATCTTTTTTAAAGCATGCTCTCCAGATTAATCATGAGCGTTAACGCTGTTATATCAACAGGCCGAGTTTTTACACTTTTTCAGTTTTACTCATTTTCATATTTGATGTTTAGTTCCTGTATATTGACTGCAAAGTTAACTTGAGTTAAATATCTTGTTGCACGATCATACTTGTTTATAAAACTGATCATCACTAGCTGAGCGGTCGTTATGGCTACTGTAAACTACTGTAGTTTTGGAGGCTGTAAGTATTGCTCTGCTAATACACTGAATGTTGTCAGGTCAACTTTTAAATTTTCAGTCCTATCTGTCTCCGTAAAACCCTCTGAGTGATGACTGACAGCAGAGTGGATATCAGGTTAATGAATGAACTGAAAAACACAAAGCTAATGCTTTCCTGAGTGTCTGTCAGTGCTGTTTGACCTTCTCAGGTTCTGCCTCTTTACCTTCGCAGCTATAAGTCACACCACGTTTTTGAGCTCCCACCAGCACAGACATAAATCAGCACCTGTATACACAGGTGTGTGTGTGTGTGTGTGTTTGCATTTTAGAGTTTCATCTCACTAAAAGCTCGTTACAGCTGGCTCTCATCCATTCAGCCAATCAGACGGCTCGCAGCCAGCTAGACCAATCAGATGGCTAACGGCCAGCTAGAGCCAGGACACCTCAACAGTCCAGCTCAGACCCTCGTATACTGGATAGAAGGAGGGGCGGGGGATTACCCTAAAGGAGGTCAGGAGCTGGTTTCATTTTCTGTAAACTGTTTAAAGAAGAGCTATAGTTATAGTGTGTTTATGAGTGTCACTTTAATAATCAGCTGTTTCAGACCAATGTGGTGTCTGAATATAATGATAGCATATAAAGAGGGTGGAGCTGGACTGGTGGCAGAAAGAAGTTCTGGATCATGGATGCCTTCTCAATTTATCTAAATAGTTTGTCAGTTATCCAAACCATAACCTCATATAGCAGACGAATTGTCCTAATTCATCTCTGTCATCAGATCCATCATTCAAAACTCTAGTCTGAGTGTTGTCAGAGTGACTCCATGACTGTTGAGCGGTCATCAGTGTAACTATGTGTCTGCTGAGAGGTCATGAACTAATACAACTATCCTTTGTTAGATGCACCTTACAGATCCCTCTCATTAGGTAATGCCACAAGGACCATTCAGCAGTCACAGAGTCACTCTGTGACTGTTGACACACTTTCATCTTCCCTTATTAATACCTAGGTGTATTATTGTAGGGCACAGGTGTCAAACTCAAGGCCTGAAGGCCAAATCCAGCGCACAAGATCATATCATATTTGTATTCTAACTGGCCCACCAGTATGAAGTGTGCAGATTTCCTCCAGTATAAAAATGTAAACTTCAGCTTAATTATTTAAAATATCCTTGTTAAGCCATTAAAATCTGAATAATTTGTATTTTATTTCATACTTTCAATTTTGTATCTCAAGATTATGACTTAACTTATGATTTGACTTTTCATTTCATACTTTGACCTTTTCAACTCAGAATTTGGACTTTATTTGTCACATTTTTATCTTTTAGATTCCCAATTTTAAATTTTAAGTCATATTTTGACCGTTTCAACTCCTTACTTTGGCTTTTTAATCCCATATTTTGACATTTAAAAACATGATTTCCTTTTTTTCTGATATTTTGACATTTTAAATGACTAATTTGTACTTTTTATATCATATTTTGATCTTTTACTCTCCCAATTTTAAATTTAAGTCATATTTTTAACTTTTTAAGTCATCATTTTGAATTCTAGCTCATATTTTGGCATTTTCAACTCCAAATTTTTCACATTTTAATCCCATGTTTTCAACTATTAGACTCACAATTTAAAATTTTAAGTCAGATCTTGACTTTTAAACTCATGTTTTCAAATTTGATCTTATATTTTGACCTTTCAAACTTATCATTTTAACTTTCTCCTCATATATTTGCTCTTTAAAAACATTATTTTTCTATTTTTTATATCATGTTCTGATCTTTTGAACTAATAAATTTGAATTTTTATCTCAGATTTGTGCCGTTAAACTTATCATTTTTACTTTTTTGAATTTCCAAATGATTTATCACCAGTGCTGTTTTTTCATATTTTATTACTGGTGAAAATGAGGTTGACAGTTGTGGTTAAATGTTGACCCTGTCAGGCCCTCAGGTTAGACCTGAATCCAGAATCCGGCCCCTGCTGTGACTGAGTTTGACGCCCCTGTTGTACGGGGATAACGCTGTTGTCTTACAGTCAGAAGGTTCCTGGACAGACAGGGCGTCTCTGTGTGGAGCTTTCATGTTCTCCCTGCGTGTTTTCTCTACAGGTACTCCTCCTTTCTCCCACAGATAAACACATGCTTGCAGGTGACTTTAGACCAGGGCTGTCAAACTCAATCACAGCAGGGGCTGAAATCTGAATTTAGGTTTAACCTGAGAGCCTAACAGGGTCGAGATTTAACCGAAAACTGTCAACCATGTTTTCACAGGTAATGAATTATAGGGGAAATTAAACAGTGAGGATAAATGATTTTAAGATTTCTAAAAAAAAGAAAAAAAAAACCCATCAAAATAATTAAATATCACAGGAAGTTACTGTGTCCATGTCAAATAAATACTAAATAAATAAATAAATGAGTTTAAATGCCCATAATCTGAGATAAAAGTTATAAGTCCTAAAGGTGAAAATACAAAAGTAAAAGTCAAAATAAGGTGTTTAAAAGGCAAATATATGAGATAGAGAGCTAAAATCATGAGCTGGAAGGTCAAAATAGAAGATAAAATTCAAAATTGTGACTCTTAAAGGTCAAAATATGAGATAAAATTCTAGATCGGGAGTTTAAAAAGTGAAAATATGGGATTAAAAGTCAAAGTTAGGAGTTTAAAAGGTCACAATATGAGAGAAAGGTCAAAATTATGAATTTTAAAGGTCAAAATATGAAATAAAAGTCAAAACCCTATGTTTCAGTCCTAATCTTGGGATGCAAAATGAAAATATGAAATGAAAACACAAATTAATTTCTTTCCCTCATTCCTGACTTTTTATCTAATTATTTCTACTCTCTACTTTTTCATATTTTTATAATTTAACAAGGATTTTTTTTTTTTTTTATCTTCGATGTTAATTTACATCTCTATATTGGAGGAAATATGCAGACCTCATCTGGTGAGCCAGTTCTAATTAAGATATAATCTTACGGGCCGGGTAAAACTGCACTGTGGGCCGCATTTGGCCCCCGGGCCTTGAGTTTGACACCTGTGCTATAGACTGACAGTAGGTGTGAGAGTGAGCGTGCCTTGTCTCTCTTTGTCCTGCCTCTTCCCCAATGACAGCTGAGATTGGCTCCCACCTCCAGTGACCTCAGCTGAAATGAGCGGTGTAGATAATGAATGCATGATTGGTTGCTGCTACTGTTCACTTTGTTGATAAGTTGCAAGACTTGCATTCATTTTTATCAGGAAGGAATAGCTTCTTCTTCTTGTGAGTGTGACAGATTAGAGTGGTGGGACAGCTCTGAGCATGTCTAAATGGTTTTATCCTGGTTCAGTGTTTGGCACACATATGCACACGTCATAGTCAGATGGCTCCATGTAGCATCCATGTAAACGGAACCCCAATGATTTTAATCAGATTAAAGAAATATTGCACATGTAAACATAGCTTTTGTGGATGGCAGATACGTTATCGGGTGCTGCAGGCCGGAAAATGACCTTTCTGAGCTGCAGGACCGTCACTGCTGAGACGCTGCATTTGTCCTCAGCTCTGTTAGCTGACACATTAGGAAGCTGGAGTAAACAGCACATTTTTATGCTGGATTTCTAATCAGAAATGTGCCTGTTTGTTTAGTCTAGCTATGCTAGGACCTGATATGTTCTTATCACAGTCTAAGTGAACACTGATGAACTTTAGGAGCTTCTCAAAGACATGGGAGCACAGATGAGATACACGATTTATGAGTAGAGCTCAAGGTGACCCTCTTCTCCTGGTGTTTTCTTTTTCTTCTACTTCTCTATGATTCATGTGTGTTTAAGATTCAAACAGAAGATTTTAACTCACGCTCTGCCTCACTCAGGGATCGCCACATATCCCATGATGCCCCGGGACACGTCGGCGCCTTTAGGGAGGATGGGGGGAAGGCGTTCAGCTGAGTAGAACAAAGTAAAGGAACAGAGTCAGCTGATTTTAGCGTTCTGTCCTCAGGAAAGTTGAAGTGCTTCACTCTGCAGAACAGTAACCACACCGATCCTCCGCCTTAGTTCAGTTTGATGCAGATTTTCTTTAATTCTGTTGGTTTTGTCAGCAGCAGGTGTGGGTGTATGTTGGGATATTTGCAGAGGGTCTGTTTGACCTGCTGTGTGGTCAAAAAGAGCAAATAGACCTTTCAGAATCACCCGTCATCAAACGTGCGTGTGACTCTCACGGTTGGATTATTGTGTTCAGTGAGCGGCTGTAGTTTCCCCCGTCGCCGTCTGCAAAAGTGACATCACAGCACCCCTTAATGACAGCCGTCAACAACCGTCTACCTGCTGTTCTCAACTAAAATCCCAATATTAGGAATGTTCCTGACAGTGTGGCTCTGACTCCTCGTTCTTCACTTCTGTTTGTCACTGATGTTGCTGAACACATAAATACGATGCCGCCTGGTGTCCTTCTTTATGGATAGATAGAAAACAAACTACCTGTGGCCATCAGGAAAGGATAGATTTGTCTGGTTTTTGCCATTCGGTAGCTTGGCAATGAGATTGGTTTCCTCCTCTTTCGTCTTCTTGAAAACCAAACAGACATCTAACCCTTTACTACAAAATCTACTGTGAGCACTCCTGTGATATCACAGATTCATCCTTAAGACAGCAAGGGTTAAAATGTATTTTGCTTGGTCACCTGTCTGATCCTTTTGTTTTTGTCTTCCTCTATCCTCCTCCCTGTTTCTCTCTTCTTCCACCTCTGTCTCTTTACCTCCTTCTCTCCTCTTCCTCTCATCCTACCCCCCATCCTTTTCTCCTCCTTCTCCTTCCTCCAACTCCTCCTCTCCTCCTCCTGTCTCCTCCTATGCTCCTCCTTCTCTCCCCCTCTCTTCCTCCTCTCCCTCTCTCCTTATTCCTCTCCTCTCCTCCTCCTCTCTTTCCCCTCTCCTCCTTCTCTCTTCTCCTCCTTCTCCCCTCTTCCTCTCCTCCTCTCCTCCTTCTCTCTTCCTCCTCTCCTCCTCCTCTCTGCTCCTCCCTCTCCTGTCTCCTTCTCTCCTCTTCCTCTCCTCCTCTCCTCCTTTTCTCTTCTCCTCCCTCTCCTATCTCCTCCTCTCCTTCTCTCCTCTTCCTCTCCTCCTTCTCTCTCTCCTCTCCTCCTTCTGTCTCCTCCCCTCCTCCTCCTTCTCTCCTCACCTCTTCCTTTCACCCTCTCCTCCTTCTCTCTTCCTCCTGTCTTCCTTCTCTCCTCCTTCCCCTCTCTTTCTCTTCTCCTCTCCTCCTTCTGTCTCCTCCTCTCCTCCTTCTCTCTTCTTCCCCTTCTCCTATCTCTTCCTCTCCTCCTCCTCCCCTCTTCCTCTTCTTCTCCTCCTCTCCTGCTCCTCTTCTCCTCCTCTGCTTCTCCTGTCCCTTCTTGTCCTTCTCTTCTCTTACCTCTCCCCCTTTCCCTCCTCCTCTTCTCCTCCTCCCTCTTTCTCCCCCTTCTTCCTCCCTCTTTCTCTCCTCTTCTCCTCCTCCTTCTGTGTTCTCCTCCTCTGTAGAACCGGTTCCACCTCCAGATGCTGACCGGTGTTCCAGAGTCCAGTCTTTCTGACGTTCTGCTGACCGTTCTGCGTCGGTCCGGTTGGAGGGAGGGGACTGCGGTTCTGTGTAGGGGGTGGGAGGAGTCTGGAGGTCTCCTGCAACTCCTGAATGATCAGAGCACTGGTGGTGCACCGTGGGATGTAGGAGGCGGGGCTACTTGGCGCCTGCGTGCCGTCTTGAACCTGACGCAGTCCTCACATGACGACACTCAGATCCATGACTTCCTTTCCCGACACTTTGTACAGAACCAGTCCATGCCTGCGTCCGTGCTGCTGTTTGGAGCTGACCCTCAGTGTGCTGCAGCGGTTCTCCGCAGCGCTCATGATTTGGGACTGACGTTACCCATGATGCACTGGGTTCTAGGCCAGCCGCTCAGCCCTGACGCCCTGCATGCCATTGGACTCCCACTGGGTCTGCTGGCCTACGGCGAGGTGCAGAGGAAACCCCTGGACTACTACGTCAGAGATGCTCTGCAGCTCCTCACCAGGGCCATCGCTACGGCAACCATGGTGAGACCTGACCTGGCGCTGATCCAGAACATGGTGAACTGCTATGACACACCCAAACACCCGATACCATCATCAGGACAGTACCTGTCCAGGTAAGACCCAGCATGCATCATTAAAGTAAAACTAAACCCTCAGAGCGTTTCTTCAGCTGAGTGCTGTTGTATGAAGGCGTGTCCCAGGTTTTTTGATTCTTCATCTCTGACTCTCAACATCTGAACACAAAGGTTTACATGTAAGAACTGTGCATAATGACTGCCCTCTACAGGTTAAAACCTGATAAAAATATAACTGTAGTTTGTGGTCTGCTGCTCCAAATCCAAGCTGCTGTTGAACCAGATGCTGAGATTCCTAAAATCGGTGTAATATAATCCACAAAGGGCCCGGCAGATGGCAGAATCTGTTTTGTCATCTGCTGGGACCCCATTACCAGGACCTGTGTTCTAGGCATTCAGCTGCAGGAAATGCTCTGAGATCGTCTTTAATATCAAAATCACAGTGGTTTAAAGGACTCAACTTCCCAGGGTCAGAGGCTTTAACAGGCAGGTACAGCGTGAGTCGTCAGCATAGAAGTGTAAAAAAACACCAGATCTTTGGATTAGGGACCCCTGGGGGAGAATGCATAGAGAAAATACGGCACATCTACCCTGGAATTAAAAAAACAACTTAAGATCATCACGAAAGGATGCTTTCTCTTTTGTGATGTCACCATCATTCAGTCTATGCTGCTTTAATTATCAGCCAGAACTATCAGAAAAAGATTCAGCACAAACTACCTGAGGGTGAAACTGAAATGTGCGCTCCTGTATGACACTTTATTTGTTAGTTCAACACAGAAACACAAGAAGAGACTTGTTATTCAAAGTTAAACACCTTTTAAACCATAAATCATGGCCACCTTTTTGTTTTTAACTCTTAAATTCCTCTGTTGTGCCGTTCTAATGACGCTATCCACACCTTCATAGCCTTTATACAACATTTCCTAGTGAGCCTGGAGCTTGGCTGACTTTCTGAGGTCTTTAAAGATTAAATCCATTCCAGTGACTCCGATATTGGATGATTTTTTCCATTCATAATCCATTTTTGATCAGTTCTGCAGCTAGCAGGTTATTGTCTGTTTGTATCCCAGAATGCATTGTGACAACCAATGGTAGGCTGTTCCGTGGGCACATCATGCTTTGCATATGTGCAAACAGTGCACATGCACAGACTTATAACCTGGAGAAAAGAGCCTGAATGACTTAAAGACAAAGAGACAGAGAGCCCGTGATGCATCCCTCTGAATCTCTGCAGATAGGAACTGCTATAAATAATAACCCAAAGTCCCGAAAGCACAAGGATTTTTTTGTAAAAATGTCAATATTTTGAAGACTTTTTTTTTCACAGAATGATTATTTTTTTTAATTTGTTCTCAAAGAGATTAAAGACCAAGTTTGTGTAATGAAAAACTCTTAGTCACTAATGTTTACTTTGCTTAACACATAAAAATCTTTGAGTTTTAATTTCCTTTGAGTTTTTTTATTTTGTTTTCATAGTCCCATATCCTCTTTAACGTTCCAGTGACATTACTACAGCACACATGCTCTTAAAGCCCAGATGGCCTTAAACAAAGGATGTTTAGAGCTTGACTGTGGACCACAGGATTGATGTTTTATAAGCTTTTTAAGCCAAAAGTCCAGACGAGACACAATAGTTAGAAACAGCCGAGGGCCCAGAGGGTTGACAGAAGCAAAAAGGGTGGAAAGTGGCAAAACCAGCAGAATTAATGGTGAAAAGGGGTTGCAAGTGGCAAAAAGTTGTGAAAAGGAGGTAACAGAAGGTAACGGAAGAACGTGGCAAAAATGAGCTAAAAGACTCCTAACCCCAACCCTACAGATTGGGTAGGAAAAAGCAGCAAAAAGGGGGTTTGAAGTGGCAAAAATGGACAGAAAAAAAGTTTCTAAAAGGGGGTTAAAATGGCTCAAATAAATAATCTCAACAGCAGAACCTAAAAATGTTTTGACACACTTTCCAGCTCCAAAATGAACTATTAGGATGCTAGCATCGATGCTACTGATCCAACACAGAAACACAGACACCATCAATAAATCACAGCTGGGGAGGGCCCATACCTGGTTTGTCAGGGGCCCATACCTGGTTTGTCAGGGGCCCATACCTGGTTTGTCAGGGGCCCATGCTCTGGGTTTATCAGGGGCCCATACCTGGTTTGTCAGGGGCCCATACCTGGTTTGTCAGGGGCCCATGCTCTGGGTTTATCAGGGGCCTGTACCTGGTTTATCAGGGGCCCATGATCTGGGTTTATCAGGGGCCCATGATCTGGGTTTATCAGGGGCCCATACCTGGTTTGTCAGGGGCCCATACCTGGTTTGTCAGGGGCCCATGCTCTGGGTTTATCAGGGGCCTGTACCTGGTTTATCAGGGGCCCATGATCTGGGTTTATCAGGGGCCCATGATCTGGGTTTATCAGGGGCCCATACCTGGTTTGTCAGGGGCCCATGATCTGGGTTTATCAGGGCCCATTCCTGGTTTGTCAGGGGCCCATGATCTGGGTTTATCAGGGCCCATTCCTGGTTTGTCAGGGGCCCATTCTCTGGGTTTATCAGGGGTCCATACCTGGTTTGTCAGGGGCCCATGCTCTGGGTTTATCAGGGCCCATTCCTGGTTTGTCAGGGGCCCATTCTCTGGGTTTATCAGGGTCCATACCTGGTTTGTCAGGGGCCCATTCTCTGGGTTTATCAGGGTCCATACCTGGTTTGTCAGGGGCCCATTCTCTGGGTTTATCAGGGGTCCATACCTGGGTTTATCAGGGGTCCATACCTGGTTTATCAGGGCCCATTCCTGGTTTGTCAGGGGCCTATGCTCTGGGTTTATCAGGGGCCCATGCTCTGGGTTTATCAGGGGCCTGTACCTGGTTTGTCAGGGGCCCATGCTCTGGGTTTATCAGGGGCCTGTACCTGGTTTGTCAGGGGCCCATGCTCTGGGTTTATCAGGGGCCTGTACCTGGTTTGTCAGGGGCCCATGCTCTGGGTTTATCAGGGGCCTGTACCTGGTTTGTCAGGGGCCCATGCTCTGGGTTTATTAGGGGCCTGTACCTGGTTTGTCAGGGGCCCATGCTCTGGGTTTATCAGGGGCCTGTACCTGGTTTGTCAGGGGCCCATGCTCTGGGTTTATTAGGGGCCCATTCTCTGGGTTTATCAGGGGCCGATCCTCTGGGTTTGTTGAGGGCCCATTCTTTTGATTTGTCAGGGGCCAGTTCTCCAGTTTTGCAGGGGCCCATGCTCTGGGATTGTCAGGAGCCCTCTGTGGGCAGGCCTGGTCAGGGAAAAGAACTAAAAATCCAGAATCTTAACAGAATATTATACTTGTGAAATCTAGCTGTTGGCTGATTTTTTTTTTTTTTTTTTTTAATACTACAGAGGATTTAAAGCAGGAAATGAACTCACAGAACGAGTGCCAACTAAAAAGTGGGCGGTCATGGTTGAGTAATGATTTTACAGGCTTATTTATTATTTTCTTTTAAAGTACGGATATATTCTGAATTTGATGCCAGCAACACATCCAAAAAAGTGTTTGGAATGCTCAGAAAACACCTGGAACATTCCACAGGTAAGCGGGTTAATTGGTTACAGGTAAATATACCATGACTGGGTATAAAGGAGCTCTCCTGAAAGGATCAGCCATGCACCACCAACAATGGTGTAAGGCTCTTTACTTTGTGAGAGGATACAAATATTCCAACAGTTTATGAATGATTTTCTCAACGTGCTACAAGGAATTTAACCATTTGAACATCCATAGCTCATTATATCATAAACAGATTCAGAGAATATTGAGAAATGTCTTTACCTAAGGGGCAAGGCTGAAAACCAGCACTGAATGCTCATGACCTTCGACCCCTCAGACAGCACTGCATTAAAAATCATCACCATTCTGTGATGGATTAACAACATGGGCTCTGGAACACTCAGGAAAATCATTGTTAGTCAACACAGAATGTCACTGCATCTACAAATGTGAGTTAAGATACTACAATGTCAAGACAAAGCCATATATCAACGTCTTGAAGCCCCGCCCACTTCCCTGGACCTGATCTTGTTTGAGAAGGACTGACCTAAAGTTGGATGGTGTGCTGTGGTCTGATGAGTCCACATTTCAGACTGTTTTTGTAAATAATGGCTGTTAATTCCTTCAGGCTGAAGAGGAAAATTACCAGTTTTCACACAAAGTTCAAAAGCATTTGTGATGGTGTGTGAGAATATTGGTGTCCATAGCATGGGTCACATGCACATCTGAGGTATAATGTATATACAGCGCTTAACAAATTTATTAGACCACCACCAAAAGAAAGGTTTATGCCACTGCTGCCCTAAATTAACAGCATTGGTAATTACCAAAATCCTTTTTTATGTTTCTGCAATGGTTAATACACCAATATGTAGAAGCTCTTTAACCCAAATGATATTTTTAATGCTAAAATATCATTGTTATTATTATCCATGAATTTTCAAATGTACTGATTTACAAAAAGACTTAAAAAAATAGTAAAGCACATTAATATTTCTTGATTAATATGTCAAATTATAGTTATTTACTGTCATTCCTGAACAGAAAAATTAGTTTTAGTGGTTGAAAGTTATGCTTGATTCATTTCTGACTTCTCAGAGAAGCCCAGTGAGCCGGCTCAAATTTGGGTGAATTCAGTTTGAAATCCCTCATTCCTGTTCAAAATGGTAAAACGTGGA